>NC_090450.1:1021753891-1022107225 GCF_031143425.1 Pleurodeles waltl | reverse complement strand
ATAAAGATATTTCTCATTGTTGCTCGTCTTGGGGAAAGCGTACAATTCTGGAACGTTCCCAGGTCCACCAGTGTTGGTAAATCTGCGAGTGCTTCAGAGTACATGGGTGGATGCATGAGACCCCACACTCCACCCATGTAACACGCTCACAGCGCAGAGTAGCAGACGGCAACTGGTGCTGCCTTGCGGTACTCTAGGTTTCCAAAGCCACTCAGTGCCACACAAAGTGGCCTTGCGTGCCTTGGTAAATATCATTTTAGGCTTTACGCCGCCCTTGCGTTATCTAGCGTGGCGCAAGGATGACACAAAAATGTAATAAATCTCACCCTTGTATTCATGAATGTTTGCAACATAAAACTGTTGTGAACTGCTGGTAAAGTGTCCCGCCACCATGTGAAACACAGTAGTACGTCATGTTTGACTGCGAAGCACATGTGTGTGGAACCGACCCCGACCAATGGGTGTCTGCCTCCATTAATGAAACAGACAGGCTCGGCTCACTCGGGGCAGCACTGTTCATGCCCCGCTGGCTTCTTATGAATTATAAATGAGTGCCTTTAATGTATCTCAATATACATTGTGACAGCGACTGGATTAGCTTCATTGATGCAGGTGGGATTGGGTCTGCCTCAAGGGACGTTCAGGCCCCAGGGAGGTGAGTGTGGCTCATTCCACAGCCGTAGAGAGTAGGTTGCTTTGCATCACAAAATATTTATTCAACGTGTCTTGCACAACCAGGCTGACAGATTCTGTTTTCCGAAATTAGATTTCCAGCACGAAAGTACAGTCTAAGAGGTGAAAAGAGCTGTTGGACAGGGCGCAGAAGCATCGCATTTGCTGAGTTAATGTGCATCAAGCCTGGGTTGCGCAGTATTGAACTCTTGTCCACCACCAGATACGTCTCTCAATTTGTATCCTAATTTACTTTTTGGCGCTGTGAAAAGGTTTTGTTCCAAGGTGTTCCCTTGGTTTCATTTTCTGGTTGGATATCTGTTTCTGACTTCTGCTGTGTTTGCAGCTTACAGACTGGGGGGCTCATTTACAGGCCCCTCTGTGCCGCCAGAGTGTCACATTTAGTGATGATCAGGTGGTGCACACTGCAGGCCACATCTACAAGGTCACGTAAAGCCACCCTGTGTGTCTTTTCATGGTCTTCTAGCTAATGGAGAGAGGAAACTCAGCGCAAGTCCATGCGTTGACTCACCCTGCGACGGGTAGGCATGCCATGGGCATTACAGTGGGTGTTCCTACGTAACACCCATGGCATTTAACACATTCCCAGAGCTACAAGGGGCCAGATTTACTACAAATTGGCAAAGCGCTGTGCTGCGCCAACATTTGCAGCACCACGTCACTTTAGAAATGCAGGGATGCACTGAATTTAATAAAATATAGCTCACCGCTGTGCTTCCCCCTATGTGGGGCTATATATAGCTGCTAGCGCCAACGCAGGCATCCTTGCACCATAGTGCAAGGGTGTCTGCATTGCAGGGAATGATTGTTTATGTGCAGGAAGGTGTCCCTTCCTGCACATAAACAATCATTCATGGCCTTTTGCAGCAGACATGGAAAAAGCCTGGGGTGGCGATACTTTTTGGCACTTCCATAGATTTGGGACTACTTTTAAATCTGGGGCAGCGTCAAAAGCAATGGGTGTTGCGGTAGAACGCCCACAGCAACACCATTGCACTCCCCCTCTGAAGCTGAAAACTGCATCGGGCCATATTTACAAGGAGGCGCGGTCTTGTTAATTTGGTGCATTGCACAGCACCATCTAAGCATCACAAAAAGTGACCCTCCGGTGGCGTAAGGCCTTGTAAATCTGGCAAATGTTTTGTAAACCTGGGAATGCGTCAAAAGCCTGTGTCTGCTTCGGGGAGGCGTAAGGGAGACGAAACGAAGAGAAATACCTTTTTTTCTCCTCATTTTACCTTTTTCTTTGAGTGCTGCATTCTGCATGATGCAAAACTATAAGTACTTATGAGCAATGCAACACCCGCATTCGGCGCTATATTTTAGTGCAGAATGCATCCTTGAGTGCATTTTGAATGTGGATAACATTTGACGCTAAAAAAATAGGGGTAAAAACATAAGCACTGCAAACAGCAGCCCCTCACATTTTGATCTTTGTGTTTTTTCTGTACGATTGTGCAACTATTCTTGCTGTGTATGTTGCGTAGTTATGTGATACTGTAGCGTAATTGGAGGAATTTTGTGTAACAAGGGTAATGTGAATAACTAAAATTATGTGAAGTTACACTCATATAACAGAATTTCTTTCCAGGCCTAGCCGAACCCAGGATTTAGAGAGTAGCCTCACTCGCTCAGGTCACGCATGTGCGCGCATGTTCATGTGCGAGACCTTGTTTTAAAAGATGGGCACCGGTCACTGGTACCCACAGCCTGTGAGTGAAACTCAGAGTTAGGGAGACTCACAGCAGAGATCCAAAAACTGGGTAGTCCAAAGCCGAGAAAACAAAGCAGGCTGATTGGACAGGACCCCTCATCTCACAGACTTCACCGGGTTCCAGATACAACCTTGCCATCATCTAGGGATAGTGACCAACCTTGTTCTTACAGTGACAAAGGCTAAACTGGAAGTGTTTCTATTCATTTCCCTTTGTCGTTTGCCATGTTCAGTTCTCTTCTCTCCATTTCTGCTAAAAAGAGTATCTTTTAGGTAATCGATCAGTTTTTATATTTGTTTGCGCGCTGCTTGTCGCCAGTGCTCCTTTAAGGTGACACGCTCCTTCCTTTCAGTGTATTCCTTGCCTCTGCCCAGTTGTCCTGCAGACTGTGGGTTATCTGCAGTGGGTACTCCCCCCAGGGGTCTGGATTGCCTTTCCTTCTTCACAATCTTCATTGTCACCACCTCGTGCTCCACTTCTGGTTTAATACTAGAGTTTCAGGGCTGGAGTCAGGACTTACACCAACTCTCAGCTTTCTGGGATCCCATCCCCACCTCTGGTTCACACCAGATCCCATCTTCCTATATATGTCGTTGTTATTCAATGTGAGTGGTGTTGATGCATGTTTAATATAAATATATCTACAGCATTGAAAAAGTTGCTTCAGGTACAAAACTCGCGTTAGCTCCCTCTCTATCTGCGCTTTCACGGCGCGTTGGCCATCACATTTAGTCCTTGTGATGTCACATAAAGTGCTCCAGCTTCGGACTATAAGGATGGGAGCCCTCTCCTGGCTCCTCTGCACCTCATGACAGGTTATATTTTGATTATAAGTTTGCTGAACATCCAACAAGGACATATAATGACGCTTGTTCGTGCATAAAATGTCTGCTTATTTCTTGTAAATCTTGTTAATACACCTCGACTGTTATTAATGTCCTAATTGCACTGTCTATCCCGGAGAGATAAATGTGCTTCTCACAACTGTGTCTGCAGAGGGTGACAGGAGCTGAGAATCAATGCATCAGGACAGGTGGAAAAGGGAGAACCTTACAAACGCCCCTTTGCAGGGTTTCTAAGCACAGATGGCTGCCAGGAAGGGCTGTCACAGACCTGGAAAGATCAGACTCTCCAGGGGAGATAATGATGAATTAATTACACTTCACAGCAGGAGCTCCAGAGGCAGCGGGGACATGAGGCACAGGTGGATGATTTTCAAAGGAGAAGGTTTGACGAAAGAAGAAATCCAATAGAAGAGGTACAGGGTCACACACAGAACACAGTATATGAAACAGAAAGTAAACATATCCCTCACAGAATACAGTATATGAAAGAAAGTAAACATGTCCCTCATAGAATACAGTATATGAAACAGGAAGTAAACATGTCCCTCATAGAATACAGTATATGAAACAGGAAGTAAACATATCCCTCACAGAATACAGTATATGAAACAGAAAGTAAACATATCCCTCACAGAATACATTATATGAAAGAAAGTAAACAGATCCCTCATAGAATACAGAATATGAAACAGGAAGTAAACAAATCCCTCATAGAATAAAGTATATGAAACAGAAAGTAAACATGTTCCTCATAGAATACAGTATATGAAACAGGAAGCAAACATGTCCCTCATAGAATAAAGTATATGAAATAGGAAGTAAACAAATCCCTCATAGAATACAGAATATGAAACAGGAAGTAAACAAATCCCTCATAGAATAAAGTATATGAAACAGGAAGTAAACAAATCCCTCATAGAATACAGAATATGAAACAGGAAGTAAACAAATCCCTCATAGAATAAAGTATATGAAACAGAAAGTAAACATATCCTTCACAGAATACAGTATATGAAACAGAAAGTAAACATATCCCTCACAGAATACAGTATATGAAATAGAAAGTAAACAAATCCCTCACAGAATACAGTATATGAAACAGAAAGTAAACATATCCCTCACAGAATACAGTATATGAACCAGGAAGTAAACAAATCCCTCACAGAATACAGAATATGAAACAGAAAGTAAACATATCCCTCATAGGATACAGTATATGAAACAGGAAATAAACATATCCCTCTTAGAATACAGAATATGAAACAGGAAGTAAACAAATCCCTCATAGAATAAAGTATATGAAACAGAAAGTAAACATATCCCTCACAGAATACAGTATATGAAACAGAAAGTAAACAAATCCCTCATAGAATACAGAATATGAAACAGGAAGTAAACAAATCCCTCATAGAATACAGAATATGAAACAGGAAGTAAACAAATCCCTCATAGAATAAAGTATATGAAACAGGAAGTAAACAAATTCCTCATAGAATACAGAATATGAAACAGGAAGTAAACAAATCCCTCATAGAATAAAGTATATGAAACAGAAAGTAAACATATCCCTCACAGAATACAGTATATGAAACAGAAAGTAAACATATTCCTCATAGAATACAGTATATGAAACAGGAAGTAAACAAATCCCTCATAGAATAAAGTATATGAAACAGAAAGTAAACATATCCCTCACAGAATACAGTATATGAAACAGGAAGTAAACAAATCCCTCATAGAATACAGAATATGAAACAGGAAGTAAACAAATCCCTCATAGAATAAAGTATATGAAACAGAAAGTAAACATATCCCTCACAGAATACAGCATATGAAACAGAAAGTAAACATATTCCTCATAGAATACAGTATATGAAACAGAAAGTAAACATATCCCTCATACAATACAGAATATGAAACAGAGAGTAAACAGATCTCTCATAGAATAAAGAATATGAAACTTTTTTTAATCACTTTATTATTACTGAATCAGTTTCATTTGGTGTTTGCGATCAGGTAATGTCTCAGCTTCTGAGAGTATAACACCCACACTTTGTTGAGCTGCACACACATTGCTTCACACCCAGAGCTCGGGCGGCCTGACCACCGCCCCACCGAGGCGCAGGCACATATTGTACCCGCTGCAGAGATGTTATGCAAACCCTGAACTCAATGATAACAACAGCTCCGGTGCCAAACGCTAGATAATGAAAGCCATCTGAAGGAGACAGCGTGTTGGACATAAGAGCGCGCAGATGCCGGAAGTGCGCGACCACACAGCGCCAAAGTCCAACTCTCACTAAACATTCTCATCAATGAGCTTGGTCATAATTTGAAAAAAATGTATAATTCTTTGACTGTCCAACCCCTAAGGAGGCCGTTACAAATGGCTGGAAGATCATGGCTGGCCTTCTCTCTCTCACTAGAGTGCAAGTGTGTGTGAGTGAGTCTAGCATAGGTCTTGTACTGGCCGAGCATCCTTTCAACACAAAATACTGCGCTCAGAATAACTTTAAAACTCCTCCCCTTTCAACACCTGCTTTCAAATGGTGTTATTTTGTGAGGCGAATCCCTGCCTCACATTGCAAGGGTGGTTGCATGGTAATGCCCACGTACCACCCATAGAACGCCCCTTGACGCTAAGTAACGCAATGCCTGTCGCACTGAAAATTAAATAAATAAAATAACATCTTGCGCTGTGTGCGTCACTTTTTTGATGCAAACACAGCACACAATGATGGTAAAGCTGCCCCTTTGTGTGATGTTGTGAAAATTGAATCTTGGCTCCTGCATCAGTTTTTTAGCTGCTAAAAGTGAGAACCGGTTGATATTAGTAACTGCTGGTGCTAGAGTTATTCAAGCAAAACACGGACCGTTCCCAAATAATTAAGTGAGACTGGTTACGTCTGCGGGCCACACTGGTGGTTAATCACTCTACCCACATATATGTGCTGAGACCACAGGTAAAGCCCATAGTGAGGGGAGAGTAAATAAAAGCCCCCTTTGCCAGGCGGTTAAGGATAATAAAGCTAATAGCAACCCTCCGGGTCACCCAGGTGAATTCAGCTCACTATTTTTGGGGGTGCAACACTTCCTCAGTGATATAGCAAAATTTGAGGGGGCCCCCCTTCAAAGTACATATTCCACCTCTCCCACACCCAGTCAGGAGCTCTCAGGTCAGGGGCCAGACCCAGTCCGTCTACTGTGTTGAGAGGGCCGCCTGGAGCTTGGGGGGTCCCTGGACCACAGTGGCTGCAGGGGCTAATGTTACACCACTGCGCCCCCTGTCATTCTCTGCAGTAGTAGTGCAGCTCCAGTGGCGTAACAAAACTTAAGGGGGCCCCCCTGCAAAGTACCTGTTGGGATCCCCCTCCCCCTAGACCCAGTGCTGTGTTGAGGGGGCCCTCTGAAGGTTCCCCCCCTCCGTACTGCGGGGTCTGCAGTGGCCTTTGTTACACCACTGTCCGACTCTCTTTCTGTGTAACCCTTTGTTTTGTCACATGGTGCCACTCCAACTACCCCCATTCCCACCTCCACACACACACACACAAACACACACAACACACACACACACACACACACACACACACAAACACACACAACACACACACACACACACACACAAACACACACAACACACACACACACACACAAACACACAACACACACACACACCGCTTCACTTCAGGAGTATCCGAACCCCAAAATAAATACGTTGGTTTGTTTGTTATTTCTATTTATCAATGGAACTTAGGGTTCACATTCCAGCTGAGTGATGTAATGGGAGGGGACGGCATAACGTAACAGAGAGGCAGCGTGGCTCTTGCCCTGCACATGAGCCCTGCGTATCCTTGCAGAGCCAATCTTCAGTCAGCGGGACAGGAAGCCGACAGCAGAAGAAGCTTCATGAGTGAGCCTACAACATTAGTTAAACCCCACAAAGGGAGCTATCTGATTGGCAGGCCAGGGGCCAAGATTTCCTAAAGGTGACAATACTGATAATGTATCTATTACACGCCACAAACAGAACTGATTTATGACATTGTAGGAGGCCGGCTCTCTATATAGTGTACAAAAATGATGTACAATGTGCAGTGAGTCCAAGAAACCCCACCTTGGTATGCAGAGGTGAAAAGTACACCACCATATACTCTATTTTTGTGGTAGCTTGATCCAGCAGTTAGACTTACTTTGGAGATCTGCTAAGTAACTGTTGTACTCACAGAATCAATAAATGTGGACACACGCTCAGAAGAATAACTTGAGACTATTTTACAAAAATACTTCAGATTTTTATACAAATTTTAAGGCCATGATTATCAAAATATGGTAAGTACTTTTTTAGATATGATTTTTCAAAGTTCAGAAAATGTTCTGTTTCTGTACGTAATTACGCACCATCACAATCAATAGGAAAAACTTTAAAATTGCATATAAAATCAGGCAATGCTCTCACAAGTGTCACCTTTTGTTTCTAAGTCTAGGTCATTGAGATGTCCTGTGGGCCAGTCAGAGAAGTTCAGGCGGTTCTCGATTTTGTCAGGAGCAGCAGCTGAAATTCTTGGAGTTGGTGCACAACAGAGAAGGGGACCACTTAGAAACACACTACACAGATGGACTTAAAGGTAAGTGGGGTGGGTCCCCTTGGAGTGTAGAGGATGCAAGGCGTTAGGGACCCCTAGAGCATAGCTGGTTTGTTGATGCAACGGCCAGGGAGGCTGGGTGCAATGTAGATAGGTCCGCCAAGTGTTGTGCATCTTAGGGTCCTTGGAGCTAGGAGAAGGTCACTTGGAGGGCAGATTGCAGGCCCACTCTGGGGAAAGGTTCTTGGGTCTCCTGAAGTCCCTTGACTGGTACTTGCTTCTGGATTTTTGAGAGTCCGTAGTAGACTTTCCTTCTGGGTGTCTGATGTTTGGAGCCTAGTTTTCCAGGTATTGGACATCTCAGGCCCTGAAAGCTGCAGTGACACCAAACATGGCACACTAGTAGGCTTTATCCTTCTGGTCTGTCGGGTAGAGTTTGATCAGGCTGCTGTGTCAGGTTTGTTGGTCAGCGGCCGATCAGTGAACTGGACTTCACTAGTTTCTTGCCTGCAGTGTGGAGGGAGTGACACCTTCACTTAGATGGAGGTTCTTGGCAATTTTCAGAAGGCTTGAGGGCCTCTGGGGTTTCTTAGAGTCCTTCAGTGTCCAGGAGATCCCTCAGCGGGGATTGTCAAGTCCTGGGTGCAGCAGGCAGGATTTGGCACCTTTTTCTTTTTTCAGCAGGAATTCTGTTCTCAAGCCTTGGGTCTTCTTTGTCACTGGTCTTCTTGGAGAAGTAGGGGGAGTACCTGGTAGTGGCCAATGGGCTACCTACCTTATGGTGTCTACACCCACTAAGTGACAACTTCCTGTGGGAAGGGATCACATCCCCATCCCTGATAGGCTGTTTTCCCGCTATCCAAGATTGAGGAAAATGAAATGGAGTGGTCACCTTGCTTGCCACACCTGAGGGGTGGAGCAGGCAGGGGATCGCTACTCCTCGTAGAATTGCTAGTTTTCCAGATGTTTTTTTCCACCCAAAGTGGGGTTGAAACTGTTGGGTGGCCATCTGCTGCTAGCAGCAGATATCAGGTTTTGAAGGCAGTAAACCTTTAAAACTGACCGCTGGTGCAGAGTGCCTGCCTGGGGGAGGAGGTGTAACACCTAAACCCAGGAAAAGCTTTGTATTCTGGCTCCTGTGAGCAAAAGGCTCTCACCCAAGGGGTCCAGACTTATGTCTGGTGGTGGCAGGCTGGTTAGGGCCAGTTAGCAACCATGCTAGGGCTGTTAAGATTTTTAGGGGGCACCTCTAAAGTGCCCTCTCGGTACATTTTATGATAAATCCCACACTGGCACTAGTGTGGGTTTATCCTACCGAGTTGTTTAATACGAAACAACTCAGGGTTCAGAGAGGCTGGGGAATTTGTACTGGACATTCTTTGGATCTTTTGCAAGGTTGGATATTAAGGTTATTTGACCCTCAAAGTTACAGCATGCATTGCAAAGAACCCTGAGAAGACATTTATAGGGTTTCAGCAATTGCACGCATAAGAATTCACAACCATCGCAGCCAAGTGGATTATGACTATAAGTATCCAACGTAACCACTTAAACCTCTTTCTGAGGAGAATAATACGGGACAATCTGCTTAGGATGTATTCTCCATTTTTTATGTTTTGTATTACTGGTTATAGTATGTGTTTTGTTTAGGTATGATTGAGACAATGCGTTTTGCATAATAAAATTTGTTTGCTTCGTCCTTCTTCAAAATGTTTGAATAAATTGTGTAAAGAAATCAGATCCCAAAAAGAGGATTTCTTGCTTTTTTAGATGAAAATAGGAACACTAATTAGTCCCAACCTTTTGACCAAAATGTTTTTGTTGTTCTGTTCTCTTACCCAGGTCAGGTAGGGGTATGTTGGGTTAACCTCTTCTTATTGACTGAGGAATTTGTACTGGTCAGTGCCCAGCACATGCATTTGTTATGGCTTCCCTGTAAACTTACTACGTCTTAAGGGTTTGCAAAGACACAGTAGGGGCATATTTGCTCATGCACACATATGCCCTCACAAGTATTATAGTGCACCCTGCTTTCAGTCTGCAAAGCCTGCCAAAGGGGTGACTTACCTATGTTGCATGCGGTGAGAGTGGGCATGGCACTCAGGGTGAGTGCCATGTCGAGTTATGCAATTTTGGGGTACATCTTGCCATGCACTTGAAATGGCAGTCTGCATGAGGCTGGTGTTGGGCCTCTGAGGGTGGCAAAATTGGTGCTGCAGCTCTGGGGGCCCTATCCAGTACCCATGCCCTACGCACCAGGGGCACCATTTACTAGGGACATACAAGGGTTGTTGAAGTGCCAAGACTTAGTACAGTTTTGAGGAAAAAGATCTGGCCCTAGGAACCTGATTAGCGGGGGCCCAAGGCACTTACACTTCAAAACCATGTCTTTTTCCAGGCAAAAAGTGGGCATGCAAATAGGCCCTTCCTCACATAAATGCCACAAGTAGAACTGATTAATGATGCTTCCTACAATAGCCCTGTGGCCTGCAGGCAGGACTATAAGGAGGGAGAGGGCTTTTAACAACCATTAGAGCCCCATGAATAAGGGCTATAATGTTATTTGTGCAGTTCACACACATGGTGGAATGTTGGAGCAGAAGGTCATTACCAGCCGTTATTAGCCCTGAGCCACTTCATTGTTTTCAATGGATTTCTAAACATTCCGGTGTTCTAATGTAGGCTTATGGCCCGCGGCTGAGGGCTCTACCAGTTGTTAAAGGGACTAAACCGAGTTATAGGCCCGAACCTCAGACGAGGTCCTTTAATGAGGCAGAGGGCCTTTAACACCTAATATAGACTGAGGCAGAAGGGGTATAAGGCTGTAAGAACATTCAACTCACTAAGGGTGGAATGTTCTTAATTTAAAAGGGAGAAAAATTAAATAAAACATTGTAATTTTGGAGCTTTGGGCTTATACCAGCCATTATATGACCAGCGGCTTCCAATGTGATCAATAGGTCACTACTGAGATGATCGCAGCTAGACTGAAGCATGTACCCAATCCCAATCTACTGTAGATTAGGTTGTTTTGATCCTGATGAATTGCTTAGATCAACCATAGCTGACAAAGGGCAAGAAACATGTCGACCCCTTTTTTGCATTTTAACACATTATTTGAGCTGAGAAGGATCGTTACCTCCTACTGAACAATGTGCCGCTTGCTCACTCTCTTGTTAATGAAGTGTGCTGTCCGGGTGTGTGCCCGGTCCCTTTTGGTACGACTATCTCTCGAAGTATTATACGTGTTGGTGGTGCTCCCACTTACAAGCCCCCAGTCACACTTTACTTTGACACGCTGGTTCTCAAATTCATGGTAATCCTCATTTATCAAAGAATGTATTTACTGTTCTTCAAACAGTTCAATCAATCAATCAATCAAGGATTTATAGAGCGCACTAATTACCCGTTAGGGTCTCAAGGCGCTGGGGGGGGGGCTACTGGTCGTAGAGCCATGTATTGAGGCGTTTCCTGAATGTCAAGAGGTCTTGGGTCTGGCGAAGGTGGAGCGGTAGAAAGTTCCAGGTCTTGGCGGCTAGGTGAAAGAAGGATCTTCCTCCGGTGGTGGTGCGGCGGATGGGGGGGATGGAGGCCAGGGCGAGGCTGGGGGAGCGAAGATTGTGGGTGGGGGTGTGGAAGGTGAGTCTGTCGTTGAGGTAGGCTGGGCCTGTGTTGTGGAGGGCCTTGTGTGCATGGATGAGGAGTTTGAAGGTAATCCTCTTCGACACTGGTAGCCAGTGAAGGTCTCTGAGGTGGGGGGAAATGTGGTCACGGTGTGGGATGTCCAGAATGAGGCGGGCGGATGCGTTCTGGATTCTTTGCAGTTTTGTTAGGAGTTTAGTTGTTATTCCTGCATATAGGGCGTTTCCGTAGTCCAATCGGCTGCTGACCAGGGCGTGGGTGCCAGTTTTCCTGGTTTTGACAGGAATCCACTTGAAGATTTTGCAGAGCATGCGGAGAGTGTTGTAGCAGGAAGAGGAGATGGCATTGACCTGCTGAGTCATGCTGAGTGTGGAGTCCAAGATGAAGCCTAGGTTGCATGCGTGGGTGGTGGGTGAGGGTGCTGTTCCTAGGGAGGTGGGCCACCAGGAGTCATTCCAAGTTGAGGGGTTGGTGCCAAAGATGGGGATTTCTGTCTTGTCTGTGTTTAACTTGAGGTGGCTTGATTCCATCCAGCTGGCGATGGCGTGAAGTCCATTGTGGAAGTTGTTCTTTGCAGTTGTAGGGTCTTTCGTGAGGGAGAGGATTAGCTGAGTGTCGTCTGCGTAGGAAACTATGTTGATGTGGTGGGTTCGTGCGATGTTGGCGAGGGGGGCCATGTAAACGTTGAAGGGCGTGGGGCTGAGCGAAGATCCTTGGGGAACGCCACACATGATTCTGGAAGCTTCTGACAGGAACGGTGGGAGGCGGACTCTCTGTGTTCTGCCTGAGAGAAATGACGAGATCCAGTCGAGTTCCTTGTCACGGATTCCAGCGTTGTGGAGGCGTGTGCGGAGAGTGTGATGACATACCGTGTCGAAAGCTGCGGAGAGGTCCAGGAGGATGAGTGCTGCTGTTTCTCCTTCATTGAGCATGGTCCTAATGTCGTCTGTGGCAGCAATGAGTGCAGTCTCAGTGCTGTGGTTTCTGCGGAATCTGGATTGGGAGGTGTCGAGTACCTTGCTGTCTTCCAGGAACTGGGATAGTTGGCTGTTTAAACATTTTTTGATGACCTTGGCTGGGAAGGTGAGGAGGGAGATCGGCCGGTAGTTCTTGGGGTCGTCTGGGTCAGCCTTTGGTTTCTTCAGCAGGGCGTTGATTTCTGCGTGCTTCCATCTTTCTGGGAAGGTGGCTGACTCGAAGGAGCTGTTGATGGTTTTGCAGAGGTGGGGGGCAATGATGATGTTTGCCTTATTGAAGATATGGTGTGGGCAGGGGTCTGATGGTGATCTGGAGTGGATGGAGGCCATGGTGGTGGCGGTGTCCTCTATGTTGACGGGGGTCCAGGTGTGGATGAGGTGGGTGTTGGCTGGAGCGTTGGGTTCTTGGGTGTTTGTAGTCAGCTGGTGGGTCTGGGGTTTGAAGCTATTGTGGATTTCTTCTATCTTTCAACGGAAGTGGGTTGCCAGTGAGTTGCAGAACTCCTGTGATGGCAGGGGTTCGTTGGAGCAGGTCCTGGGGGTGGAGAGCTCATAGACGATGCCGAAGAGCTCTTTACTGTTGTGAGCATTGGCGTTGATGCGGTTTTTGAAGTGGGTCCTTTTGGTGGTGCGGATCAGTTGGTGATGTTTGCGTAGGGCATTCTTGAAAGCAATGTGGTTGGAGTTGGTAGGGTCAAGGTGCCAGGTTTTTTCCATTCTGTGACATAGCCGTTTGAATTCCTGTAGTTCTGGGGTGAACCAGCTGGCCTTGATTCTGTGGGAGGTGTTGTTTTTTTTTTGAGCGGTGCGAGGGTGTTGGCTCAATCTTCAAACAGTTCTCCTAAGGACCTGTGTTGCTAATACTGGTCTTCATGTGCATCATGTTGTTCAAGGATCATTGCCTCCTGCACCATCACATACTGTTTTTACTTATCACAGGAGACACTAGTTTAATAAACAATTTGTAGGTTTATCTTTTTAGCCCACAGTCTCTCCTCAATCTACTCACACAGCACCTCCACAGGTTTCATCACAGCTCACAACATCATTAAAAGATCTCCCTTGAGTAGCCATTGTGCAGTGCAAGTCCGGCCCAACGAAGAGCTACCCGATGATCAAACATGACACACCTGCGTGTGTGAGGGCTCTTGCTTCTGAATAATCAGATCCTTCTGACCAGTCTCTCTTTTTTCCCTTAATTCCATAGGAACTGCATACCTTTCACATATACATTTACTCAGGCAGCATGTATGCTGAACCTCAGACGCGCTTCTAGTCCCTCTCTCGTTTTGTTGACTTTTGTTGGCATAAGGAAAGGTGCCCCATCGTGCCCATAAGTATGACCACGGAGGCCACTAGCGTTGCCTCCCCCATCACACCCTTTTCTTTAAGAAAGTAACTGATCTTGTGAGCAGGACCCCTCATTGATTCTCCTTCTGGCCACCATGATGTCTCCTCAGACTGAGGCAGGCTGGTGTGGGGGTGACAGCGGGGCTTTAATCCAGCCTCTCATGGTGAGTCACTCATTGTCCATGTTCTCTCATTGTGAAGAGTTACCAGGACAGCCTCAAGTCTCCTAGGACTGAATCAGGCTGATGTGGGGGTGACAGTGGGGCTGTCATCCAGATCCTCCCACTCGCTGTCATATCCACCTCTGCCTGGCACAAGGCTTTGTCTGCTGGTTCAGAAGGATTTCTCTCCAGGTCCACTCAACGGCGAGTCACTAGTTGTTCATGTTCTCTCATTGTGAATAGTCACCAGGGCTTGAGGCAGGGGTGCTGACAGTATTGTGACTTATGGCCATGCTGGAGCCTTTAATTCATGTTTCTCATTATAGCAGCTCTTCTCTTACCCTGTGTGCCCCTGCCAGGACCTCCAAGCAGCCATGCACACAGTCGAGGAAGTCTGAGGCATGCCTGTTATCCTAGATGAATACAACTCTTCTTTGAAGGCCACATTTCAGTCTCATCTAATAATCAGTTAACATTTCTTTCTTCACAGAGCACATTCTCCTTTCGGCAGAAGAAGCTGGGAGTCCTAAAAGGAAATGGGACAGGCCCATTGTGAGGGTGGAGCCGACAGAAATGTTTTCAAACGATTTTTAAATTGGTCAACCTTGGAGAGATGGGGGGATACTGGTGGATGTTTCCACACCTGAGTTCCTGTGACTCCGAAGGAGTGGCTGCTGGTTCTAACCAGCTTATAACAGTATCCTGACTAGAATCTGGCCTTCTAAGTACCCTAGCTGGACCCTTGGGTGACACCAGCTCTAAAATGAAGCCAGGAGATGATCTAGTAGCTTGCAGAGTCAATCAGACAGTGTCATACATGTTATGGTATGCTAGAGGTATACAGTGTACTATCCGCCTGCTACGGTTTCTTGGCGCTATGTCATTGTACCCTTCCTTAACCAGATGTCCTGGAAGTGCTGCGCATGTCACTGGTGCATTAACCCAAAAGATGGATGGCAGGTTTAGTTCTTAACCCTATGTCAGAAATGGGGTCTCTAGTTGCAAGAGGTATACACCTTTGTCCAAGTATAGACCACAATCCTAGTCAGGGTAAGTCACACACAATCAAAATGATCCTGTGCCCACCCTCTGGTAGCTTGGCACTAAGCAGTCAGACTTAACTTAGAAGGCAACTTGTAAAGTTTTTGTGCAATAAATCATACACTAACACAGTGAAAACACCACAAAAATACACTACACAGATTAAGAAAAATAGATACAATTTATCTGAATAAAACAAGGTCAAAACAACAAAGGACGCGCTAACCAGGACCAGAGGGACACCATATCCCAGACTGCTTTGTGGCCCCAGGAGGCAGCCATCTTGTGCATCACCTGCTCCCACTTGCCAGATCCAACGAGCACTATAAAGCACGAGGGGGCATACCGCAGCGCTGGACACGCTAGCCAGGACCAGAGAGACTCCATATCCCAGACTGCTTTGTGGCCCCAGGAGGCGGCCATCTTGTGCATCACCTGCCCCCACTTGCCAGATCCATGGTGCGCTATAAAGCACGAGGGGGCATACCGCAGTGCGGGATGCTTGCGGGCCGTGCCTGGGCGAAGCCTGGGCTAAGATCGGGCCTGTCGGTGTCGGACTGAGGCCGGGCAGGGCCACCCCCTTGAGTCTAACTCGCTTTTTCTGCAACCCTGAATAGTTCTGTCCCCCTCCGGCCTTCTCTCACACCCATCCCCTGTATCAATTGCTTTCTTCCGTTATCACGTCCCTCAGACCCACCTACAACTCTGGATCTCACAGCTCCACCTGCTCAGGTTAAGAGGCAGGCGGTTTCCCTAATAACCAGCTATCCTCCCCCCCAAAAAAATGACCACTTGGTAGGTTGCATAAAAACACTCAGGGCAGAAATAGCAGCCCTTAAGTGTATGACAGGCAACCTTGCGGTTACAGTGAGGCAACTTATGGAAGAGAGAGGGAGAATAGCTAGAGAAAGTGCCACCACCCCAGTTCCGATCAACATTGCCACTCTGGCACCATCTGTTTCCACCATGCTCAATCATACAAAACACCATGGAGGCCACCCAGGTCTACCACTTGAGGACTCCTTCTCTAGGACCTCGGTCAGAGACCGTACATCAGGTCCCCGTACACAAGTAGGTGTGCAAATTGAATCTCCCTTCACCAACTCCCAGTACAAAGGTTTCAATTTCACGCCTCTCACACTAGGGGTGGGTTGTCACCTTGGCAGTACACATGTTCCCAAGACCACCCCTTTTCCTCCTCGGAAAATCTTTAGGACCAACGTGCCCAGATGTAACTCTCAGGGGGGGAGGGAAGGGGAAGACTCCTTGATTAACAAAGTCACTCACTGGATTCGACACAGTAGAGGATGTCTCTCAGTGATTAGGAAAGATATTCTTAGGGCCAGATGGCAGAGGTCTCTGAGCACTCCGTTTGACTACATTGAGCTTCTCCTAAACAACAGGCAGCTAGCCTATGACTTAGTAGCCCTAGACCAAAGAACTCACCCCCCGGATGGGTCCACTATACAGTTCAAACTAAAGTCACCCACCCCATCTTGTGTGCCACCCTCCCAAGTGGCTTTAGATAATGCCACAGTCTATTCCAAGATAGATTGACCAACAGAGCCCCAGGCAAAGGCTTCCTATGATAGACCTGATAGCAGCACAAGCTCTGACATTTGCCTCCGCACCATCAGCCACCCAGCGGACATCTCCGATCAGAGAATTAGGATGGCCCCCACAGCTCCTCTCAATATCATTGCACCAGCCACCCTAGATCTCCAGGAAAACCCGCTCCCAACGCCCAACCCCATGACCACCGGTTGGAAAGTAAAGATTGTCTCCTGGAATGTGGCAGGTATCAAATACAAACTCCCTTTGCCTCATTGGAACACCTTTATCGACAACTATGACATTTATATATCTTTCAGGAGACCTGGCTAATCAAACTTGCCCACAAACTTGGCTATACAACCACCCACATACCCGCTGTTCATAGCAAGGTGGGCCGTCCATGGGGGGGCCTCCTACTATGGGTGAAAATGGCACTACAGTGTGTAGTGAAACTGATATCCACTAATAGCCCTGATATTCTTGGTATCAGTCTCAAGAGAACAGGGTCCACTGTCACTTACATTTCCAACACCTATGCCAGGGGGACAAGGAGGCCCAACCACTCTGTCACCTTGCAGTCTGTAGAGACTCAATTGGGTGAAAGACCCTCCAAACATGCCCTCATTGCAGCGGGGGACTTCAATACTACATTCAAACCCCTTGGTCGGGACCACATGGGTGATTTCAGGGAAGAAGATAATATATGGCACATACCTAGGCTGGAGCTTCCCCCCATCAAGAGGTGTCACTCGATTTAGAACTGACACATTGCATAGCATTGATATCCACGACGGGAGAAGACGTGGGAAACAGTTCCTCTCTAATCGAAGTACACACCGAGTTTTTCAAAAGATTGGAACCGCTACTATCTTTGCCAGTTGCCCACAACACTGGCAGTGCTCCTCACCCTGAGGGTGATAACTGGTACAATCAAGACTGCTGGATGGTACGAACAAATTTAATCAGTGCAATCAAACAAAAGGATGTTGCCAGAGTTAGGACTCTGTGGAATCTGTATAAGCAGATGCAGAACAAGGCCATGGAGGACTTGGATGAGGAAAGATGGAGACTCTTGAAGGTTGCATGTGAACGCAGGGATTCCGGATCCTATTGGCTT
The DNA here is from genome assembly GCF_031143425.1 of Pleurodeles waltl. Taxonomy (NCBI): domain Eukaryota; kingdom Metazoa; phylum Chordata; class Amphibia; order Caudata; family Salamandridae; genus Pleurodeles; species Pleurodeles waltl. Next base: position 1,022,089,547 of record NC_090450.1, on the reverse strand, counting down.
ACGGTAAGCAAAATAAACCAAACCCTGCAATTGGCAACAATATCCTGCCCTCAGACTGGTTCCAACACTTCAACTCTCTCTATAATGTTGAAAGCCAAGTTGCAACCATCTCTCTCCTTCCACTTCCACCACAGCCAAATACCACCCACGGGGATTGTTTGTTCAACTTGGGAGATACCCGAGATGCAACTAACAATATAGTTCGACTGAAAGCCGCTGGCCCCAATGGCATTCCTGGTGACCTTTTTCTTCACAACACAGATAAATGGGCTGAGTACATCCTTCCCTTATCCAATGCAATTGTTAGTGGACCCCCCATTCCAGAGTCCTGGAGGGGAGCCGAGATAATACCTATTTACAAGAAAGGCGATAGGTCCCTACTTGCCAACTATAGGCCAATAAGCCTCATCGATACAGGGCAAAAGGTATTTTGCCGTGCCCTACTATCGAAAATCCTAGATTGGATTTCTGAGAATGACATCCTATCACCATTTCAGGCTGGCTTCAGGTCTCAAAGAGGCACCATAGATCAGGTGTTTAGGTTTTTGCTTTTGTATTGGAAGGTTGTAGAGTCAGGGAAGGAGAGTCTCTACGTAGCCTTCATAGACCTTAAATCTGCATTCGATCTGGTCCCTAGAGGTAAAGATTGGGAGATCCTCAACGAGATTGGTGTGTCCCAGGGCTCCTGATCACAACAATTCGACTACATGAGGCCAACTATGCAAAAATACGCTGGGGGAACCAGGGTGATCTCACCGATCCGATCAAAGTAGACAGGGGCGTTCGGCAGGGCTGTGTACTTGCTCCAACTCTCTTCTCCCTCTATTTGAATCAGGTCATCCACCACCTCACCTTGCAGCCCTCTGACGCACCAGCCTTAGGCAACAAAAAGATCGGAACACTTTTATTTGCAGATGACACCCTGATAGTATCCAAAACCCTGATGGGCCTCCAATCGTCGCTGAATCGATATGATGATTTCTGCTCCAAGAGAGGCTTAGAAATAAACACCCCTTTAACCAAGTTCATGGTCATTAACCCTCACAGGTCATATAGGGGGAACCTTTCCCTAGGCGGGACTAAATGAGAACAAGTTAACACCTTCGAATACCTGGGAATTAAACTATCTGACTCAATGTCTTGGAAAGCCCATATCAACTCTGCATCATTAAAATTTAGGCAGCTAGTGGGCGTCCTTCTAAGGGAGCACCATGCATCAACTACATGACCAATAGCTGCTGCTCTCCAAGTTAATAATATGAAGTCTGTTAGCGCAGCACTTTACAGGGGCTGAACTCTGGGGCTTTGAGAATGCAAAGGATCTTACAAGTACTGAGAATATGTTTACGAGAAAGCTCACCTCCCTGCCCCCGAGCACCCTGCTTCTTCCTTGGACACCTCCAATAAGATCCGGTGGATCCATTCAGTAAAGACTGCATTGATTACCATTCGGATGGGAGACTCATGGAACTCTTCATACATAGGGCCACCACCGACCAAAGAAAGAGTGAAGTCCTGCTACTGGGAGTAAGTAACCCAGTCTATATCTCGCTCACTCTCATTAGGGCGACTAACTATTGAGTTTCTGGATTTCAAGTTTACCTGGTTGCTAGAACCTTACCTGGACAGCATTCTTGATCCAACCGATAGGAAGCTCTATATACAATTCAGATTCGGTTCCCTTCCTCTCAAAACCTTTCCCAGCAGATGGCAGAATAAGGCCCCTAGGAACACGTTATGCCCCTGCTGCAATCTGTACCAGGAGTCAACTGCCCATGTCCTCTTTGCATGCCCACTCTAAGCTCCCCTCTGAAGGAAATGGCTCACGCCAGCCTGCAAACGGTTTGGGACCCGAGATCACGCTGTAGCCATGAGAATTCTAAAGTCAGACTCCAGTCTTCCCATTGCAATTGCCAAATTTCTCAGAGGAATTTGGCGCATCAGAAGGAAATTGACTAAGACTGCCTAACCCTATGTCCCAACGGTCTTACATGTTCCTTTCTGCACCATTACTGTATCCCGGAACTGTGTTTTGCCACACTCCTCTTTTATTGTACTGTATTTTGTGCATTATCATGTTTTATTTATTTTTAGCCAAGTTTAATTTTATGAATTTTAAGTTATTATTTATTGTGAGGCGATGTGACTTTTATGGCACTGGATGCCGAAATAAAGTTTATGATGATGACAAATGTCCAATAATCAAAAGTTGAAATATCGCTTTTAAAAGGTTTAGAAGAGTCTTAATCCTCAGAAATAAACAGTTGTCTCTTTATTACACACAGTACCTGGTATGTGTCCAAAAATATCCTGCACGGAGACCGCAGAGGTAGAGATGCATGGAAAAATAGGGTGTTGCGTTGGATTTTCCGACACAGCACAGACGATGCATCAAGTTTTTCCATGCTGCAAGGTCTTTGCATCGTTTTTTGGTGCGCAGTCTTGGTTCCTCACTGAGATGCGGGGATCTTTTGATGCCCAGGGACGATGCAGAGAAAATCCCTGATGTGCTTGAAGCAGACATGGGCGCTGCGTCGATCTGGTATGTGATGTGTCAAATTTTCTATTGCAAGGCAGGCACTGCATCGAATTTCCAGTTGGGGCTGCGTCATTCCGGTTGGCTGTGCAGTAAATTCTCGGGTGCAATGCAGGCTTTGTGTCGATTCTAGCAGGCGGTGCATCGATTTTTGACGCACAAGTAGTTTCTTGGAGAGATGACGTCTTTTTGGCCCTAAGACTTCAGAAAACAGGAAAAAACTCAATCCAAGCCCTTGAAGAGTACTTTTGGGGAAGGCAGAGTCCTTCTCAGCATAGTCAGAGGCCGGCAGGGCAGCAGGACAACAGCAGGGCAGCAGTCCTTCCCAAGAAAGCAGCCCAGATGGGTCCTTTGGGCAGCAGGCAGTTACTCTTGACAGGGTGTAGGTGTAAGTTCAGAAGTGTCTGAGTTGGTGGGGTCAGACACCCAGCTTATGTACCCAAAAAAGCCTTTGAAGTGGGGGCGACTTCAAAGAGTGGTTTTGAAATGCACAAGTTCCTCTTTCAGTACAGTCCTGTCTGCCAAGGTCCCAGTATGGACGTTTGTGACAGAGTAACCCTCTAAGCCAAACTCTAAATCAGGTCCTGAATGTCTACCAGGTCATAGGATACATGATCTGGGGAGACTGGGCCTCTATTTTGAATCTCTCCTTGAGCCTGTGTTTTTGCATGAGAGGTGACCTCGAGTGGCTGGCTGACAACTACATTTTGTGTCCTAATACAAGTAAAAAAGACTGACATGCAATCTTCGATATAAAGCTTTTTTAATAATGCTGCTGTTGACAATCTAAGGGTCAGCAGAGTATTTCAAATAGGTGTTCCTTACTTATAATGCCACACCCTTATATTGTGATGTTGCATTTGCTATAGGTGTGGGTTGGTGTGCATAGCGTTATGAGGGTGTCACTAAAAATATTTAAACAGATCTGATGTATATTTTTAATTTAGTGCACACTTTTTGGTAGTGTGTGTAATAAAAATACATTTCTTTTAAAAAAAACACAGCCTGGACAATGATTTATTGAGTGTTGTTGCTGCGCACCAGCGAGCTGGCGTTACTATCCACACTAGCATCTCTTAGTGGGTCGTGAACTGTTCTGCATCACGACCCTGAGAGTGTCAAGCGCTACAATAAGGTGCCTGGTTGCCAGTAAAAAGGCAATGGTGGACTTTTTACTGTTGAATGACTTCCAACCTTAGCAACTAATAACTCAATTTCTTACAAGTCATGTCATGTTTGAGGCACTTGTTTGATAGAGGATCTTCTTCTGCAAGAACAAACTCATTTAATGGGAATGTCTTGTCACAGAAAAAAATAGCAATGCTTCCAATGACTAACGTTCTCTCCATGTGCGTGGCAATCATAGCACAGATTACCACCCAGACAGTCTAAAGTTCTAAAGGAGTGGGGTGGGTACGGCGTGGGGGGGGGACCTAAAATGTAATTAAATCAAAAAAATAAAAATCACCTTTTTGACAGCGTCCCGCGCCGCGCTCCTCTTCCCTGCCGGCTGCACGCAGGCAAGAAAGAAGTATATCAAATCAATGTATGTATGTATGTATTTCACATTTATAAAACGCATTCCGGCTGAAGCATCGAAGCGCTAGGAACAGGAGTGAGAGGGCCAAGCGACAGGGAAAAAAGAAAAGCAAGTCCATATCTACTGTGGAAAGAGACACGTTTTAGCTTCTTTCTCAAAGCCAAGAAATCATATTCTTTCCTCATCATAGGAGGGAGCATGTTCCAATATTTAGCTGCCACCACCGTAAATGCCTTATCGCCCCATCTGGCCTTCCGAGTCCGTGGTAGGTAGGCCAAATTGGAGTTCGCAAATCTAAGCTAGCGGGTAGGGGTATACCAGCAAAGCCCTGAGTTCAAATGTTCAGGGCTGCTGGTATATAAAGCTTTATGTGTTAAACACATTGTCTTAAAGACAATGCGCTTCCTCACAGGTAACCAGTGTAGTTGCCTCAGAGTAGCACTGGCCGAAGTGGAACAGGGGAGATTGAGTGTTAGACGAGCAGTTTAAGCTTACTGAGTGAAAGCTTGTCAATGTTAAGCAATAGTGCGTTGCAGTAGTCTATTTTCGAGATTACCAGGGCAAGGGAAACCATTATTCTGAGCTTCTCTTGTAAATGGGGGAATATTTTTCTCAGAGTTTTTAATATCCAGAAGCAGGTTTTGGTGATAGTATTGACATGTGGCTTAAAAGATAAAGCAGTGTCAAAAATGACTCCCAAGTTCTTAGTAGAGCCAATCAGAACTGGTACATCTTTGCACACAGAAGGCCACCAGGGGGCTCTCCATAAGTTTTTACTAGAGCTAAATAGAAGAATTTCAGTTTTGTCGCCGTTCATCGTAAGCCAATTCATGCTCATCCATTTATTAATCTCATACATACATTGGTGGAAACGGTCAGCGACTTCTTCCCAGTTCCCTTCAATGCAAATGATTAGTTGAGTATCATCCGCATAAGATGTGGAAAGAAACCAAAATAGCGAATCAATCTGGCCAATGGAGCCATATACAAATTAAACAGGGTAGGACTAAGTGAGGAACCCTGTGGTACACCGCATGGTAACTGATATGCAGGAGCTTTAAAATCTCCACAAGTTACTGTGGTAGATCTGTCTTCAAGAAAGGACTTCAGTATGTCTAGAGCTGTGCCCCCAATGCCAAACATACCTGTTTGCAGACATACACCCCCACCCATCTCAGGCACTAACCCCCAGCAGAGACAATAGTTGACATGATTGTGCCCCTGACTGCCAGGCATGATCCCACAGTGCACAACATGAGCATCCTGGCCCTCTACTCTGATACACTTTGCATGGGGATACAATGAGAGACGATGAGAAGACAACAAATCTGCAAATCCATGAGGCTACATCTGGACCAATAGCCCAAACAGGGGACCCCTCACAGGCCTACATTCCCAACCATATCTACCTAAGGACATCATCCCACGAACGTAGAGGGGGACAGGGCTGCAGGGAAACACATAGTAAAGAAACAGACGTCAGTGTGGGTGCACCATACACAAATGCCATGCCAGTTCGACCTGACATGGCCCGTGGAGACACACATATTAACAATAGCCAAGACAACAACTGCCAGACACATTATGGGTAAGCATCCACACAGCCAACAAAAACTCCTACAGGCTTCTGCCACAATCACACACATTAATGGATGTCAAATAGCAACTTACCTGAGCCTCTGGTCGCCCATACAGCTTTGCATACAGGGATAAGGCCCCATCCACCAACTTCTCCAGCTCCTCCGTGGTGAAGGCCGGGCCCGTTCCCCTGTGACTCGCGCCATCTCAGGGACCAGAGTCAGGACACAGCAGCTCACACAGTGGAGTTCCGTCCCTCTCGAGGTGCAGGAGTCAAGTAGCAATGACAAAGCAAAATAGCGGTATTTACCACGGCGGTGTGCACCATCACTGCCGGCAGTGATCGTGATTGGCCCTGCTTCCCCATAGACACCAATGATATCCAATCAACAGGTGCACGGCGGTGAACACCACCTACCGCCATGACGACTAACGCCAGCAGAATGAAGTCACTTCCTACACTACACTACCTGTAGGGCAGGGAGCTGCCATTTTGCATCCACCACGCCTTCATTGTCTGTCGGGGGTCCTAATCCATGGCTCCATTCCCTCTCCCCTTCGTCAAGTACTGGTATGATCAGTGATCCTCCTCATAGAATCATAGTGGGAAGTGTGCCTACACTGCGACAATGAAACAGACACACCTCACCAGACATTATGCTGATAGGATTACCATGTTCTCTGCGTCTGTGTGAGGTACAATAGTGTTGAATGTACAAGATGAATGGTGGAACAATGTCAGTGAAGTGATGGTCTCAACTCAATGTGCCTCTCTTCTACCCCCATAGGTACAGACCCATGTGGCGAGGGAGGGCCTCATCTGTTTACAGACCCCTGGTTGATTTGGGCATCATGGAGGAAGTCACATCATCATCACTTACCGCCTGAATCGAGCCACAATCCGGGAACTATGTGCACAAATGGAGCCTGTTCTGATGCAGCTAATAGGAATCCCCATGCCATACCTACAACTGTGCAGGTACTATCTGTGCTACATTTTCTGGCCACTGGCTCATTCCAAGTGACAGTGGCCATGGCAGTCAGTGTATCTCAGTCAATATTCAGCAACATCCTGTCTAATTTTCTGAATTCCTTTGTGCAACACCTACAGAGTTATGCCCAGTTTCCCCAAATAGCTGATCTCACCTCCATCACATCTGGATTCTATGCTTTTGCAAATACCCCCCATGTAATAGGTTCCATTGATGGTACCCACATAGCCCTCATACCCCCAAGAGTAAACAAACAGATGTTCAGAAATTGTAAAAACATTTACTTCATGAATGTTCAATTGGTGCGTACTGCTGATCAGTCTATTACTCATGTCTATGCAAGGTTCCCAGGATCAGTCCATGACTCCTTTGTCCTGAGAAACAGCAGTGTGCCACACATGATGGGACAACTATGGGGGACAGAGCTTGGCTCATAGGTAAGTGTGTATGACATTGGATCAGTCAGATAGCTGACAAGCAGGCTGTGTGCAAGTAGAAAGTGTGTGTTTCAACCCTGTTTCGTCCACTTTTCCAGGGATTTCTGGCTACCCAAACATGCAATGGCTCCTGCAACCTGTGAGGAATCCTATGACAGATGCAGAAATCCATTATAATGATGCACATAGTCGCACTAGACCTGTCATTGAGCAGACCAAAGGACTCCTGAAGGCAAGATTGTGTTGTCTCCATCTCTCGGGGGTATCCCTCTGCTATGTCCCTGACAAGGTGTGTCAGATAGTGGTGGCCTGCTGCATGCTGCACAACTTGACTTTGTGGAAAGCTATCCCACTACTGGATGAGGAGGATGCTGTCCAACCTCCCCTGCCACCTCAGAAGATTAGAGTGATGTGGAAGAGGAGGGGCAAGACATCAACTCCAGGACCCAGCTAATCTGGCTATACATCATGTGCCTCTCATATACGGTTCTATGATTCCAATGGGTTTATGCATTGTTTCAGGGTGACTCGTGTGCAAAGGGCTGTGGTGCCCCTTACCAGTGATATGTAAACTTCATGAATGAAGCAGGAGATGTGTTACAGCAATGGAATGTACAGTCTGACATACATCAAACACTGAAGCCTGTTAGACCCCATCAGGCAATGAAAACGGTATTATGATGGTTACTGGCTAATACATTCACATTTCCATTTGATTGTTCATATTAATGAAGGACAGATGTTTTGAGTGCACAAGTGTATTCATTCTAAGACAAACATCCATGAGTGATGGGACAGTGGAAGGGAGAGGCACAGGGTGAACAATATTCTCAGTTACATTTCCACAGCTGTTGGTAGCACAGGGGCATAGTTCATGGGGCCATTGGAAGATGGTGATATGGCACTGGCATGTCAACAAGGTGGCTCAGTGCCACACAAGGGAGACAGTTCAGGGCAGTCACTTCCTGGAAGGTGGGCTTGGTCTTGGCTGATGTTTCAATGGGATGTCTGGGACTGAGGCCACGTTTGTGAGGGGGAGGCTGGGCTGCAGGGGAAGGGATGCTGCTATCCTGTAAGTCCTCTGGCAGTGCCACCAGTCAACTAGGAGCTGCAGTTGTGGATGGCGGGGCATTGTCCTGGCTAGTGGAAGGGGCCTGCAGGTGGGTGGAGGACTCGGTCTGGCTGGGGTACTGGCATTGCAGCACACCTGCAGTGGTGGCCATGGTAGCATTGAGCTGTTTCCATTGCTCCATGGCCTCCTGATGGTGTGCTACCTGCTGCCTCTGATTCTCTTCACGCATGGCCAGGATCTGGGCTATCCTGTCCTGGGAATGGTGGTATGCATCCAGGACATCAGCAATGGCCTCCTGGGCAGCAGCATCCCTCCTTGGGCCACCTCCCTGACCCACTGCTCCCCTCCCACTGGCCCTATCCCCCTGTACCTGTGTCCCCTGCAATGGTCTGGTAGTCCCTTTTGCACTGAGCCCTTCATCATCCTGCATGGTGGTGGGTAGAGACTCGGGCCTCTGTACTTGTGGGCAGCTAGTCTGTGGCCTGGAGACACTGGTGTTGGGGCGTTGTGCCAGTGCTGATGGTGGTGGCTGAGTGGTAGGGGTGTCAGTGGTGTTTGGAGGGTGACTGTCCATGGCTGTGGGATGTCCCAGGGATTTCCTCTGTGTCGGGGTTTCCTTCTGCACTCTCCTGAGTGGGGCCCTCGTCTTCAGGTGGAGGACTGGCACTCCTTGACGTCTCTGTCCAGGTGGAATGGGTGGTGGTGCCTGTGTGTGTGAGAACAGAGATGTGGGTGTCCTGCACTTGCTTGTCCATTTCAGCACTGCTTAGGAGTTATTGGTGGTTCCGTTCCCATGTGGTAGCATGCAGGCTCCCTTCATGTTCTTTTGGATGCATTTAGTGAGGGGGGTGTTGCATTCTGGGTCTTGTACTGCTCCTGCCATTTCATGCCTGGGCTGGTGATTGTGCACAAGGGGCTGGATAGTGATCTGTGGGGTTGGAAGTGTGGGCATGCAGGGAACATGGGTGGGAATGTTTGGGTGTTTGTGGGCTGGGTAGGGGATGGTGGCATGGTGATAGTGAGAGGGATGGGGTGATACATGCATTCCAGGTGTAGTTGATTTACCTGAGTCCAGTCCTCCAGGGAGTCCAGTGAGGCCTTCTGGGTGCAGGATATCCAAGACCCTCTCCTACCAGTCGGTGTATTCGGGGGGAGGAGGTGGAGGACCCCGCTAGTCTTCTGTACAGAGATGTTGTGTTGTGATGCTATAGAACACACCTTCCCCCACAGGTCGCTCCATCTCTTCCTGATGTCCACCCTTGTGTGTGGATGGATTCCCACAGCATTGACCTTGTTGACAATCCTTTGCCATAGCTCCATCTTCTTGGCCAAGGGCGTTTGCTGCACCTGTGCCCCAAATAGCTGCCACTAGTGATCTAAAATGTTTGTTGTTTATCATGGTCTCTTTAGATTTCTAGTTCAACAAATTCACTTTGATGATTGGCTTTTCTTTTATATTATGTACATTTTCATCTACTGTATTTCCTTCTGTTTTCTCTTTGCTGTGCCAGCAAATGCTGGAAATGTTTTGATTCTTTTTATTCTTTTTTTTTGGATTTTTGTATCCAAAATAAATTGATGATGATGATGACGATTCTGGGACTGAACCAAAAACCTTGGGTGGCTATGTGGCAACACCGACTCTCCAAACATGAAATGCCTCTCTGGGTCAGAGTATTGCATAGAAGTGAGTTGCATCGCCTTACGTTACTCCAGATTTACTATGGCACACAGAGCTACAAAAGGCGGCCTTGCGTGGCATAGTAAATCTCGCTTGAGGGCTTGCGTTGCCTTGCGTGAAGTGAGGACAACACAAGCCCTTAGGAAATTTGTGCCCATGTTGTGAATGTCTAGAGTCTCTTTCTGTTCAGTGTGTGTGAGTTAACACTGGAGACATTATGTCCCGGATGACCCTTAAGAGCTTTCCAGGATGCAGTACTCTGGTCCACCTCTCTGATTCCCTGAAGAGGGATGTGTACACCTTGGAGGATCGTGAGCTGTTTCCTATGCCTGACACTAGTACTGTTACCCAACCAGAGGAGAGCAGTGGATAGTGTCACACAAAGTATGGGTTTGCACCTCATAGTCAACCTGCTTCAAGATACTCATGAAACAGAAGACATAGTAAACAAGGATAACATGTGCCGTCAGAAAATGTGGATGTAGTTTAGAGAGTAATGTTTCAGACTGAGCACACAGAGCTAAACCTCTTGGCCAAATCTGGAGCATCCCAGGGGTACCAGTACCCCATTCTTCGACCCGTGTTTATTTATATCAGTTTTCACTACATCACAGACGTTATTTCTGGGAATGTTACAATGCTTTATGTGGGTTTATGGGGCATTGGTGCAGGGAGTGCCACAAGTCTTCTTGCAGTACTGCCCTATGTCAATAGCTCTGAGTTCTTGTTCAGTAAACTCTACATTTGTACAGCCCTATTCAGAATGTCATGATGTAAGTGTTCTATGATGTCATGTTGAGGTGAGGGACTCTTGTGGCAGCGCAAGGGGCTTATAAATATGTCCGAAGTTAAGAAGTCAGACGTGGCTTAAGCAGTGAATAAACTTCTGCTTACTAGGAAGTTGATCCATTGGAAACCATAGCACCAGGCACTTAAATCCTTAAAAAAAATAAAAAAAACATTTTTATTATTGTCTAAGTCAGAAGAAAAAAATAGCAAAACAAGGAAACTAGGGTTTACATGACAAGCCCAGAAGGGCATAATCTTAAAATACACAATTGTAGTGTAGACATGGGGATGAGAAAGAATAAATGGAAACGCAGAAGACAAAAGGATAAAGATAGAGCATCTGAAGCCAAAGCAGCAAAAATAAGGAAGAAACATTAAGGCCCTCATTACAACCCTGGTGGTAAATGCCACCTGCCGGCGTGCTGAAGGCCACCACCATACTGTGAGCGCGACGGTAATCCGCCACGGGTATTATGACCCACAAATAGAATACCGCTACAATGCAGACACCCACATAAGTCCGCCAGACCAAAGGTCAGTGATAAACTGGCAATAGCAAAATCCACACCATTACACAACAGGAATACACCCACAGTATCACGACCCACGAATCAACGCAGCGGTCTTTCAACCGCAGTAAACCATTGGCGGTACACACCGCCACGCTCAAAATACACACCCACTTACAAAACTACACCACATTGGACAATTCAAAATACACACACCTGACACACATACACACACCACACCCACACACTCACACCACTATAAAACACACGCCCACATAACCCACAACCTCTTACAACAACAAAAAACTGAGAGAGACAAGCCAGGAGCACCCACTCAATCAGAGGCACAGATCACCATCACCCATACACCATTCACGTACATCACAGCACACACCACCACACATCACCCCACACATCCTCACACATACTACTCACACCACATCCATGGCACTCCAAAGACACCCCAGGTTTTCAGAGGAGGAGCTAAGGGTCATGGTGGAGGAAATCATCCGGGTAGAGCCGCAGCTATTCGGATCACAGGTGCAGCAGACCTCCATTGCTTTGAAGATGGAGCTATGGCGGAGAACAGTGGACAGGGTGAACGCCGTGGGACAGCACCCAAGGACCAGGGATGACATCAGGAAGAGGTGGAACGACCTACGGGGGAAGGTGCATTCCGTGGTAGCAAGACACCAGATAGCTGTACAGAGGACTGGCGGTGGACTCCCACCTCCTCCCACACAACTAACAACATGGGAGGAGCAAGTCTTGGCAATCATGCATCCTGAGGGCTTCGCAGGAGTAGCAGGAGGACTGGACTCTGGTAAGTCAAATCTTTACTACTTCATCCCCCTACCATGCCTGCATGCCATTACAAACTCCTACCCCCTACCCTCACCCCCATCGCTCAACCACCTCACATATACCCCACTATCACAACACACCCATCCCAATACCAAGCCCTGCTTGCAACAACAATGCATGGACACCCATCACAGACCTGCATGGACACCCATCACCACAGCATGCCCAATAGAGAGAGTCACCCAGCTCACAAAACCACCACTCACACAAGACCAATCCGACAGGGAAAGCACAATCATAGAGGGAAACACACCCATGCACAAGATGGCACACGCAAATACATTAGCAATGCATATGCATCCCAAATGGACCCCTACCCAACGTCACAGGAGAGGAGGTGCCAGCTACATCCAGCCCCCCCCGAAGAGGCCCACAGTGATGACAGCAGCTCTGCACGCCTGGATCACGATGACCAACCTGGCCCATCAGGGACCTCTGGATCCCAACCCACCAGAGACCCTCCCCCCTCAAGAAACACCAGCACAGCACCCACCCAGCGGGCCCTTACCTCTGTCCCCAGGACACGTCAATCAGCAGTGTGTCCACCACTACAGGGAACCCACAAACACAGGACAATCAGGGACCTGGGGCCAGAGGCAGGAGGCACACGGTTCAGGGGACAGAGGCACAGGACAACAGGGAAGCTGGGAGGGCTGCTGTGCGACAGGGGGAGGACAGGCCCAGGGAACCGACCCTCCACGAGGCACTCTTAAACATCCTGGGAGCATACCACCATTCCCAGGAGACCATGGGTGTCAACATCAGGACAGTGCGTGCTCTACGGGCGACGCAAATGCAAAAACCCAGTCCTTATGCAGAGGCATATTTCATGTATTGTATTTCTATGCAGTATGTTAACCTTTTGCATTGCAGAGCTTTCACCTTGAAAAGTCATTAATGCTGTTTGTAATTCATTGTTCATTTGCAAGGCTTGTTTGCAGGACTACAGGGTGTGGTCCTTTATTCTAAGACTTTCCAGAAGCCTTTCTTGCAGCATGGTTGGGTGTGACTCGTGGGCGGGGCTTGGCTCTATATAAGGGAGCCAGCCCACCTTCACGTGCTCACTATTCAGAGGTCCCGGTGCAGAGCAGCAGCATTTTCCAGAGCTCCTGTCCCAGAGGCCTATCCAGTCATTTCCAGGCCTGCACTTGCTTATTTGGTGATCTTCAAGCAGGGCGATAAGGTGGAGGTCGGGTTAGGCCCCATACTCCGTATTCCAGTGACACTCGAGTTTTGGGCCTAATCTTGAAATCGCGTGTGCGATTGTTTTCATGGCATTTGAATCGTGAATTCCGAATCGGCAACAGTGTGCGCGATTCCTTCCAGGCATTTACTTCTTGGCATTCAGATCGGCGGTGTGCGTGATCATTTCATGGCATTTGAATCGTGAATTCCGAATCGGCAACAGTGTGCGCGATTCTTTCCAGGCATTTACTTCTTGGCATTCAGATTGGCAGTGTGCGCGATCATTTCATGGCATTTGTATCGTGAATTCTGAATCCGCAACAGTGTGCGCGATTCTTTCCAGGCATTTACTTCTTGGCATTCAGATCGGCAGTGTGCGCGATCATTTCATGGCATTTGTATTGTGAATTCCAAATCGGCAACAGTGTGCGCGATTCATGCCAGAAATGTACTTCTTGGCATTCAGATCGGTAGTGTGCGCAATCCTTTCATGGCATTTGTATCGTGAATTCTGAATCGGCAACAGTGTGCTCGATTCTTTCCTGCTATTTAACTGTTGAATCATAGATCGGCGTTGTGCGCGATCGTTTCATTTCATGTAAATCGAAATGTTCAAATCGGCAACAGAGTGCCCAATTCTTTCCTGGTGTTTAACTTTTGAAATACAGATCGGCGGAGTGCGCGATCATTTCTAGACATTGAAACTCAGATGTGCAGTTTTGTTTAAAGTGCATAATATTCCCTGAACATTTGAGTCTTGAAACTCTTAATCAGAGAGTGACGTAGAAGTGATATTCATGGTACTTGTACAGTTAATTCATGCAGAGAAAAAAACATGTGTTCTTTGATTCTTGCTACACTGCAGAGATTATTCTAAGAAGTATTTTGGAGAGAGTTTATTGTTCAAAATATAATAAGCTAATTCTGGAATGTTCATGACAAAATCTTGCTTAACCTTTCTTAGTTTCCAGGTACCTAGATTCTTGAGGCCTAGTTTTAGTGAAGCCTTAGGCCATTCATGTTTTCAGCATAAGTGCCTATTTGAAACAAAACTTATTGAAAGTCATTGTGATTAATCTTGCAATTGTGTTGTTTAACTCTTGCTTCCACAGGTCTCCTTCCCCGCTGTTCCCAACCCAAAACCCATTCCCCCACTTGGCCATTCTTTAACTCTGTGCTATATAACTAGTGGAGTTTGGAGCTGCCAAGAGGTGGACATGTTGGGAACATGCACAAGCCCCGAGGATCTGGTCTCCCTGACAATGGGCCAGGTACTGGCCAAGTTGCAGGAGACCCAGAGGCTGCAGGAGGGACAGTACCTGGGGATCAGGGAGGACCTAACAAAAATATACACCATCCTGGTCACCATTGCAGGGGTGCTGGCTGACATGGGCAAGACCATGAAGGAGGCAGTGGCACAACAAAGGGCCCTGAGACTAGCCATACCGAGCAACAGCCTTCCACCTCCGCCGGCGCTAGTGGACAGGAGGCCCCGCCACAGGAACAACAGGTCACCAGCACCCCACCCCCTGCAGAAGGAGAACCACCCCTCAAACAGTCCCTGCAATCCAGGCAGAAGACAGAGAACAGTGCCAAGACCATCGCCAGGAAATAAGACTCTCCTGATTGTCACCCTTCTGTCCCACTCTGTCACCCTGTCCACCTTGAACTGACATTACTCCCCTTCCTATGCCCCCTTGGACAGTGCACCTGTGATACAAAGAGACTGGACTCTAACTGGACAATCCTCCACCATCACCCCAGCCCCTTGCACATACCCCCATACTTATTGGCACAAAAATAAACACTCCTGAAACCAATACCATACTGCAGTCAGTGTAATGATTCGAAAAATGTATTAGTACAACATTAACAAAGCATTGCAACGTATATGTTCAGTGAAATATGCTACAAGATGACCTTTGGTGAGCAGAAGTACCAAGAATGGGGCACACAGATCAGAAAAGTAGGGCATCCAAAGGCTACAGTCAGTGTCCATAGACAGAGGGTAAGAGGCTACCATGTACAATGTCCAAAAGATAACTGAGAAGTAAAGTTGAGATACAGTCTCTTACCTGTGTGTCACTGGAAGTACTGCTGTATAATGTTTGTTCTGTTGTCTACATCTTCTTCATCTGTCTCCTCTTCCTCACTGTCCACAGGGTCCGCTGCTCCCACAAGACCATCTCCAGGCTCATCCTCCTGCAGAAAAGGAACCTGACATCTCAAGGCCAGGTTGTGCAACATACAGCATGCCACAATGATCTGGCATACCTTCTTCAGGGAGTAGTACAGGGATCCACCTGTCAGATGGA
This sequence comes from Pleurodeles waltl, assembly GCF_031143425.1. Classification (NCBI taxonomy): domain Eukaryota; kingdom Metazoa; phylum Chordata; class Amphibia; order Caudata; family Salamandridae; genus Pleurodeles; species Pleurodeles waltl. Next base: position 1,022,074,049 of record NC_090450.1, on the reverse strand, counting down.
GGCACCGGAACCTGGCCTTCAGGAGGCTGAAGGTCCTTTCAATAATCCTCCTTGTACACCCATGTGCCTCATTGTAACGTTCCTCTGCACTTGTCTGGCATTCCTCACTGGGGTCAGTAGCCATGAGAGGTTGGGGTAACCAGAGTCACCTGTAAATATCGATGGACAACTGTTAGACACACACTAACCCTTATGGACAACTCCATACCCAGACACCAATATATACTGGGTGGGGACCTTGGGCTCACCTATTCGCCACACCCGGTGCCTCTGGAGTTGACCCATCACATAAGGGATGCTGCTATTCCTCAAGATATAAGCGTCATGCACAGACCAAGGGTATTTGGCATTCACATGGGAGATGTACTGGTCCGCCAAACACACCATCTGCACATTCCTTGAGTGATAGCTTTTTCTATTCCTGTAAACCTGTTAATTTCTCCGGGGTGGAACAAATGCCACATGTGTACCATCAGTGGCACCATTGATGTTGGGGATATGTCCCAGGGCATAAAAGTCCACTTTCACTGTGGCCAAATCATCCACCTGGGGGAACACAATGTAGCTGCGCATGTGTCTCAGCAGGGCAGAAAACACTCTGGACAACACTTTGGAGAACGCTGGCTGAGACATTCCTGATGACATGGCCACTGTAGTTTGAAAGGAACCATTTGCCAGGAAATGCAGCACTGACAGAACCTGCACTAGAGGGGGTATTCCTGTGGGCTGGCAGATAGTTGTCATCAGGTCTGGTTCCAATTGGGCACACAGTTCTTGAATTATGGCACAATCAAGCCTGTATGTGATGATAATGTGTCTGTCCTCCATTGTCGACAGATCCACCATGGGTCTGTACACCCGAGGATGCCACCATCTCATCATCTGCCTCAGCGGTTGTAGCCTATGGAGGAGAACGGTGAGGAGAAGGTCATATTTCCACATAGAATGCACAACTGTTGCTGAATTTAGGTCACACAAGCAGTATGTGAAGTTGAGATTCAGTTGATGGGCCAATGTCTGCTGTGACGCAGTTAGGTGCCATGCCATGTGCCCCCCTGAAATGGCAGCTGCCTGACCTGTGAGGAGAGACAAGTGGAAATGAGGTAAGTGCGCTGGCATTGTGTGCCGTCGCAGTAGGCGGTCGATGACCGCCGTGCAACTTCGCATTGGTTATCATTGGGCCCTATAGGTTCCAGGAGCCAATGGCGATGTACGCCGGGGGTAACGGTTCGCACTGCCACAGACGTCACCGCCATTATTTAGCTATTCACACACTTGCTACCTGACCGTCAACAGGAGAGGACCTACACTGCAAGTGCTATTGTGACCTGAGTCTGGAAGCGACAATGGCTACTGTGTCTGGGGAAAGGGCTCCTGCCTTCTATGCGGAGGAGTTGGAGAGACTGGTGGATGGGGTCCTACCCCAGTACACATTACTCTACGGTCCTCCAGACAAACAGGTGAGTACACTGTGAGCATGATGTGTGGTTAATGCATGTTTGGAGTGGTGTGGATGTAAGCCACATGTTGGGGTGTGCTGAGGCATCCTGGAATGAGTGCTGCATGAGAGGAGGTCAGTGCATGTGCGTCAGGGCATGGGTGGGAACTGGGGGGTAATGAGTATGCCGGTCCGGACGGGTGAGTAATTTCCTTTACTGCTGTCTTTTCCCTCTAGGTCAGCGCCCACCAGAAAAAGGGTATTTGGCGTGCCATCGCCAAGGAGGTGCGGACCCTGGGGGTCTATCACAGGCGGAGCACCCACTGCCGCAAGAGATGGAAGGTCCTGCGCTGCTGGACCAAGAAAACGGCGAAGGCCCAGCTGGGGCTGGCCTCTCAACGTGGAAGGGGTGCCCCTCTCACCATGACCCCCCTGATGTTCCGTATCCTGGCGGTGGCCTATCCTGAGTTGGATGGGCGCTTGAGGGCATCACAGCAGCCACAAGGGGGTGAGTACAGGTTCTGAAAGCTGACTTAGCGCACTTTAGTAGCTAGCTGGGTGTGGGATGTGGGCTGTGGGTGCCCCTAGGCCAGGGCGATCAGGGCAGGGTAGGTCCCTTGTGTGCAGGCTTTGAAGCACTCCAAACCCAATGGTGTTAGTGGGCATCTACTACTGGGCAGGGTCCTGTGGGTGTCAGGTGTGCAGATGCTGGCATTAGGCATGGTACCCCATGGGCTTGTGACTACCTTAGTGACTGGTTGGGCATGGCCTAGTGCATAGGGCAGCTCCCTGTGTGTTGTGAATGCCAACGGTAGTGTTGTTGCTGGCATTGAACAAGTGTATCCTCTGTCTCTTCCCCCCCTTTTTGTTTTGTCACCCTGTCATTGTGTGCATTAGCATCATCTGGCCGAGGAGCAGAGGCACCGGCGAAGGAGTGAGCTGCATCCCACATGGCCCATGAGGCCAAATCCACTGAGGGTGAAGGCACCAGTGGGACGGAGGGCGAGGTGAGCACCAGGACAGGGACAGGAGGGGAGACCAGTGACAGCGACTCCTCCTCTGATGGAAGCTCCCTGGCGGTGACGGACACCTCTGTGCCCACCCAACAACAGGTACAGCCGCCACCCCCTCCCACGAGCACTGCCCTCCCAGCAGCCCCTCAGCGTGTTTCCCGTGTCCGCTCAGCCAGGAGGGTGGGCATCTCCTTCGCCCCAGGCACCTCAGGCGCTGCCCCAGTCAGCCCTGCTGCCCTCAGTGAGGAGGCTATTGACCTCCTGAGATCCCTCACTGTTGGGCAGTCAACAATTCTGAATGCCATCCAGGGTGTCGAGAGGCATTTGTAACAAACAAATGCATACCTGGAGGGCATTCATTCTGGCGTGGCGTCCCAACAGAGAGCATTTCAGGCTCTGGCTTCCACACTGATGGTAGCCATTGTCCCTGTCTCCAGCCTCCCCCCTCCAACTTCCTCTACTGAGTCCCAATCCCCTCAACCCCAACGTATCCCAAGCACACCTTCAGACCAACAATCACCCAAATCAACACACAGAAGTGGCTCAGGCAAACACAAGCACCATACTTCATCCCACAGGCACTCACACAAGCACCTTCCCAATGCATACACACCAACATCCACTGCCTCCCCTGTGTCCCCCTCCTCCTCCTTGTCCACCCCCTCCCAGTATCGTCTCCGCTCACACCTGCATGCACTACAACCTCATCCACTACGTCCATCACCAGCACGCCCATCACTACACACCCCTCACAAGCAGTCACCACCCCCACAACCATGCACACGTCCCTTGTGTCCTCTCCCAGTGTGTCTGTGACCCCCTCCTCCCAAAGTACACAAACGCAAGCACACACCCACCCAACAGCCATCCACCTCACAACAGCATCCAGCACATGCACCTTCACCCAAACTCAGCAGACGTACACCTCCTAGAACCACTCCCACTTCATCCACTCCCACACCCTCTCCATCTTCCCATCCCAGTGTGTCTAAAAAACTTTTCCTTGCAAACTTTGACCTCTTCCCTACGCCTACCCCCGTCCTTCCCCTCGGGCCAGGGTGTCAAGATTCCAGCCCAGCACCTCAGCCACTAAGTCTGTGGCCTCTGCGGTACCTGCAAGTCCCAGAGGATCAAAGGGGGCACCCGTCAGGGCTGCCAGTGTGCCACCGACCCCTGCAAAGGACCAACCCATTCCGCCACCTGCCAAGGTGAAGAAGGTGCCAGCATGCTGCACGGCCAAGAAGCATGACCCACCCAGCAAGGCCTCCTCCAAAACTGCATCTGCCAGTGCCAAGGTCCCAGCAGTGTCTGCCAAGGTGGGGAAGGGGAAGAAAACCCAAGGCAAGGCACTTCAGGCCTCAGAGCCTCCAGGTGAGGGACTGGTGCCCACCATCAGTACCGACAGCCCAGCAACCTGTACCACGGAAGGCACCGCCACCTGCACCGCCATCTGCACTGCCACCTGCACCTACCCCTGCAACGCCACCTGCACCACCGCTGCCACAACAGCAGTCAGCAGGCTTATCCCCAGTGGGCAGCTGTCCGAGGCTGCAGGAGATGGCCTGGTGTCTCCCTCCACTACTACCAGCACCTTCACCACAGCCAGCACCGGCAGCATCTCCGCCGCAGACACTGCCGCAAGCACCGCTACCTGCACCACCACATGCCCATCCGGTGCCACTACATCTGTCATCAGCAGCATCCCCAGTGGGCAGCCGACGGGGGATGTAGGAGGTGGCCTGGACCCACCTCTTGAAGCACCAGCACCGGCACTACCAGCAGTTTGCAGCCTAAGTCGCTGCAGGATGGAGTGTGGCTCTGCCTCCATGGAGTATCATGCTACCTGTTCCCTACGCATCTTGTGCCTCAGACACCCAGGTGAGGGAATGGGAACTGGCACACCCCAGGTGCAGCATCACTGGGCACAAGGCCCCCTCCAGAACCAGTGGAGATATGCATCCACTATCACTTTCCTTGGCAGGTTGAAGCACACTGGGCACAAGTCCCCCTCCAGAACCAGTGGAAGAAGGCATCCATTTGAGAGACTGTGGCTTTGAACTCCCCAGGGGCAATCAGTGGGCAAACCACCCACTTGAGAGACTTGAGAGACTGTGGCTTTGCACTCCCCATGACATTGCTGTGGGCATGTTGCTCCCTCCAGGAGCCGTGGCGTAGTACCATCTTCCGGCTGAGATGCCCCCTTCCCCTTCCCCCTGAGGTGCCTGTGTGTTTTCGACCTGATTACCCTTCAGTGTTCTCTCCATTTTGAGGCAGGAGTCAAGTGTGGGCTTCGCCCATGTTGTTTTGCCCACTAGGCCATGAACATTTGCAGTGTACAGCCTTCTCTACATATTGTAAATATTTGTATATACTGTTGTTAACATCGTTAACTTTGTCTACATATTTCTAAATATCACTATTTGCACTCTATTCCTTTTGTCCTTGTGTTCTTCCAGGGGGTTATGGGGTGTAAATGTACTGTTGATGCATGTGTTTGTGTGTATGGTGTTGTGGGTGAGGGTGGGGGTGTTGCGTGTTGCGTGTGTGTGTCACTCTCTTTTTCCTCCCCCCTCCCATGTGTGCTAGAGGCAGTACTCACCGTGGTCGTCGCCGCTGCCTTCTTTGGTGTTCCTGGTGTATTAGCAGATACACCAGCATCGACAGGACCTATAGTTCGGGCTCCATGGTGTCCTGGATCTTCATTGTGTGTCGAGAGGTGAGTCGTTTCCCTTCAGAGTCCTGTTTCCTCGGTGCTTTTGATGGCATTAGTGCTGCCCCGGAAAAGCTGGCGGATTGGTTGGTTGTGATAGGGTGGGCGGTACATTGTCTTCCACCTGTCTGTTGGCGGTTATCGCTGCAGTGTTTGTTGCTACTGCCATGGCGGTCAGAGTGTAAAAGTGGCTGTCTGTGTTGGTGCTTTCCGCCGTGGTCATGATCCCATTTATTTTACCGGCGGCCTGTTGGCGGTATTACCGCCTCTTTAACACCGACCGCCAGGGTTGTAATGAGGGCCTAAGTTACAAAAAGCAGAGTTTAGCCTAGAATAGGAATGCAACAATATAATCTGATATATAATAATATTAATATTAGCTGCTGGCTGATTTATAAAAGCACTGATGATTAGTCATTTGTAATGTAGCTCTGAGTTTTTCCAGCCTATAATATCAATATTAATATTAATAGATTTATTATTATTATATTAAATTGTTGCAGGTACTTTAACCCTGCATAAATGTTTTGGGGTGCTGTGCTATTTCAGTCACCAAATAGCTTAAGAGACCCTTTTAGAGCCAGCCGGTGGTAGGGCAATGCCATCAAGGCTGGGGGGCCTCAGTAACTCCCCTCTCACCCTCCACATTATTGGGAGGTGACCACAGCTACTGATGTCTACTCTATGGATGCCGAGGGCACGTTGTATGTTTTTTGGCCCAAATGACGTTCCTCAAACCCCCGATGCAGGGGTTTTGTGGGTGCAAACAAAGAAGAAATCAATGGTCCTGATGCAGAGGTAGATTTCTCCAGGAACTGGTGTGAAATACGGATCATCAGAAATGCCCCAAATAGGAGGGTCCACCTGAGCATCAAAGACAGGGGCCTGTGGTGGACAAGTGCCCATGGTTCACCGACCCGTAGAAGGAGCTCCACTGGAGAGAAGTCACCCCCTCTACGGGCGAGGGACCCAAGAGATGGAGCAGCGTGAGAATCAAACATTTACTGCCCCAACCCGCTACCTTCTCAATGACCCACCAAGTCCTACAGGGTCAAGGAAGCCGCGACTTGAAGAAGGCCCCACCATGCCCTGGTGCTGTGAATCTTTTTTAAGTTCCCCCTTTTCTTCCAATTCTCTTTCGTTATTATTTGGTTTTGATTAATTGGTAATTTCAGTAGGTGGGTGAAGTGGACAGTCCATGCACCTGGTGCCGGTACAGTAATGGACACCTGTGCAGCGGAGTGTGTGCAGTAGGGGGGCATGATACTCTCATGTGCTGATGGGAGAAGCTCGTGTAATAATTGGATATTCTGGGGCGGTATTAGAATACTCTGATGTGCTGATGAGAGATGCTGGTGTAATATTAGATATAGTGGTGCAGTATTAGAATACTCTGATGTGCTGATGGGAGAAGCTCGTATAATAATTGGATATTCTGGTTCGGTATTAGAATACTCTCATGTGCTGATGGGAGAAGCTGGTGTAATAATTGGATATTCTGGTTCGGTATTAGAATACTCTCATGTGCTGATGGGAGAAGCTGGTGTAATAATTGGATATTCTGGTGCGGTATTAGAATACTCTCATGTGCTGATGGGAGATGCTGGTGTAATATTTGGATATTCTGGTGCGGTATTAGAATACTCTGATGTGCTGATGGGAGAAGCTGGTGTAATAATTAGATATTCTGGTGCAGTATTAGAATACTCTGATGTGCTGATGAGAGATGCTGGTCTAATGTTAGATATAGTGGTGCAGTATTAGAATACTCTCATGTGCTGATGGGAGAAGCTGGTTTAATTATTGGAGATTCTGGTGCAGTATTAGAATACTCTGATGTGCTGATGGGAGATGCTGGTGTAATAATTGGATATTCTACTGCGGTATTAGAATACTCTGATGTGCTGATGGGAGAAGCTGGTGTAATAATTGGATATTCTGGGGCGGTATTCGAATACTCTGATGTGCTGATGGGAGATGCTGGTGTAATATTAGATATAGTGGTGCAGTATTAGAATACTCTCATGTGCTGATGGGAGAAGCTGGTTTAATAATTGGAGATTCTGGTGCGGTATTAGAATACTCTGATGTGCTGATGGGAGATGCTGGCGTAATAATTGGATATTCTACTGCGGTATTAGAATACTCTCCTGTGCTGATGGGAGAAGCTGGTGTAATAAGTGGATATTCTGGGGCGGTATTCGAATACTCTGATGTGCTGATGGGAGATGCTGGTGTAATATTAGATATAGTGGTGCGGTATTAGAATACTCTCATGTGCTGATGGGAGAAGCTGGTTTAATAATTGGAGATTCTGGTGCGGTATTAGAATACTTTGATGTGCTGATGGGAGATGCTGATGTAATAATTGGATATTCTGGTGCGGTATTCGAATACTCTGATGTGCTGATGGGAGATGCTGGTGTAATATTAGATATAGTGGTGCGGTATTAGAATACTCTCGTGCTGATGGGAGAAGCTTGTTTAATAATTGGAGATTCTGGTGCAGTATTAGAATACTTTGATGTGCTGATGGGAGATGCAGATGTAATATTTGGATATTCTGGTGCGGTATTAGAATATTCTGATGTGCTGATGGGAGATGCTGGTGTAATAATTGGATATTCTGGTGCGGTATTAGAATACTCTGATGTGCTGATGAGAGATGCTGATGTAATAATTGGATATTCTGGTGCGGTATTAGAATACTCTGATGTGCTGATGGGAGATGCTGGTGTAATAATTGGATATTCTGGTGCGGTATTAGAATACTCTGATGTGCTGATGAGAGATGCTGGTGTAATATTAGATATAGTGGTGCAGTATTAGAATACTCCGATGTGCTGATGGGAGAAGCTTGTGTAATAATTGGATATTCTGGTGCGGTATTAGAATACTCTGATGTGCTGATGAGAGATGCTGGTGTAATATTAGATATAGTGGTGCAGTATTAGAATGCTCTCATGTGCTGATGGGAGAAGCTCGTGTAATAATTGGATATTCTGGTGCGGTATTAGAATACTCTGATGTGCTGATGGGAGAAGCTGGTGTAATAATTAGATATTCTGGGGCTGTATTAGAATACTCTGATGTGCTGATGAGAGATGCTGGTGTAATATTAGATATAGTGGTGCAGTATTAGAATACTCCGATGTGCTGATGGGAGATGCTGGTGTAATAATTGGATATTCTACTGCGGTATTAAAATACTCTCATGTGCCGATTGGAGAAGCTAGTGTAATAACTGGAAATTCTGGTGCAGTATTAGAATACTCTGATGTGCTGATGGGAGATGCTGGTGTAATATTTGGATATTCTGGTGCGATAGTAGAATACTCTGATGTGCTGTTGGGAAATGCTGGTGTAACAATTGGATACTCTGGTGCGGTATTAGAATACTCTGATGTGCTCATGGGAGATGCTGGTGTAATAACTGGATATTCTGGTGCAGTGTTAGAATACTCATGTGCTGATGGGAGATGCAGGTATAATAATTATGTATTCTGGTGCAGTATTAGAATACTCTGATGGGAGATGCTAGTGTAATAATTGGATACTCGGTGCAGTATTAGAATACTCTGGTAAACTGATGCATGGTGTGGACACCATTGTGATGCGTTCGTGTACAAGTGAGACACGAGACCTTTGGGGCATATTTAAGAAAAGTGGCGCAGCGCATAGTGCAGCGCCACTTTTCTTGTGTCCCTTAGCACCCCCCTAACGCCACCATGTGTGGGCCATAGTTAAAAGGTGGCGCACCAGGGCAGTAGTTAGGGGAACTAGCGTCAGAACTTTTGACGCTAGTCGGGAGCTTTATTAATGTCAAAAGGGTTGGCACTAATCCTGCAAAGCCCATTGAGGCCACTGAAAACAATGAGAGCCTTCTGTTAACTCCTGGTCTAACCAGGTGTTAAAAGTGCCGGAAAAATGACGGAAAAAAAATCTCTTAGATTTCTTTGCTCCATTTTTTTGACTCCCCCCAATGGGGGAATCCCCCCTTTGCATACATTGTGCCTGGCGCAGGCATGATATAGAGCAAAGGGTTACAAAATTGTGCAATGCATGCATTGCGCCTCTTTGTAAATATGTAGCGGGATTTTAGCCTCGCTGGACCACATTAGCATAAAAAACAATGATGCTAATGTGGGGCAAGGTGGCGCTAGGGGCTCTTAAATCTGTCCCTCTATTCTCTCACAATCATGTACTGTTCTAACTTAGTTGGGCAACGAAACAATATCCCGCCTCACAGTAGGGGCATAGTTACGACAAGTGGCGCTACACAGTGCAGCACGACTGTTCTCGCACCCCTTAGTGCCCCCGTAATGCCACCATGTGTGCACCGTGTTGGCGATAGTTAGGGGACTAGCATCAGAATATTTGTCGCTAGTCCGGCGCGTCGCAGGATTAGCGTGAAACATTCTGACGCTAATCCTGCAAAGCACCCAGAGGCCCATTGAAACCAATAGGAGCTTTCTTTCAACGCCCGCTCTGAGCAGGCGTTAGAAGTGCCGAAAGAAATGGCACAAGGCAATCTCTTAGACTGCCTTGGGCCATTTCTTTAGACCCCCCCTAATGGGGGAACGCCCCCTTTGCATACATTATGCCTGGCACAGGCATAATGTAGCGCAAACGGTTACTAAGTGGCGCAATGCAAACACTGCAGCACTTTGTAAATATGGCGCGGGATTTTGGCCTTCTAACGCCGCATTAGCGTCATAAAAATTGTGCTAATATGTCCTTCCTATGGCGCTAGGAGCTCTTAAATATGCCTCTAGGTGTTATGCCACAATATTTACATGCCCTGGAATAGTCCCCAATTGGGAGCAAAATGAGGTGTGGTTTTTTCTTGTGTATTTTCACGATATGCAAAATGTGGTTTGTCGGTCTCCGGAGTAAACGTTTCATACAAGAGATTACTTGGCATCAAACTAGTCCCTTCAGCTATTGCTGGGCAATGAGTTGAGGAGAAAATGTCTCTTAAACTTGAGATTTCCCCGCGAACCAGGCTCCGATGCTCGAAAATCACGCATCATATCCTTAGGTCAAATTAAGTCAATGTTGTGAATTACATAAGGCAAATTTCACTGACTTCTTGACTATCACCGGCAAAATTTAAATGTAGCCATTTTCTGGCACAAAGCCTGGTTTCCATTTGTTTGTAGTAATCAATTTCATTCATATGATTCACTTCTCTGAGTTTAACCGGCCAAGGGCCAGTTATTGAAGAGTCACAAACCGAGATATTGATCAGACCAAAACACCTTCCTTCACACTCAGCAGACCAAAACACCCTCAGCAGACCAAAACACCCTCCTTCAGACTCAGGAGACCAAAACACCCTCCTTCAGGCTCAGCAGACCAAAACACTCTCCTTCAGACTCAGCAGACCAAAACACCCTCCTTCACACTCAGCAGACCAAAACACTCTCCTTCAGACTCAGCAGACTAAAACACTCTCCTTCACACTCAGCAGACCAAAACACCCTCCTTCAGACTCAGAAGACCAAAACACTCTCCTTCACACTCAGCAGACCAAAACATCCTCAGCAGACCAAAACACCCTCCTTCAGACTTAGCAGACCAAAATACCCTCCTTCAGACTCAGCAGATCAAAACACTCTCCTTCGGACTCAGCAGACCAAAACACTCTCCTTCGGACTCAGCAGATCAAAACACTCTCCTTCGGACTCAGCAGACCAAAACACCCTCCTTCAGACTCAGCAGACCAAAACACCCTCCTTCACACTCAGCAGACCAAAACACCCTCCTTCAAACTCAGCAGACCAAAACACTCTCCTTCAGAATCAGCAGACCAAAACACACTCCTTCAGACTCAGCAGACCAAAACACAGACTCAGCAGACCAAAACACCCTCCTTCAGACTCAGCAGACCAACACACTCTCCTTCAGACTCAGCAGACCAAAACACCCTCCTTAACACTCAGCAGACCAAAACACTCTCCTTCAGACTCAGCAGACCAAAACACTCTCCTTCAGACTCAGCAGACCAAAACACTCTCCTTCACCCTCAGCAGACCAAAACACTCTCCTTCAGACTCAGCAGACCAAAACACCCTCCTTCAGACTCAGCAGACCAAAACACTCTCCTTCAGACTCAGCAGATCAAAACACCCTCTTTCAGACTCAGCAGACCAAAACACCCTCATTCACACTCAGCAGACCAAAACACTCTCCTTCACCCTCAGCAGACCAAAACACCCTCCTTCAGACTCGGCAGACCAAAACACTCTCCTTCACCCTCAGTAGACCAAAACACTCTCCTTCAGACTCAGCAGACCAAAACACCCTCCTTCAGACTCAGCAGACCAAAACACAGACTCAGCAGACCAAAACACCCTCCTTCAGACTCAGCAGACCAAAACACCCTCTTTCTGACTCAGTAGACCAAAACACTCTCCTTCAGACTCAGCAGACCAAAACACTCTCCTTCACCCTCAGCAGACCAAAACACTCTCCTTCAGACTCAGCAGACCAAAACACCCTCCTTCAGACTCAGCAGACCAAAACACCCTCCTTCAGACTCAGCAGACCAAAACACTCTCCTTCAGACTCAGCAGATCAAAACACTCTCTTTCAGACTCAGCAGACCAAAACACTCTCCTTCACACTCAGCAGACCAAAACACCCTCCTTCACACTCAGCAGACAAAAACACTCTCTCTTTCAGACTCGGCAGATCAAAACACCCTCCTTCCCTCCTTCAGACTCAGCAGACCAAAACACCCTCCTTCAGACTCAGCAGACCAAAACACTCTCTTTCACACTCAGCAGACCAAAACACTCTCCTTCACACTCAGCAGATCAAAACACCCTCCTTCAGACTCAGCAGACCAAAACACCCTCCTTCACACTCAGCAGACCCAAACACCCTCCTTCAGACTCAGCAGACCGAAACACCCTTCTTCAGACTCAGCAGACCAAAACACTCTCCTTCAGACTCAGCAGACCAAAACACTCTCCTTCACCCTCAGTAGACCAAAACTCTCTCCTTCACACTCAGCAGACCAAAACACCCTCAGCAGACCAAAACACCCTCCTTCAGACTAAGCAGACCAAAAGACCCTCCTTCACACTCAGCAGACCCAAACACCCTCCTTCAGACTCAGCAGACCGAAACACCCTCCTTCAGACTCAGCAGACCAAAACACTCTCCTTCAGACTCAGCAGACCAAAACACCCTCCTCAGACTCAGGTTTGTAGATGTTTTCATTCTACTTAGATGAACTGAAGAAAGTGATCTGGAGGAAGCAAACATCTGAGGAAGTAAACGCCCTAATTACAGCAGCCGCAGACCCTGCAGAAGGAGCTGACAATGTTCGCGAAGTTACAGGAGGGAAACTTTATAAAGGCGCTGATGCAGCCCGAGCCTGTGCGCGGCGCCGAGGATCACAAGAGAGTCTGCGACCGCGTCACATGAAAGAACAGCCAAACGGCGGCAGCGGCGAGAAACGATCCCGGAGTTGTATAAAAGTTGTAGAAAAGTTGTATAAAAGTTTCAGGACCTGTCAGGGAGCAGACAGAGCTACAAGGGACCCAGTTAAATCTGCGTTAGGAAGAAGGGGGGCAAGGAGCCCCTCAGAAGTCTGGCGGGGACCTCATTAATTACTTATATAAGGATGTCCCAGAAATGACAGACTTTTCAGGGATTTCCCTTCCTGCTCTAGAAACGAGTCGAGGGGTTGTCAGTGCTTTATTGTTAAATAACACAACTATGGGCCTGATGTACAGCGCCTCGAGTACCTCACGAGTGATTTGCCGCACTTTATAAATGTTTGATTGATTGATTGAGAGTTCGTGGACATTGTATCCCACCCCAAGCGCTGCAGGGTACCCTGACCGTCAATCTCTCGGTCCGTCCATCAGACCCCCACCCCACCACCGGCCCCACCGGCCCCACCAGCAGAGATCTTCCGCCGACTGCCCGACGGAGTACAGACCCCCGAGGGAGGACATTGCGCCTCCGGCCCTATTTAAGGTGGACGGTCTTATGAATGTTTCTGACAGTCAGTGCCAGGTAAGACCTGGTGACGAGGGACATAAAAACATAACATTGTCACCCACGCCCTGAGAGAGAACTCACTAGGTGGGGGGTCATTATGTTTCACTTTTCCAAAAACAAACTTCCACTTTGGGAGTTTGTTTCTGAAAAGCTAAAAAATTGGAAACATTTTGCGTTTTGCTGTCAAATCCAACGGCAGCCGCCAACCAAGCGTCTTACACATGGAAGGGAACCGCTGTCAGGACTGTTTCTTTAAATGCGCGGACGTGTCCGCCGGGCAGACGGCGAGCCCTCCGTCTGACGGACAGTAGATGCGCTCCACAGTGATGATGGACGAGGAACTGTCTAAGTCCAAACCAGGCCCCAGTGGCCTGTTCTGTCTGGTACCGGGTCACAGCGTCCGTGCTCCACTTAGTATTATATACCTGGGGGAGTAAACCCGGTGAACCTTGTAACACCCAGCAGTCAGAGGGAAGATGAGTGAAGGAAGAGAGCGGCCTTCGGAGCGCTCTCACCCGCATCCGCCTCAAGCACTCTCCCATCAGCACCACTAGCCTGTCACCAATATGGGGGCTGAGAAGGTCCCGCTCTAACGGGGGACATCAGTGTGGCCCCGAATCACCAACACACTCGGGCCACGTCTTCCCCACTTACCTTCACCCCCAGATAAAGCGGTTGTTTTTAAAATGAGACTTCCTTAAAATCAATAACACCTGTGCACATGATGCCTGAAATAGCAGCATCTTTAGCAACAAAGGCCCCCGGGGGCCGCGCCAGCACCCGGAGCCAGTGGTCTCCTCCTCGGGGCAGCTGGTCCATCACCGGCACGGCGGCCGAGGTCCCAGGGCACCGGGTGAGACCAGTGTGGCCCGAATCACCAAACACTCACTCAACGTTCAGAAACTTCCGGGCCCGGCCGGAAACGACGTAGTCCGAAAAGTCACAATCAAGTTCATAGAATAAAAGACACAAATGAGGAAAAGACAAAAACGAGAGACTTGTCAGTGCGATGCATGGCCGTGTACTGGGTGAAGTCCATCTGAAGTCTTTTGGTGACTAAAGGTGGCTAAACCTGGATGGGACCATTTCCGCCACCTCCACTACTTTCAAAGGAGGCAGAGCACGAGGCATTTTACAGCCATGTACAGACAGCTCAGCAGTGGTCACTGGTTCGATGTGGAGCACGAGGCATGTTACAGGCATGTAGAGACAGCTCAGCAGTGGTCACTGGTCTGGTGTGGAGCACGAGGCATGGTACAGCCAAGTAGAGACAGCTCAGCAGTGATCACTGTTCTGGTGTGGAGCACGAGACATGTTACAGCCATGTACAGACAGCTCAGCAGTGGTCACTGGTTCGATGTGGAGCACGAGGCATGTCACAGCCATGTACACACAGCTCTGCAGTGGTCATTAGCCAGAACCAGAGCACGAGACATGTTGCAGCCATGTACAGACAGCTCAGCAGTGGTCACTGGTCTGATGTGGAGCACGAGGCATGTTACAGCCATGTACAGACAGCTCTGCAGTGGTCACTGGTTCGATGTGGAGCACGAGGCATGTTACAGCCATGTACAGACAGCTCAGCAGTGATCACTGTTCTGTTGTGGAGCACGAGACATGTTACAGCCATGTACAGACAGCTCAGCAGTGGTCACTGGTCTGGTGTAGAGCACGAGGCATGTTACTGCCATGTAGAGACAGCTCAGCAGTGATCACTGTTCTGGTGTGGAGCACGAGACATGTTACAGCCATGTACAGACAGCTCTGCAGTGGTCACTGGTTCGATGTGGAGCACGAGGCATGTCACAGCCATGTACACACAGCTCTGCAGTGGTCATTAGCCAGAACCAGAGCACGAGACATGTTGCAGCCATGTACAGACAGCTCAGCAGTGGTCACTGGTCTGGTGTGGAGCACGAGGCATGTTACAGCCATGTACAGACAGCTCTGCAGTGGTCACTGGTTCGATGTGGAGCACGAGGCATGTCACAGCCATGTACACACAGCTCTGCAGTGGTCATTAGCCAGAACCAGAGCACGAGACATGTTGCAGCGATGTACAGACAGCTCAGCAGTGGTCACTGGTCTGGTGTGGAGCACGAGGCATTTTACAGCCATGTACAGACAGCTCAGCAGTGGTCACTGGTTCGATGTGGAGCACGAGGCATGTCACAGCCATGTACACACAGCTCTGCAGTGGTCACTGGTCTGGTGTAGAGCGGGAGGCATGTTACTGCCATGTAGAGACAGCTCTGCAGTGATCACTGTTCTGGTGTGGAGCACGAGACATGTTACAGCCATGTACAGACAGCTCAGCAGTGGTCACTGGTTCGATGTGGAGCACGAGGCATGTCACAGCCATGTACACACAGCTCTGCAGTGGTCATTAGCCAGAACCAGAGCACGAGACATGTTGCAGCCATGTACAGACAGCTCAGCAGTGGTCACTGGTCTGATGTGGAGCACGAGGCATGTTACAGCCATGTACAGACAGCTCTGCAGTGGTCACTGGTTCGATGTGGAGCACGAGGCATGTTACAGCCATGTACAGACAGCTCAGCAGTGATCACTGTTCTGTTGTGGAGCACGAGACATGTTACAGCCATGTACAGACAGCTCAGCAGTGGTCACTGGTCTGGTGTAGAGCACGAGGCATGTTACTGCCATGTAGAGACAGCTCAGCAGTGATCACTGTTCTGGTGTGGAGCACGAGACATGTTACAGCCATGTACAGACAGCTCTGCAGTGGTCACTGGTTCGATGTGGAGCACGAGGCATGTCACAGCCATGTACACACAGCTCTGCAGTGGTCATTAGCCAGAACCAGAGCACGAGACATGTTGCAGCCATGTACAGACAGCTCAGCAGTGGTCACTGGTCTGGTGTGGAGCACGAGGCATGTTACAGCCATGTACAGACAGCTCTGCAGTGGTCACTGGTTCGATGTGGAGCACGAGGCATGTCACAGCCATGTACACACAGCTCTGCAGTGGTCATTAGCCAGAACCAGAGCACGAGACATGTTGCAGCGATGTACAGACAGCTCAGCAGTGGTCACTGGTCTGGTGTGGAGCACGAGGCATGTTACTGCCATGTAGAGACAGCTCTGCAGTGGTCACTGGTCTGATGTGGAGCACAAGGCATGTTACAGCCATGTACAGACAGCTCTGCAGTGGTCAAGTAGAGCACAAGGCATGTTACAGCCATGTGCAGGCAGCTCTGCAGTAGACATTGGCCAGAAGCAGAGCACGAGGCATGTCACAGCCATGTACAGAGAGCTCTGCAGTAGACATTGGCCAGAAGCAGAGCACGAGGCATGTTATAACCATGTAGAGACAGCTCTGCAGTAGACATTGGCCAGAAGCAGAGCACGGGGCATGTTACAACCATGTAGAGACAGCTCTGCAGCAGACATTGGCCAGAAGCAGAGCACGGGGCATGTTACAACAATGTAGAGGCAGCTCAGCAGTGGTCACTGGTCCGATGTGGAGCACAAGGCATGTCACAGCCATGTACAGACAGTTCTGCAGTGGTCACTGGTTCGATGTGGAGCACGAGGCATGTTATAGCCATGTACAGACAGCTCTGCAGTGGTCACTGGTCTGATGTGGAGCACGAGGCATGTCACAGCCATGTACAGACAGCTCTGCAGTGGTCACTGGTCTGATGTGGAGCACAAGGCATGTCACAGCCATGTACAGACAGCTCTGCAGTGGTCACTGGTCTGATGTGGAGCACGAGTGTAGGAAAGTACCATCTTGCCTGGCATGTTACCCCCATATTTCACTGTATATATGTTGTTTTAGTGTATGTGTCACTGGGACCCTGCCAGCCAGGGCCCCAATGCTCATAAGTGTGCCCTGTATGTGTTCCCTGTGTGATGACTAACTGTCTCACTGAGGCTCTGCTAACCAGAACCTCAGTGGTTATGCTCTCTCTGCTTTCTAAATTGTCACTAACAGGCTAGTGACCAATTTCACCAATTCACATTGGCATACTGGAACACCCTTATAATTCCCTAGTATATGGTACTGAGGTACCCAGGATATTGGGGTTACAGGAGATCCCTATGGGCTGCAGCATTTCTTTTGCCACCCATAGGGAGCTCTGACAATTCTTACACAGGCCTGCCACTGCAGCCTGAGTGAAATAACGTCCAAGTTATTTCACAGCCATTTACCACTGCACCTAAGTAACTTATAAGTCACCTATATGTCTAACCTTTACCTGATAAAGGTTGGGTGCTAAGTTACTTAGGGGGTCATTCTGACCCTGGCGGTCATGGACCGCCAGGGCCAACGACCGCGGGAGCACCGCCAACAGGCTGGCGGTGCTCCCATGGGCATTCTGACCGCGGCGGTACAGCCGCGGTCAGAAACGGGAAACCGGCGGTGCCCCGCCGGTTTCCCGCTGCCCTGGGGAATCCTCCATGGCGGCGCTGCAGGCAGCGCCACCATGGGGATTCCGACCCCCTTACCGCCAGCCTGGTTCTGGCGGTTTTGACCGCCAGAACCTGGCTGGCGGTAACGGGTGTCGTGGGGCCCCTGGGGGCCCCTGCAGTGCCCATGCCAATGGCATGGGCACTGCAGGGGCCCCCTAACAGGGCCCCACCAAGATTTTCAGTGTCTGCCAAGCAGACACTGAAAATCGCGACGGGTGCAACTGCACCCGTCGCACCCCTTCCACTCCGCCGGCTGCATTCGGAGCCGGCATCCTCATGGAAGGGGGTTTCCCGCTGGGCTGGCGGGCGGCCTTCTGGCGGTCGCCCGCCAGCCCAGCGAGAAACTCAGAATGGCTGCCGCGGTCATTTGACCGCGGTGCGGTCATTCGGCGGCTCCCGCCGGCCCTGCGGTTACCGCGGCCAGCGGGAGTCAGAATGACCCCCTTAGTGTTTGGGCACCCTGGCACTAGCCAAGGTGCCCCCACATCGTTCAGGGCAAATTCCCCGGACTTTGTGAGTGCGGGGACACCATTTCACGCGTGCACTATACATAGGTCACTACCTATGTATAGCGTCACAATGGTAACTCCGAACATGGCCATGTAACATGTCTAAGATCATGGAATTGTCACCCCAATGCCATTCTTGCATTGGGGAGACAATTCCATGATCCCCCGAGTCTCTAGCACAGACCCGGGTACTGCCAAACTACCTTTCCCGGGGTTTCACTGCAGCTGCTGCTGCCAACCCCTCAGACAGGTTTCTGCCCTCCTGGGGTCCAGCCAGGCCTGGCCCAGGAAGGCAGAACAAAGGACCTCCTCAGAGAGAGGGTGTTACACCCTCTCCCTTTGGAAAAAGGTGTCAGGGCTGGGGAGGAGTAGCCTCCCCCAGCCTCTGGAAATGCTTTGATGGGCACAGATGGTGCCCATCTCTGCATAAGCCAGTCTACACCGGTTCAGGGATCCCCCAGCCCTGCTCTGGCGCGAAACTGGACAAAGGAAAGGGGAGTGACCACTCCCCTGACCTGCACCTCCCAGGGGAGGTGCCCAGAGCTCCTCCAGTGTGCTTCAGACCTCTGCCATCTTGGAAACAGAGGTGCATACATAGCTACATAGCATACATAGCAAACATAGCTACCTTCTATCAGCCTAAGCTGCTAGACTGGACTGCTCTGAGTGGCCAGTGCCAGCAGGTGACGTCAGAGACTCCTCCTGATAGGCTCTTACCTGTGTTGCTAGCCTATCCTCCTTCCTAAGTAGCCAAACCTCCTTTCCTGGCTATTTATGGTCTCTGCTTTAGGGAATTCTTTAGATAACGAATGCAAGAGCTCATCAGAGTTCCTCTGCATCTCTCTCTTCACCTTCTGCCAAAGGATCGACCGCTGACTGCTCAGGACGCCTGCAAAACCGCAACAAAGTAGCAAAGACGACTACTGCAAGCTTGTATCGCTGATCCTGCCGCTTTCTCGCCTGTTTCCTGGTGGTGCGTGCTCTGGGGTAGCCTGCCTCCTTCTTGCACCAGGAGCTCTGAAGAAATCTCCAGTGGGTCGACGGAATGTTCCCCCCTGCAACCGCAGGCAACATAAGACTGCATCACCGGTCCGCTGGGTCCCTTCTCAGCATGACGAGCGTGGTCCCTGGAACTCAGCAACTCTGTCCAAGTGATTCCCACAGTCCAGTGACTCTTCAGTCCAAGTTTGGTGGAGGTAAGTCCTTGCCTCCCCACGTGAGACTGCATTGCTTGGTACCACATGATTTGCAGCTGCTCCGGCTCCTGTGCACTCTTCCAGGATTTCCTTCGTGCACAGCCAAGCCTGGGTCCCCGACACTCTAACCTGCAGTGCACAACCTCCTGAGTTGTCCTCCGGCGTCGTGGGACTCCCCTTTGTGTCTTCGGGTTAGCTCTGGTTCACTCCTCTTCTAAGTGCCTGTTCCAGTACTTCTGCGGGGGCTACCTGCTTATGTGAGGGCTCCCTTACTTGCTGGGCGCCCCCTCTGTCTCCTCATCCAAGTTGCGACATCCTGGTCCCTCCTGGGCCACAGCAGCATCCAAAAACCCTAACCGCGACCCTTGCAGCTTGCAAGGCTTGTTTGCGGTTTTTCTGCAGGGGAACACCTCTGCAAGCTTCTTCACGACGTGGGACATCCATCCTCCAAAGTGGAAGTTCCTAGTCCTCTTAGTTCTTGCAGAATCCACAGCTTCTACCATCCGGTGGCAGCTTCTTTGCACCCTCAGCTGGCATTTCCTGGGTATCTACCCAATCTCGACTTTGTCGCGACTCTTGGACTTGGTCCACTTGTTCCACAGGTACTCTCGTCTGGAAATCCACTTTGGTTGCATTGCTGGTGTTGGTCTTCCTTGCCGAATTACACTATCACAACTTCTGTGCTCTCTGGGGAGTATAGGTGCACTTTACACCTACTTTTCAGGGTCTTGGGGTGGGCTATTTTTCTAACCCTCACTGTTTTCTTACAGTCCCAGCGACCCTCTACAAGCTCACATAGGTTTGGGGTCCATTCGTGATTCGCATTCCACTTTTGGAGTATATGGTTTGTGTTGCCCCTATACCTATGTGCTCCTATTGCAATCTACTGTAACTTTACACTGCTTGCATTACTTCCTTTTTCTATTACTGCATATTTTTGGTATTTTGTACATATATCTTGTGTATATTTGGCATCCTCATACTGAGGGTACTCACTGAGATACTTTTGGCATATTGTCATAAAAATAAAGTACCTTTATTTTTAGTATATCTGTGTATTGTGTTTTCTTATGATATTGTGCATATGACACCAGTGTTATAGTAGGAGCTTTGCATGTCTCCTAGTTCAGCCTAAGCTGCTAGAAACACCTCTTCTACACTAATAAGGGATAACTAGACCTGTTACAGAGTGTAAGTACCCCTTGGTACCCACTACAAGCCAGGCCAGCCTCGTACAACGAGGCATGTTACAGACATGTAGAGACAGCTCAGCAGTGGTCACTGGTCTGGTGTGGAGCACGAGGCATGTTACAGCCATGTAGAGACAGCTCAGCAGTGGTCACTGGTCTAATGTGGAGCACGAGGCATGTCACAACCATGTAGAGACAGCTCAGCAGTCGTCACTGGTCTGATGTGGAGCACGAGGCATGTTATATCCATGAAGAGACAGCTCAGCAGTTGTCACTGGTCTGATGTGGAGCACGAGGCATGTTACAGCCATGTGCAGGCAGCTCTGCAGAAGACATTGGCCAGAAGCAGAGCACGAGGCATGTCACAGCCATGTACAGACAGCTCTGCAGTAGACATTGGGCAGAAGCAGAGCATGAGGCATGTTATAACCATGTAGAGACAGTAGACATTGGCCAGAAGCAGAGCACAAGGCATGTTATAACCATGTAGAGACAGCTCTGCAGTAGATATTGGCCAGAAGCAGAGCACAAGGCATGCGACAAGCATGTAGAGGCAGCTCTGCAGCAGACATTGGCCAGAAGCAGAGCACGAGACATGTGACCGCCATGTAAAGACAGCTCAGCAGTGGTCACTGGTCCGATGTGGAGCACGAGGCATGTCACAGCCATGTACAGACAGCTCTGCAGTGGTCACTGGTCTGATGTGGAGCACAAGGCATGTCACAGCCATGTACAGACAGCTCTGCAGTGGTCACTGGTCTGATGTGGAGCACGAGGCATGTTACAGCCATGTAGAGACAGCTCTGAAGTGGTCACTGGTCCGATGTGGAGCACGAGGCATGTCCCGGCCATGTACAGACAGCTCTGCAGTGGTCATTGGCGAGAAGCAGAGCACGAGGCATGTTACAGCCATGTACAGACAGCTCTGCAGTGGTCACTGGTCTGATGTGGAGCACGAGGCATGTCACAGCCATGTACAGACAGCTCTGCAGTGGTCACTGGTCTGATGTGGAGCAGGAGGCATGTTACAGACATGTAGAGACAGCTCAGCAGTGGTCACTGGTCTGGTGTGAAGCACGAGGCATGTTACAGCCATGTACAGACAGCTCTGCAGTGGTCATTAGCCAGAAGTAGAGCACAAGGCATGTTACAGCCATGTAGAGACAGCTCTGCAGTCATCACTGGTATGATGTGGAGCACGAGGCATGTTATATCCATGAAGAGACAGCTCAGCAGTCATCACTGGTCTGATGTGGAGCACGAGGCATGTTACAGCCATGTGCAGGCAGCTCTGCAGTAGACATTGGCCAGAAGTGGAGCACGAGGCAGGTCACAGCCATGTAGAGACAGCTCTGCAGTAGACATTGGCCAGAAGCAGAGCATGAGGCATGGTATAACCATGTAGAGACAGCTCTGCAGTAGACATTGGCCAGAAGGAGAGCACGGGGCATGTTACAACCATGTAGAGACAGCTCTGCAGTAGACATTGGCCAGAAGCAGAGCACGAGGCATGTTATAACCATGTAGAGACAGCTCTGCAGTAGATATTGGCCAGAAGCAGAGCACAAGGCATGCGACAAGCATGTAGAGGCAGCTCTGCAGCAGACATTGGCCAGAAGCAGAGCACGAGACATGTGACCGCCATGTAAAGACAGCTCAGCAGTGGTCACTGGTCCGATGTGGAGCACGAGGCATGTCACAGCCATGTACAGACAGCTCTGCAGTGGTCACTGGTCTGATGTGGAGCACAAGGCATGTCACAGCCATGTACAGACAGCTCTGCAGTGGTCACTGGTCTGATGTGGAGCACGAGGCATGTTATATCCATGAAGAGACAGCTCAGCAGTCATCACTGGTCTGATGTGGAGCACGAGGCATATTACAGCCATGTGCAGGCAGCTCTGCAGTAGACATTGGCAAGAAGCAGAGCACGAGGCATGTCACAGTCATGTACAGACAGCTCTGCAGTAGACATTGGCCAGAAGCAGAGCACGAGGGATGTTATAACCATGTAGAGACAGCTCAGCAGTAGACATTGGCCAGAAGCAGAGTACGAGGCATATTATAACCATGTAGAGACAGCTCTGCAGTAGACATTGGCCAGAAGCAGAGCACGAGGCATGTTACAACCATGTAGAGGCAGCTCTGCAGCAGACATTGGCCAGAAGCAGAGCACAAGATATGTCACAGCCATATAAAGACAGCTCAGCAGTGATCACTGGTCCGATGTGGAGCACGAGGCATGTCACAGCCATGTACAGACAGCTCTGCAGTGGTCACTGGTCTGATGTGGAGCACGAGGCATGTCACAGCCATGTACAGACAGCTCTGCAGTGGTCATTGGTATGATGTGGAGCACGAGGCATGTTACAGCCATGTAGAGACAGCTCTGCAGTGGTCACTGGTCCGATGTGGAGCACGAGGCATGTCACAGCCATGTACAGACAGCTCTGCAGTGGTCATTGGTGAGAAGCAGAGCACGAGGCATGTTACAGCCATGTACAGACAGCTCTGCAGTGGTCACTGGTGTGATGTGGAGCACGAGGCATGTCACAGCCATGTACAGACAGCTCTGTAGTGGTCACTGGTCTGATGTGGAGCACGAGGCATGTTACAGGCATGTAGAGACAGCTCAGCAGTGGTCACTGGTCTGGTGTGGAGCACGAGGCATGTTACAGCCAAGTAGAGACAGCTCAGCAGTGTTCACTGGTCTAATGTAGAGCACGAGGCATGTTACAGCCATGTACAGACAGCTCTGCAGTGGTCATTGGCCAGGAGCAGAGCACAAGGCATGTCACAGCCATGTACAGACAGCTCTGCAGTGGTCACTGGTTTGATGTGGAGCTCGAGGCATGTTACAGCCATGTACAGACAGCTCTGCAGTGGTCACTGGTCTGATGTGGAGTACCAGTAATGTCACAGCCATGTACAGACAGCTCTGCAGTGGTCACTGGTCTGATGTGGAGCACGAGGCATGTTACAGACATGTAGAGACAGCTCAGCAGTGGTCACTGGTCTGATGTGGAGCACGAGGCATGTCACAGCCATGTAGAGACAGCTCAGCAGTGGTCACTGGTCTGGTGTGGAGCACGAGGCATGTTACAGCCATGTAGAGACAGCTCAGCAGTGGTCACTGGTCTAATGTGGAGCACGAGGCATGTTACAACCATGTAGAGGCAGCTCTGCAGCAGACATTGGCCAGAAGCAGAGCACGAGATATGTCACAGCCATATAAAGACAGCTCAGCAGTGATCACTGGTCCGATGTGCAGCACGAGGCATGTCACAGCCATGTACAGACAGCTCTGCTGTGGTCATTTTCAAGAAGCAGAGCACGAGGCATGTTACAACCATGTACAGACAGCTCTGCAGTGGTCACTGGTCTGATGTGGAGCACGAGGCATGTCACAGCCATGTAGAGACAGCTCAGCAGTGGTCACTGGTCTGGTGTGGAGCACGAGGCATGTTACAGCCATGTAGAGACAGCTCAGCAGTGGTCACTGGTCTAATGTGGAGCACGAGGCATGTTACAACCATGTAGAGGCAGCTCTGCAGCAGACATTAGCCAGAAGCAGAGCACGAGATATGTCACAGCCATATAAAGACAGCTCAGCAGTGATCACTGGTCCGATGTGGAGCACGAGGCATGTCACAGCCATGTACAGACAGCTCTGCAGTGGTCACTGGTCTGATGTGGAGCACGAGGCATGTCACAGCCATGTACAGACAGCTCTGCAGTGGTCACTGGTCTGATGTGGAGCACGAGGCATGTTACAGCCATGTAGAGACAGCTCTGCAGTGGTCACTGGTCCGATGTGGAGCACGAGGCATGTCACAGCCATGTACAGACAGCTCTGCAGTGGTCATTGGCGAGAAGCAGAGCACGAGGCATGTTACAGCCATGTACAGACAGCTCTGCAGTGGTCACTGGTGTGATGTGGAGCACGAGGCATGTCAGAGCCATGTACAGACAGCTCTGCAGTGGTCACTGGTCTGATGTGGAGCACGAGGCATGTTACAGGCATGTAGAGACAGCTCAGCAGTGGTCACTGGTCTGGTGTGGAGCACGAGGCATGGTACAGCCAAGTAGAGACAGCTCAGCAGTGGTCACTGGTCTAATGTGGAGCACGAGGCATGTTACAGCCATGTACAGATAGCTCTGCAGTGGTCATTGGCCAGGAGCAGAGCACAAGGCATGTCACAGCCATGTACAGACAGCTCTGCAGTGGTCACTGGTTTGATGTGGAGCACGAGGCATGTTACAGCCATGTACAGACAGCTCTGCAGTGGTCACTGGTCTGATGTGGAGTACCAGCAATGCCACAGCCATGTACAGACAGCTCTGCAGTGGTCACTGGTCTGATGTGGAGCACGAGGCATGTTACAGACATGTAGAGACAGCTCAGCAGTGGTCACTGGTCTGGTGTGGAGCACGAGGCATGTTACAGCCATGTAGAGACAGCTCAGCAGTGGTCACTGGTCTAATGTGGAGCACGAGGCATGTTACAACCATGTACAGACAGCTCTGCAGTGGTCATTGGCAGGAGCAGAGCATGAGGCATGTCACAGCCATGTACAGACAGCTCTGCAGTGGTCACTGGTCCGATGTGGAGCACGAGGCATGTCACAGCCATGTACAGACAGCTCTGCAGTGGTCACTGGTCTGATGTGGAGCACGAGGCATGTCACAGCCATGTACAGACAGCTCTGCAGTGGTCACTGGTCTGATGTGGAGCACAAGGCATGTTACAGCCATGTAGAGACAGCTCTGCAGTGGCCACTGGTCCGATGTGGAGCACGAGGCATGTCACAGCCATGTACAGACAGCTCTGCTGTGGTCACTGGTCTGATGTGGAGCACGAGGCATGTCACAGCCATGTACAGACAGCTCTGCAGTGGTCACTGGTCTAATGTGGAGCACGAGGCATGTTACAGACATGTAGAGACAGCTCAGCAGTGGTCACTGGTCTGGTGTGGAGCACGAGGCATGTTACAGACATGTAGAGACAACTCAGGAGTGGTCACTGGTCTGGTGTGGAGCACGAGGCATGTTACAGCCATATAGAGACAGCTCTGCAGTTGTCACTGGTCAAATGTGGAGCACGAGGCACGTAACAACCATGTATAGACAGCTCTGCAGTGGTCACTGGCCTGATGTGGAGCACGAGGCATGTCACAGCCATGTACAGACAGCTCTGCAGTGGTCACTGGTCTGATGTGGAGCACGAGGCATGTTACAGCCATGTAGAGACAGCTCTGAAGTGGTCACTGGTCCGATGTGGAGCACGAGGCATGTCCCGGCCATGTACAGACAGCTCTGCAGTGGTCATTGGCGAGAAGCAGAGCACGAGGCATGTTACAGCCAGGTACAGACAGCTCTGCAGTGGTCACTGGTCTGATGTGGAGCACGAGGCATGTCACAGCCATGTACAGACAGCTCTGCAGTGGTCACTGGTGTGATGTGGAGCACGAGGCATGTTACAGACATGTAGAGACAGCTCAGCAGTGGTCACTGGTCTGGTGTGAAGCACGAGGCATGTTACTGCCATGTACAGACAGCTCTGCAGTGGTCATTAGCCAGAAGTAGAGCACAAGGCATGTTACAGCCATGTAGAGACAGCTCTGCAGTCATCACTGGTCTGATGTGGAGCACGAGGCATGTTATATCTATGAAGAGACAGCTCAACAGTCATCACTGGTCTGATGTGGAGCACAAGGCATGTTACAGCCATGTGCAGGCAGCTCTGCAGTGGTCATTGGTCTGATTTGGAGCACGAGGCATGTCACAGCCATGTACAGACAGCTCTGAAGTGGTCACTGGTCCGATGTGGAGCAGGAGGCATGTCCCGGCCATGTACAGACAGCTCTGCAGTGGTCATTGGCGAGAAGCAGAGCACGAGGCATGTTACAGCCATGTACAGACAGCTCTGCAGTGGTCACTGCTCTGATGTGGAGCACGAGGCATGTCATAGCCATGTACAGACATCTCTGCAGTGGTCACTGGTCTGATGTGGAGCACGAGGCATGTTACAGCCATGTAGAGACAGCTCTGAAGTGGTCACTGGTCCGATGTGGAGCACGAGGTATGTCCCAACCATGTACAGACAGCTCTGCAGTGGTCATTGGCGAGAAGCACAGCACGAGGCATGTTACAGCCATGTACAGACAGCTCTGCAGTGGTCACTGGTCTGATGTGGAGCACGAGGCATGTCACAGCCATGTACAGACAGCTCTGCAGTGGTCACTGGTCTGATGTGGAGCACGAGGCATGTTACAGCCATGTAGAGACAGCTCAGCAGTGGTCACTGGTCTGGTGTGAAGCACGAGGCATGTTACAGCCATGTACAGACAGCTCTGCAGTGGTCATTAGCCAGAAGTAGAGCACAAGGCATGTTACAGCCATGTAGAGACAGCTCAGCAGTGGTCACTGGTCTGGTGTGGAGCACGAGGCATGTTACAGCCATGTAGAGACAGCTCAGCAGTGGTCACTGATCTAATGTGGAGCACGAGGCATGTTACAACCATGTACAGACAGCTCTGCAGTGGTCATTGGCAGGAGCAGAGCACGAGGCATGTCACAGCCATGTACAGACAGCTCTGCAGTGGTCACTGGTCCGATGTGGAGCACGAGGCATGTCACAGCCATGTACATACAGCTCTGCAGTGGTCACTGGTCTGATGTGGAGCACGAGGCATGTCACAGCCATGTACAGACAGCTCTGCAGTGGTCACTGGTCTGATGTGGAGCACAAGGCATGTTACAGCCATGTAGAGACAGCTCTGCAGTGGCCACTGGTCCGATGTGGAGCACGAGGCATGTCACAGCCATGTACAGACAGCTCTGCTGTGGTCATTTTCGAGAAGCAGAGCACGAGGCATGTTACAGCCATGTACAGACAGCTCTGCAGTGGTCACTGATCTGATGTGGAGCACGAGGCATGTCACAGCCATGTACAGACAGCTCTGCAGTGGTCACTGGTCTAATGCGGAGCACGAGGCATGTTACAGACATGTAGAGACAGCTCAGCAGTGGTCACTGGTCTGGTGTGGAGCACGAGGGATGTTACAGACATGTAGAGACAACTCAGGAGTGGTCACTGGTCTGGTGTGGAGCACGAGGCATGTTACAGCCATATAGAGACAGCTCTGCAGTTGTCACTGGTCAAATGTGGAGCACGAGGCACGTAACAACCATGTATAGACAGCTCTGCAGTGGTCACTGGTCCGATGTGGAGCACGAGGCATGTCACAGCCATGTACATACAGCTCTGCAGTGGTCACTGGTCTGATGTGGAGCACGAGGCATGTCACAGCCATGTACAGACAGCTCTGCAGTGGTCACTGGTCTGATGTGGAGCACAAGGCATGTTACAGCCATGTAGAGACAGCTCTGCAGTGGCCACTGGTCCGATGTGGAGCACGAGGCATGTCACAGCCATGTACAGACAGCTCTGCTGTGGTCATTTTCGAGAAGCAGAGCACGAGGCATGTTACAGCCATGTACAGACAGCTCTGCAGTGGTCACTGGTCTGATGTGGAGCACGAGGCATGTTACAGCCATGTGCAGGCAGCTCTGCAGTAGACATTGGCCAGAAGCGAAGCACGAGGCATGTCACAGCCATGTACAGACAGCTCTGCAGTAGACATTTGCCAGAAGCAGAGCACCAGGCATGTTATAACCATGTAGAGACAGCTCTGCAGTAGACATTGGCCAGATGCAGAGCACGAGGCATGTTATAACCATGAAGAGACAGCTCCGCAGTAGACATTGGCCTGAAGCAGAGCACGAGGCATGTTACAACCAGGTAGAGGCAGCTCTGCAGCAGACATTGGCCAGAAGCAGAGCACGAGACATGTCACAGCCATGTAAAGACAGCTCAGCAGTGGTCACTGGTCCGATGTGGAGCACGAGGCATGTCACAGCCATGTACAGACAGCTCTGCAGTGGTCACTGGTCTGATGTGGAGCACGAGGCATGTTACAGACATGTACAGACAGCTCAGCAGTGGTCACTGGTCTGGAGCACGAGGCATGTTACAGCCATGTAGAGACAGCTCAGTAGTGGTCACTGGTCTAATGTGGAGCACGAGGCATGTTACAGCCATGTACAGACAGCTCTGCAGTGGTCATTGGCCAGGAGCAGAGCACGAGGCATGTCACAGCCATGTACAGACAGCTCTGCAGTGGTCACTGGTTTGATGTGGAGCACGAGGCAAATTACAGCCATGTATAGACAGCTCTGCAGTGGTCACTGGTCTGATGTGGAGCACGAGGCATGTCACAGCCATGTACAGACAGCTCTGCAGTGGTCACTGGTCTGATGTGGAGCACGAGGCATGTTACAGACATGTAGAGACAGCTCAGCAGTGGTCACTGGTCTGGTGTGGAGCACGAGGCATGTTACAGCCATGTAGAGACAGCTCAGCAGTTGTCACTGGTCAAATGTGCAGCACGAGGCATGTAACAACCATCTACAGACAGCTCTGCAGTGGTCACTGGTCTGATGTGGAGCACGAGGCATGTCACAGCCATGTACAGACAGCTCTGCAGTGGTCACTGGTCTGATGTGGAGCACGAGGCATGTTACAGCCATGCAAAGACAGCTCTGAAGTGGTGACTGGTCCAATGTGGAGCACGAGGCATGTCCCGGCCATGTACAGACAGCTCTGCAGTGGTCATTGGCGAGAAGCAGAGCACGAGGCATGTTACAGCCATGTACAGACAGCTCTGCAGTGGTCACTGGTCTGATGTGGAGCACGAGGCATGTCACAGCCATGTACAGACAGCTCTGCAGTGGTCACTGGTCTGATGTGGAGCACGAGGCATGTTACAGACATGTAGAGACAGCTCAGCAGTGGTCACTGGTCTGGTGTGAAGCACGAGGCATGTTACTGCCATGTACAGACAGCTCTGCAGTGGTCATTAGCCAGAAGTAAAGCACAAGGCATGTTACAGCCATGTAGAGACAGCTCTGCAGTCATCACTGGTCTGATGTGGAGCACTAGGCATGTTATATCAATGAAGAGACAGCTCAGCAGTCATCACTGGTCTGATGTGGAGCACGAGGCATGTTACAGCCATGTGCAGGCAGCTCTGCAGTGGTCCCTGGTCTGATGTGGAGCACGAGGCATGTCACAGCCATGTACAGACAGCTCTGAAGTGGTCACTGGTCCGATGTGGAGCACGAGGCATGTCCCGGCCATGTACAGACAGCTCTGCAGTGGTCATTGGCGAGAAGCAGAGCACGAGGCATGTTACAGCCATGTATGGACAGCTTTGCAGTGGTCAATGGTCTGATGTGGAGCACGAGGCATGTCACAGCCATGTACAGACATCTCTGCAGTGGTCACAGGTCTGATGTGGAGCACGAGGCATGTTACAGCCATGTAGAGACAGCTCTTAAGTGGTCACTGGTCCGATGTGGAGCACGAGGCATGTCCCGGCTATGTACAGACAGCTCTGCAGTGGTCATTGGCGAGAAGCAGAGCACGAGGCATGTTACAGCCATGTACAGACAGCTCTGCAGTGGTCACTGGTCTGATGTGGAGCACGAGGCATGTCACAGCCATGTACAGACAGCTCTGCAGTGGTCACTGGTCTGATGTGGAGCACGAGGCATGTTACAGACATGTAGAGACAGCTCAGCAGTGGTCACTGGTCTGATGTGGAGCACGAGGCATGTTACAGCCATGTGCAGGCAGCTCTGCAGTAGACATTGGCCAGAAGCGGAGCACGAGGCATGTCACAGCCATGTACAGAGAGCTCTGCAGTAGACATTTTTCCAGAAGCAGAGCACGAGGCATGTTATAACCATGTAGAGACAGCTCTGCAGTAGACATTGGCCAGAAGCAGAGCACGAGGCATGTTATAACCATGTAGAGACAGCTTTGCAGTAGACATTGGCCTGAAGCAGAGCACGAGACATGTTACAACCAGGTAGAGGCAGCTCTGCAGCAGACATTGGCCAGAAGCAGAGCACGAGACATGTCACAGCCATGTAAAGACAGCTCAGCAGTGGTCACTGGTCCGATGTGGAGCACGAGGCATGTCACAGCCATGTACAGACAGCTCTGCAGTGGTCACTGCTCTGATGTGGAGCACGAGGCATGTTACAGCCATGTACAGACAGCTCTGCAGTGGTCACTGGTCTGATGTGGAGCACGAGGCATGTTACAGACATGTACAGACAGCTCAGCAGTGGTCACTGGTCTGGTGTGGAGCACGAGGCATGTTACAGCCATGTAGAGACAGCTCAGTAGTGGTCACTGGTCTAATGTGTAGCACGAGGCATGTTACAGCCATGTACAGACAGCTCTGCAGTGGTCATTGGCCAGGAGCAGAGCACGAGGCATGTCACAGCCATGTACAGACAGCTCTGCAGTGGTCACTGGTTTGATGTGGAGCACGAGGCATGTTACAGCCATGTACAGACAGCTCTGCAGTGGTCACTGGTCTGATGTGGAGCACGAGGCATGTCTCAGCCATGTACAGACAGCTCTGCAGTGGTCACTGGTCTGATGTGGAGCACGAGGCATGTTACAGACATGTAGAGACAGCTCAGCAGTGGTCACTGGTCTGGTGTGGAGCACAAGGCATGTTACAGCCATGTAGAGATAGCTCAGCAGTTGTCATTGATCAAATGTGCAGCACGAGGCATGTAACAAACATGTACAGACAGCTCTGCAGTGGTCACTGGTCTGATGTGGAGCACGAGGCATGTCACAGCCATGTACAGACAGCTCTGCAGTGGTCACTGGTCTGATGTGGAGCACGAGGCATGTTACAGCCATGTAGAGACAGCTCTGAAGTGGTCACTGGTCCGATGTGGAGCACGAGGCATGTCCCTGCCATGTACAGACAGCTCTGCAGTGGTCATTGGCGAGAAGCAGAGCACAAGGCATGTTACAGCCATATACAGACAGCTCTGCAGTGGTCACTGGTCTGATGTGGAGCACGAGGCATGTCACAGCCATGTACAGACAGCTCTGCAGTGGTCACTGGTCTGATGTGGAGCACGAGGCATGTTACAGACATGTAGAGACAGCTCAGCAGTGGTCACTGGTCTGGTGTGAAGCACGAGGCATGTTACAGCCATGTACAGACAGCTCTGCAGTGGTCATTAGCCAGAAGTAGAGCACAAGGCATGTTACAGCCATGTAGAGACAGCTCTGCAGTCATCACTGGTCTGATGTGGAGCACGAGGCATGTTATATCTATGAAGAGACAGCTCAGCAGTCATCACTGGTCTGATGTGGAGCACGAGGAATGTTACAGCCATGTGCAGGCAGCTCTGCAGTGGTCACTGGTCCGATGTGGAGCACGAGGCATGTCCCGGCCATGTACAGACAGCTCTGCAGTGGTCATTGGCGAGAAGCAGAGCACGAGGCATGTTACAGCCATGTACAGACAGCTCTGCAGTGGTCACTGCTCTGATGTGGAGCACAAGGCATGTCACAGCCATGTACAGACATCTCTGCAGTGGTCACTGTTCTGATGTGGAGCACGAGGCATGTTACAGCCATGTAGAGACAGCTCTGAAGTGGTCACTGGTCCGATGTGGAGCACGAGGCATGTCCCGGCCATGTACAGACAGCTCTGCAGTGGTCATTGGCGAGAAGCAGAGCACGAGGCATGTTACAGCCATGTACAGACAGCTCTGCAGTGGTCACTGGTCTGATATGGAGCACGAGGCATGTCACAGCCATGTACAGACAGCTCTGCAGTGGTCACTGGTCTGATGTGGAGCACTAGGCATGTTACAGCCATGTAGAGACAGCTCAGCAGTGGTCACTGGTCTGGTGTGAAGCACGAGGCATGTTACAGCCATGTACAGACAGCTCTGCAGTGGTCATTAGCCAGAAGTAGAGCACAAGGCATGTTACAGCCATGAAGAGACAGCTCTGCAGTCATCACTGGTCTGATGTGAAGCACGAGGCATGTTATATCTATGAAGAGACAGTTCAGCAGTCATCACTGGTCTGATGTGGAGCACGAGGCATGTTACAGCCATGTGCAGGCAGCTCTGAAGTAGACATTGGCCAGAAGCGGAGCACGAGGCATGTCACAGCCATGTACAGACAGCTCTGCAGTAGACATTTGCCAGCAGCAGAGCACGAGGCATGTTATAACCATGTAGAGACAGCTCTGCAGTAGACATTGGCCAGATGCAGAGCACGAGGCATGTTATAACCATGTAGAGACAGCTCTGCAGTAGACATTGGCCTGAAGCAGAGCACGAGGCATGTTACATCCAGGTAGAGGCATCTCTGCAGCAGACATTGGCCAGAAGCAGAGCACGAGACATGTCACAGCCATGTAAAGACAGCTCAGCAGTGGTCACTGGTCCGATGTGGAGCACGAGGCATGTCACAGCCATGTACAGACAGCTCTGCAGTGGTCACTGGTCTGATGTGGAGCACGAGGCATGTTACAGACTTGTACAGACAGCTCAGCAGTGGTCACTGGTCTGGTGTGGAGCACGAGGCATGTTACAGCCATGTAGAGACAGCTCAGTAGTGGTCACTGGTCTAATGTGTAGCACGAGGCATGTTACAGCCATGTACAGACAGCTCTGCAGTGGTCATTGGCCAGGAGCTGAGCACGAGGCATGTCACAGCCATGTACAGACAGCTCTGCAGTGGTCACTGGTTTGATGTGGAGCACGAGGCATGTTACAGCCATGTACAGACAGCTCTGCAGTGGTCTCTGGTCTGATGTGGAGCACGAGGCATGTCACAGCCATGTACAGACAGCTCTGCAGTGGTCACTGGTCTGATGTGGAGCACGAGGCATGTTACAGACATGTAGAGACAGCTCAGCAGTGGTCACTGGTCTGGTGTGGAGCACGAGGCATGTTACAGCCATGTAGAGACAGCTCAGCAGTTGTCACTGGTCAAATGTGCAGCACGAGGCATGTAACAACCATGTACAGACAGCTCTGCAGTGGTCACTGGTCTGATGTGGAGCACGAGGCATGTCACAGCCATGTACAGACAGCTCTGCAGTGGTCACTGATCTGATGTGGAGCACGAGGCATTTTACAGCCATGCAAAGACAGCTCTGAAGTGGTCACTGGTCCGATGTGGAGCACGTGGCATGTCCCGGCCATGTACAGACAGCTATGCAGTGGTCATTGGCGAGAAGCAGAGAACGAGGCATGTTACAGCCATGTACAGACAGCTCTGCAGTGGTCACTGGTCTGATGTGGAGCACGAGGCATGTCACAGCCATGTACAGACAGCTCTGCAGTGGTCACTGGTCTGATGTGGAGCACGAGGCATGTTACAGACATGTAGAGACAGCTCAGCAGTGGTCACTGGTCTGGTGTGAAGCACGAGGCATGTTACTGCCATGTACAGACAGCTCTGCAGTGGTCATTAGCCAGAAGTAGAGCACAAAGCATGTTACAGCCATGTAGAGACAGCTCTGCAGTCATCACTGGTCTGATGTGGAGCACGAGGAATGTTATATCTATGAAGAGACAGCTCAGCAGTCATCACTGGTCTGATGTGGAGCACGAGGCATGTTACAGTCATGTGCAGGCAGCTCTGCAGTGGTCACTGGTCCGATGTGGAGCTCGAGGCATGTCCCGGCCATGTACAGACAGCTCTGCAGTGGTCATTGGCGAGAAGCAGAGCACGAGGCATGTTACAGCCATGTATGGACAGCTCTGCAGTGGTCACTGGTCTGACGTGGAGCACGAGGCATGTCACAGCCATGTACAGACATCTCTGCAGTGGTCACTGGTCTGATGTGGAGCACGAGGCATGTTACAGCCATGTAGAGACAGCTCTGAAGTGGTCACTGGTCCGATGTGGAGCACGAGGCATGTCCCGGGCATGTACAGACAGCTCTGCAGTGGTCATTGGCGAGAAGCAGAGCACGAGGCATGTTACAGCCATGTACAGACAGCTCTGCAGTGGTCACTGGTCTGATGTGGAGCACGAGGCATGTCACAGCCATGTACAGACAGCTCTGCAGTGGTCACTGGTCTGATGTGGAGCACGAGGCATGTTACAGACATGTAGAGACATCTCAGCAGTGGTCACTGGTCTGATGTGGAGCACAAGGCATGTTACAGCCATGTGCAGGCAGCTCTGCAGTAGACATTGGCCAGAAGCGGAGCACGAGGCATGTCACAGCCATGTACAGAGAGCTCTGCAGTAGACATTTTCCAGAAGCAGAGCACGAGGCATGTTATAACCATGTAGAGACAGCTCTGCAGTAGACATTGGCCAGAAGCAGAGCACGAGGCATGTTATAACCATGTAGAGACAGCTCTGCAGTAGACATTGGCCTGAAGCAGAGCACGAGGCATGTTACAACCAGGTAGAGGCAGTTCTGCAGCAGACATTGGCCAGAAGCAGAGCACGAGATATGTCACAGCCATGTAAAGACAGCTCAGCAGTGGTCACTGGTCCGATGTGGAGCACAAGGCATGTCACAGCCATGTACAGACAGCTCTGCAGTGGTCACTGGTCTGATGTGGAGCACGAGACATGTTACAGACATGTAGAGACAGCTCAGCAGTGGTCACTGGTCTGGTGTGGAGCACGAGGCATGTTACAGCCATGTAGAGACAGCTCAGTAGTGGTCACTGGTCTAATGTGTAGCACGAGGCATGTTACAGCCATGTACAGACAGCTCTGCAGTGGTCATTGGCCAAGAGCAGAGCACGAGGCATGTCACAGCCATGTACAGACAGCTCTGCAGTGGTCACTGG
Organism: Pleurodeles waltl; assembly: GCF_031143425.1. Lineage (NCBI taxonomy): Eukaryota > Metazoa > Chordata > Amphibia > Caudata > Salamandridae > Pleurodeles > Pleurodeles waltl. The sequence continues at coordinate 1,022,038,812 of NC_090450.1, read as the reverse complement.
TTTGATGTGGAGCACGAGGCATGTTACAGCCATGTTCAGACAGCTCTGCAGTGGTCACTGGTTTGATGTGGAGCACGAGGCATGTTACAGCCATGTTCAGACAGCCCTGCAGTGGTCACTGGTCTGATGTGGAGCACGAGGCATGTCACAGCCATGTACAGACAGCTCTGCAGTGGTCACTGGTCTGATGTGGAGCACGAGGCATGTTACAGACATGTAGAGACAGCTCAGCAGTGGTCACTGGTCTGGTGTGGAGCACAAGGCATGTGAAAGCCATGTAGAGATAGCTCAGCAGTTGTCATTGATCAAATGTGCAGCACGAGGCATGTAACAAACATGTACAGACAGCTCTGCAGTGGTCACTGGTCTGATGTGGAGCACGAGGCATGTCACAGCCATGTACAGACAGCTCTGCAGTGGTCACTGGTCTGATGTGGAGCACGAGGCATGTTACAGACATGTAGAGACAGCTCAGCAGTGGTCACTGGTCTGGTGTGAAGCACGAGGCATGTTACAGCCATGTACAGACAGCTCTGCAGTGGTCATTAGCCAGAAGTAGAGCACAAGGCATGTTACAGCCATGTAGAGACAGCTCTGCAGTCATCACTGGTCTGATGTGGAGCACGAGGCATGTTATATCTATGAAGAGACAGCTCAGCAGTCATCACTGGTCTGATGTGGAGCACGAGGAATGTTACAGCCATGGGCAGGCAGCTCTGCAGTGGTCACTGGTCCGATGTGGAGCACGAGGCATGTCCCGGCCATGTACAGACAGCTCTGCAGTGGTCATTGGCGAGAAGCAGAGCACGAGGCATGTTACAGCCATGTACAGACAGCTCTGCAGTGGTCACTGGTCTGATGTGGAGCACGAGGCATGTCACAGCCATGTACAGACAGCTCTGCAGTGGTCACTGGTCTGATGTGGAGCACGAGGCATGTTACAGCCATGTAGAGACAGCTCTGAAGTGGTCACTGGTCCGATGTGGAGCACGAGGCATGTCCCGGCCATGTACAGACAGCTCTGCAGGGTCATTGGCGAGAAGCAGAGCACGAGGCATGTTACAGCCATGTACAGACAGCTCTGCAGTGGTCACTGGTCTGATGTGGAGCACGAGGCATGTCACAGCCATGTACAGACAGCTCTGCAGTGGTCACTGGTCTGATGTGGAGCACAAGGCATGTTACAGACATGTAGAGACAGCTCAGCAGTGGTCACTGGTCTGGTGTGAAGCACGAGGCATGTTACAGCCATGTACAGACAGCTCTGCAGTGGTCATTAGCCAGAAGTAGAGCACAAGGCATGTTACAGCCATGTAGAGACAGCTCTGCAGTCATCACTGGTACGATGTGGAGCACGAGGCATGTTATATCTATGAAGAGACAGCTCAGCAGTCATCACTGGTCTGATGTGGAGCACGAGGCATGTTACAGCCATGTGCAGGCAGCTCTGCAGTAGACATTGGCCAGAAGCGGAGCACGAGGCATGTCACAGCCATATACAGACAGCTCTGCAGTAGACATTTGCCAGAAGCAGAGCACGAGGCATGTTATAACCATGTAGAGACAGCTCTGCAGTAGACATTGGCCAGAAGCAGAGCACGAGGCATGTTATAACCATGCAGAGACAGCTCTGCAGTAGACATTGGCCTGAAGCAGAGCACGAGGCATGTTACAACCAGGTAGAGGCAGCTCTGCAGCAGACATTGGCCAGAAGCAGAGCACGAGACATGTCACAGCCATGTAAAGACAGCTCAGCAGTGGTCACTGGTCCGATGTGGAGCACGAGGCATGTCACAGCCATGTACAGACAGCTCTGCAGTGGTCACTGGTCTGATGTGGAGCACGAGGCATGTCACAGCCATGTACAGACAGCTCTGCAGTCGTCACTGGTCTGATGTGGAGCACAAGGCATGTTACAGCCATGTAGAGACAGCTCTGCAGTGGTCACTGGTCCGATGTGGAGCACGAGGCATGTCACAGCCCTGTACAGACAGCTCTGCAGTGGTCATTGGTGAGAAGCAGAGCACGAGGCATGTTACAGCCATGTACAGACAGCTCTGCAGTGGTCACTGATCTGATGTGGAGCACGAGGCATGTCACAGCCATGTACAGAAAGCTCTGCAGTGGTCACTGGTCTGATGTGGAGCACAAGTCATGTTACAGACATGTAGAGACAGCTCAGCAGTGGTCACTGGTCTGGTGTGCAGCATGAGGCATGTTACAGCCATGTAGTGACAGCTCAGCAGTGGTCACTGGTCTAATGTGGAGCACGAGGCATGTTACAACCATGTACAGACAGCTCAGCAGTGGTCATTGGCCAGGAGCAGAGCACGAGGCATGTCACAGCCATGTACAGACAGCTCTGCAGTGGTCACTGGTTTGATGTGGAGCACAAGGCATGTTACAGCCATGTACAGACAGCTCTGCAGTGGTCACTGGTCTGATGTGGAGCACAAGGCATGTCACAGCCATGTACAGACAGCTCTGCAGTGGTCACTGGTCTGATGTGGAGCACGAGGCATGTTACAGACATGTAGAGACAGATCTGCAGTGGTCACTGGTCTGGTGTGGAGCACGAGGCATTTTACAGCCATGTAGAGACAGCTCAGCAGTGGTCACTGGTCTAATGTGGAGCACGAGGTATGTTACAGCCATGTACAGACAGCTCTGCAGTGGTCATTGGCCAGGAGCAGAGCACGAGGCATGTCACAGCCATGTACAGACAGCTCTGCAGTGGTCACTGGTTTGATGTGGAGCACGAGGAGTGTTACAGCCATGTACAGACAGCTCTGCAGTGGCCAAGGGTCTGATGTGGAGCACGAGGCATGTCACAGCCATGTACAGACAGCTCTGCAGTGGTCACTGGTCTGATGTGGAGCACGAGGCATGTTACAGACATGTAGAGACAGCTCAGCAGTGGTCACTGGTCTGGTGTGGAGCACGAGGCATGTTACAGACATGTAGAGACAGCTCAGCAGTGGTCACTGGTCTGGTGTGGAGCACAAGGCATGTGAAAGCCATGTAGAGATAGCTCAGCAGTTGTCACTGGTCTGATGTGGAGCACGAGGCATGTTACAGACATGTAGAGACAGCTCAGCAGTGGTCACTGGTCTGGAGTGGAGCACAAGGCATGTGAAAGCCATGTAGAGATAGCTCAGCAGTTGTCATTGATCAAATGTGCAGCACGAGGCATGTAACAAACATGTACAGACAGCTCTGCAGTGGTCACTGGTCTGATGTGGAGCACGAGGCATGTCACAGCCATGTACAGACAGCTCTGCAGTGGTCACTGGTCTGATGTGGAGCACGAGGCATGTTACAGACATGTAGAGACAGCTCAGCAGTGGTCACTGGTCTGGTGTGAAGCACGAGGCATGTTACAGCCATGTAGAGACAGCTCTGCAGTGGTCATTAGCCAGAAGTAGAGCACAAGGCATGTTACAGCCATGTAGAGACAGCTCTGCAGTCATCACTGGTCTGATGTGGAGCACGAGGCATGTTATATCTATGAAGAGACAGCTCAGCAGTCATCACTGGTCTGATGTGGAGCACGAGGAATGTTACAGCCATGGGCAGGCAGCTCTGCAGTGGTCACTGGTCCGATGTGGAGCACGAGGCATGTCCCGGCCATGTACAGACAGCTCTGCAGTGGTCATTGGCGAGAAGCAGAGCACGAGGCATGTTACAGCCATGTACAGACAGCTCTGCAGTGGTCACTGGTCTGATGTGGAGCACGAGGCATGTCACAGCCATGTACAGACAGCTCTGCAGTGGTCACTGGTCTGATGTGGAGCACGAGGCATGTTACAGCCATGTAGAGACAGCTCTGAAGTGGTCACTGGTCCGATGTGGAGCACGAGGCATGTCCCGGCCATGTACAGACAGCTCTGCAGGGTCATTGGCGAGAAGCAGAGCACGAGGCATGTTACAGCCATGTACAGACAGCTCTGCAGTGGTCACTGGTCTGATGTGGAGCACGAGGCATGTCACAGCCATGTACAGACAGCTCTGCAGTGGTCACTGGTCTGATGTGGAGCACAAGGCATGTTACAGCCATGTACAGACAGCTCTGCAGTGGTCACTGGTCTGATGTGGAGCACGAGGCATGTCACAGCCATGTACAGACAGCTCTGCAGTGGTCACTGGTCTGATGTGGAGCACGAGGCATGTCACAGCCATGTACAGACAGCTCTGCAGTGGTCACTGGTCTGATGTGGAGCACGAGGCATGTTACAGACATGTAGAGACAGCTCAGCAGTGGTCACTGGTCTGGTGTGGAGCACGAGGCATGTTACAGACATGTAGAGACAGCTCAGCAGTGGTCACTGGTCTAATGTGGAGCACGAGGCATGTCACAACCATGTACAGACAGCTCTGCAGTGGTCATTAGCCAGAAGGTGAGCACAAGGCGTGTTACAGCCATCTAGAGACAGCTCAGCAGTCGTCACTGGTCTGATGTGGAGCACGAGGCATGTTATATCCATGAAGAGACAGCTCAGCAGTCATCACTGGTCTGATGTGGAGCACGAGGCATGTTACAGCCATGTGCAGGCAGCTCTGCAGTAGACATTGGCCAGAAGCAGAGCACGAGGCATGTCACAGTCATGTACAGACAGCTCTGCAGTAGACATTGGCCAGAAGCAGAGCACGAGGCATGTTATAACCATGTAGAGACAGCTCTGCAGTAGACATTGGCGAGAAGCAGAGCACGAGGCATGTTATAACCATGTAGAGACAGCTCTGCAGTAGACATTGGCCAGAAGCAGAGCACGAGGCATTTTCCAACCATGTAGAGGCAGCTCTGCAGCAGACATTGGCCAGAAGCAGAGCACGAGACACGTCACAGCCATTGAAAGACAGCTAAGCAGTGTTCACTGGTCCGATGTGGAGCACGAGGCATGTCACAGACATGTACAGACAGCTCTGCAGTGGTCACTGGTCTGATGTGGAGCACGAGGCATGTCACAGCCATGTACACACAGCTCTGCAGTGGTCACTGGTCTGATGTGAAGCACGAGGCATGTTACAGCCATGTAGAGACAGCTCTGCAGTGGTCACTGGTCCGATGTGGAGAACGAGGCATGTCACAGCCATGTACAGACAGCTCTGCAGTGGTCATTGGCGAGAAGCAGAGCAAGAGGCATGTTACAGACATGTAGAGACAGCTCAGCAGTGGTCACTGGTCTGGTGTGGAGCACGAGGCATGTTACAGCCATGTACAGACAGCTCTGCAGTGGTCATTAGCCAGAAGTAGAGCACAAGGCATGTTACAGCCATGTAGAGACAGCTCAGCAGTGGTCACTGGTACGATGTGGAGCACGAGGCATGTTATATCTATGAAGAGACAGCTCAGCAGTGGTCATTGGCCAGGAGCAGAGTACAAGGCATGTCACAGCCATGTACAGACAGCTCTGCAGTGGTCACTGGTTTGATGTGGAGCACGAGGCATGTTACAGCCATGTACAGACAGCTCTACAGTGGTCACTGGTCTGATGTGGAGTACCAGCAATGTCACAGCCATGTACAGACAGCTCTGCAGTGGTCACTGGTCTGATGTGGAGCACGAGGCATGTTACAGACATGTAGAGACAGCTCAGCAGTGGTCACTGGTCTGGTGTGGAGCACAAGGCATGTTACAGCCATGTAGAGACAGCTCAGCAGTTGTCATTGATCAAATGTGCAGCACGAGGCATGTAACAAACATGTAGAGACAGCTCAGCAGTGGTCACTGGTCTGATGTGGAGCACGAGGCATGTCACAGCCATGTACAGACAGCTCTGCAGTGGTCACTGGTCCGATGTGGAGCACGAGGCATGTCACAGCCATGTACAGACAGCTCTGCAGTGGTCACTGGTCCGATGTGGAGCACGAGGCATGTCACAGCCATGTACAGACAGCTCTTCAGTGGTCACTGGTCTGATGTGGAGCACGAGGCATGTTACAGCCATGTAGAGACAGCTCTGCAGTGGCCACTGGTCCGATGTGGAGCACGAGGCATGTCACAGCTATGTACAGACAGCTCTGCTGTGGTCATTTTCGAGAAGCAGAGCACGAGGCATGTTACAGCCATGTACAGACAGCTCTGCAGTGGTCACTGGTCTGATGTGGAGCACGAGGCATGTCACAGCCATGTACAGACAGCTCTGCAGTGGTCACTGGTCTGATGTGGAGCTCGAGGCATGTTACAGACATGTAGAGACAGCTCAGCAGTGGTCACTGGTCTGGTGTGGAGCACGAGGCATGTTACAGCCATGTAGAGAGAGCTCAGCAGTGGTCACTGGTCTAATGTGTAGCACGAGGCATGTTACAGCCATGTACAGACAGCTCTGCAGTGGTCATTGGCCAGGAGCAGAGCACGAGGCATGTCACAGCCATGTACAGACAGCTCTGCAGTGGTCACTGGTTTGATGTGGAGCATGAGGCATGTTACAGCCATGTACAGACAGCTCTGCAGTGGTCACTGGTCTGATGTGGAGCACGAGGCATGTCACAGCCATGTACAGACAGCTCTGCAGTGGTCACTGGTCTGATGTGGAGCACGAGGCATGTTACAGACATGTAGAGACAGCTCAGCAGAGGTCACTGGTCTGTTGTGGAGCACAAGGCATGTTACAGCCATGTAGAGACAGCTCAGCAGTTGTCACTGGTCAAATGTGGAGCACGAGGCATGTAACAACCATGTACAGACAGCTCTGCAGTGGTCATTAGCCAGAAGTAGAGCACAAGGCATGTTACAGCCATGTAGAGACAGCTCAGCAGTCGTCACTGGTCTGATGTGGAGCACGAGGCATGTTATATCCATGAAGAGACAGCTCACCAGTCGTAACTGGTCTGATGTGGAGCACGAGGCATGTTACAGCCATGTGCAGGCAGCTCTGCAGTAGACATTGGCCAGAAGCAGAGCACGAGGCATGTCACAGCCATGTACAGACAGCTCTGCAGTAGACATTGGCCAGAAGCAGAGCACGGGGCATGTTACAGCCATGTGCAGGCAGCTCTGCAGTAGACATTGGCCAGAAGCAGAGCACGAGGCATGTTATAACCATGTAGAGACAGCTCTGCAGTAGACATTGGCCAGAAGCAGAGCACGAGGCATGTTATAACCATGTAGAGACAGCTCTGCAGTAGACATTGGCAGAAGCAGAGCACGGGGCATATTACAGCCATGTGCAGGCAGCTCTGCAGTAGACATTGGCCAGAAGAAGAGCACGAGGCATGTCACAGCCATGTACAGACAGCTCTGTAGTAGACATTGGCCAGAAGCAGAGCACGAGGCATGTTATAACCATGTAGAGGCAGCTCTGCAGCAGACATTGACCAGAAGCAGAGCACAAGACATGTCACAGCCATGTAAAGACAGCTCAGCAGTGGTCACTGGTCCGATGTGGAGCACGAGGCATTTCACAGCCATGTACAGACAGCTCTGCAGTGGTCACTGGTCTGATGTGGAGCACGAGGCATGTCACTGCCATGTACAGACACCTCTGCAGTGGTCACTGGTCTGATGTGGAGCACGAGGCACGTTACTGCCATGTAGAGACAGCACTGCAGTGGTCACTGGTCCGATGTGGAGCACAAGGCATGTCACAGCCATGTACAGACAGCTCTGCAGTGGTCATTGGCGAGAAGCAGAGCACGAGGCATGTTACAGCCATGTACAGAGAGCTCTGCAGTGGTCACTGGTCTGATGTGGAGCACGAGGCATGTCACAGCCATATACAGACAGCTCTGCAGTGGTCACCGGTCTGATGTGGAGCACGAGGTATGTTACAGACATGTAGAGACAGCTCAGCAGTGGTCACTGGTCTACTGTGGAGCACGAGGAATGTTACAGCCATGTAGAGACAGCTCAGCAGTGGTCACTGGTCTAATGTGGAGCACGAGGCATGTTACATCCATGTACAGACAGCTCTGCAGTGGTCATTGGCCAGGAGCAGAGCACAAGGCATGTCACAGCCATGTACAGACAGCTCTGCAGTGGTCACTGGTTTGATGTGGAGCATGAGGCATGTTACAGCCATGTACAGACAGCTCTGCAGTGGTCACTGGTCTGATGTGGAGCACGAGGCATGTCACAGCCATGTACAGACAGCTCTGCAGTGGTCACTGGTCTGATGTGGAGCATGAGGCATGTTACAGACATGTAGAGACAGCTCAGCAGTGGTCACTGGTCTGGTGTGGAGCACGAGGCATGTTACAGCCATGTAGAGACAGCTCAGCAGTGGTCAGTGGTCAAACGTGGAGCACGAGGCATGTAACAACCATGTACAGACAGCTCTGCAGTGGTCATTAGCCAGAAGTAGAGCACAAGGCATGTTACAGCCATGTAGAGACAGCTCAGCAGTCGTCACTGGTCTGATGTGGAGCATGAGGCATGTTATATCCATGAAGAGACAGCTCAGCAGTCGTCACTGGTCTGATGTGGAGCACGAGGCATGTTAGAGCCATGTGCAGGCAGCTCTGCAGTAGACATTGGCCAGAAGCAGAGCACGAGGCATGTCACAGCCATGTACAGACAGCTCTGCAGTAGACATTGGCCAGAAGCAGAGCACGGGGCATGTTACAGCCATGTGCAGGCAGCTCTGCAGTAGACATTGGCCAGAAGCAGAGCACGAGGCATGTTATAACCATGTAGAGACAGATCTGCAGTAGACATTGGCCAGAAGCAGAGCACGAGGAATGTTATAACCATGTAGAGACAGCTCTGCAGTAGACATTGGCCAGAAGCAGAGCACGGGGCATATTACAGCCATGTGCAGGCAGCTCTGCAGTAGACATTGGCCAGAAGAAGAGCACAAGGCATGTCACAGCCATGTACAGACAGCTCTGTAGTAGACATTGGCCAGAAGCAGAGCACGAGGCATGTTATAACCATGTAGAGGCAGCTCTGCAGCAGACATTGACCAGAAGCAGAGCACAAGACATGTCACAGCCATGTAAAGACAGCTCAGCAGTGGTCACTGGTCCGATGTGGAGCACGAGGCATGTCACAGCCATGTACAGACAGCTCTGCAGTGGTCACTGGTCTGATGTGGAGCACGAGGCATGTCACAGCCATGTACAGACACCTCTGCAGTGGTCACTGGTCTGATGTGGAGCACGAGGCACGTTACTGCCATGTAGAGACAGCACTGCAGTGGTCACTGGTCCGATGTGGAGCACAAGGCATGTCACAGCCATGTACAGACAGCTCTGCAGTGGTCATTGGCGAGAAGCAGAGCACGAGGCATGTTACAGCCATGTACAGACAGCTCTGCAGTGGTCACTGGTCTGATGTGGAGCACGAGGCATGTCACAGCCATATACAGACAGCTCTGCAGTGGTCACCGGTCTGATGTGGAGCACGAGGTATGTTACAGACATGTAGAGACAGCTCAGCAGTGGTCACTGGTCTACTGTGGAGCACGAGGAATGTTACAGCCATGTAGAGACAGCTCAGCAGTGGTCACTGGTCTAATGTGGAGCACGAGGCATGTTACATCCATGTACAGACAGCTCTGCAGTGGTCATTGGCCAGGAGCAGAGCACAAGGCATGTCACAGCCATGTACAGACAGCTCTGCAGTGGTCACTGGTTTGATGTGGAGCACGAGGCATTTTACAGCCATGTACAGACAGCTCTGCAGTGGTCACTGGTCTGATGTGGAGCACGAGGCATGTCACAGCCATGTACAGACAGCTCTGCAGTGGTCACTGGTCTGATGTGGAGCATGAGGCATGTTACAGACATGTAGAGACAGCTCAGCAGTGGTCACTGGTCTGGTGTGGAGCACGAGGCATGTTACAGCCATGCAGAGACAGCTCTGCAGTGGTCAGTGTTCTAATGTGGAGCACGAGGCATGTTACAGCCATGTACAGACAGCTCTGCAGTGGTCATTGGCCAGGAGCAGAGCACGAGACATGTCACAGTCATGTACAGACAGCTCTGCAGTAGACATTGGCCAGAAGCAGAGCACGAGGCATGTTATAACCATGTAGAGACAGCTCTGCAGTAGACATTGGCGAGAAGCAGAGCACGAGGCATGTTATAACCATGTAGAGACAGCTCTGCAGTAGACATTGGCCAGAAGCAGAGCACGAGGCATTTTCCAACCATGTAGAGGCAGCTCTGCAGCAGACATTGGCCAGAAGCAGAGCACGAGACACGTCACAGCCATTGAAAGACAGCTCAGCAGTGTTCACTGGTCCGATGTGGAGCACGAGGCATGTCACAGCCATGTACAGACAGCTCTGCAGTGGTCACTGGTCTGATGTGGAGCACGAGGCATGTCACAGCCATGTACACACAGCTCTGCAGTGGTCACTGGTCTGATGTGAAGCACGAGGCATGTTACAGCCATGAAGAGACAGCTCTGCAGTGGTCACTGGTCCGATGTGGAGAACGAGGCATGTCACAGCCATGTACAGACAGCTCTGCAGTGGTCATTGGCGAGAAGCAGAGCAAGAGGCATGTTACAGACATGTAGAGACAGCTCAGCAGTGGTCACTGGTCTGGTGTGGAGCACGATGCATGTTACAGCCAAGTAGAGACAGCTCAGCAGTGGTCACTGGTCTAATGTGGAGCACGAGGCATGTTACAGCCATGTACAGACAGCTCTGCAGTGGTCATTGGCCAGGAGCAGAGTACAAGGCATGTCACAGCCATGTACAGACAGCTCTGCAGTGGTCACTGGTTTGATGTGGAGCACGAGGCATGTTACAGCCATGTACAGACAGCTCTACAGTGGTCACTGGTCTGATGTGGAGTACCAGCAATGTCACAGCCATGTACAGACAGCTCTGCAGTGGTCACTGGTCTGATGTGGAGCACGAGGCATGTTACAGACATGTAGAGACAGCTCAGCAGTGGTCACTGGTCTGGTGTGGAGCACGAGGCATGTTACAGCCATGTAGAGACAGCTCAGCAGTGGTCACTGGTCTAATGTGGAGCACGAGGCATGTTACAGCCATGTAGAGACAGCTCAGCAGTGGTCACTGGTCCGATGTGGAGCACGAGACATGTCACAGCCATGTACAGACAGCTCTGCAGTGGTCACTGGTCCGATGTGGAGCACGAGGCATGTCACAGCCATGTACAGACAGCTCTGCAGTGGTCACTGGTCCGATGTGGAGCACGAGGCATGTCACAGCCATGTACAGACAGCTCTTCAGTGGTCACTGGTCTGATGTGGAGCACGAGGCATGTTACAGCCATGTAGAGACAGCTCTGCAGTGGCCACTGGTCCGATGTGGAGCACGAGGCATGTCACAGCTATGTACAGACAGCTCTGCTGTGGTCATTTTCGAGAAGCAGAGCACGAGGCATGTTACAGCCATGTACAGACAGCTCTGCAGTGGTCACTGGTCTGATGTGGAGCACGAGGCATGTCACAGCCATGTACAGACAGCTCTGCAGTGGTCACTGGTCTGATGTGGAGCTCGAGGCATGTTACAGACATGTAGAGACAGCTCAGCAGTGGTCACTGGTCTGGTGTGGAGCACGAGGCATGTTACAGCCATGTAGAGAGAGCTCAGCAGTGGTCACTGGTCTAATGTGTAGCACGAGGCATGTTACAGCCATGTACAGACAGCTCTGCAGTGGTCATTGGCCAGGAGCAGAGCACGAGGCATGTCACAGCCATGTACAGACAGCTCTGCAGTGGTCACTGGTTTGATGTGGAGCATGTGGCATGTTACAGCCATGTACAGACAGCTCTGCAGTGGTCACTGGTCTGATGTGGAGCACGAGGCATGTCACAGCCATGTACAGACAGCTCTGCAGTGGTCACTGGTCTGATGTGGAGCACGAGGCATGTTACAGACATGTAGAGACAGCTCAGCAGAGGTCACTGGTCTGGTGTGGAGCACAAGGCATGTTACAGCCATGTAGAGACAGCTCAGCAGTTGTCACTGGTCAAATGTGGAGCACGAGGCATGTAACAACCATGTACAGACAGCTCTGCAGTGGTCATTAGCCAGAAGTAGAGCACAAGGCATGTTACAGCCATGTAGAGACAGCTCAGCAGTCGTCACTGGTCTGATGTGGAGCACGAGGCATGTTATATCCATGAAGAGACAGCTCAGCAGTCGTCACTGGTCTGATGTGGAGCACGAGGCATGTTACAGCCATGTGCAGGCAGCTCTGCAGTAGACATTGGCCAGAAGCAGAGCACGAGGCATGTCACAGCCATGTACAGACAGCTCTGCAGTAGACATTGGCCAGAAGCAGAGCACGGGGCATGTTACAGCCATGTGCAGGCAGCTCTGCAGTAGACATTGGCCAGAAGCAGAGCACGAGGCATGTTATAACCATGTAGAGACAGCTCTGCAGTGGTCACTGGTCCGATGTGGAGCACAAGGCATGTCACAGCCATGTACAGACAGCTCTGCAGTGGTCATTGGCGAGAAGCAGAGCACGAGGCATGTTACAGCCATGTACAGAGAGCTCTGCAGTGGTCACTGGTCTGATGTGGAGCACGAGGCATGTCACAGCCATATACAGACAGCTCTGCAGTGGTCACCGGTCTGATGTGGAGCACGAGGTATGTTACAGACATGTAGAGACAGCTCAGCAGTGGTCACTGGTCTACTGTGGAGCACGAGGAATGTTACAGCCATGTAGAGACAGCTCAGCAGTGGTCACTGGTCTAATGTGGAGCACGAGGCATGTTACATCCATGTACAGACAGCTCTGCAGTGGTCATTGGCCAGGAGCAGAGCACAAGGCATGTCACAGCCATGTACAGACAGCTCTGCAGTGGTCACTGGTTTGATGTGGAGCATGAGGCATGTTACAGCCATGTACAGACAGCTCTGCAGTGGTCACTGGTCTGATGTGGAGCACGAGGCATGTCACAGCCATGTACAGACAGCTCTGCAGTGGTCACTGGTCTGATGTGGAGCATGAGGCATGTTACAGACATGTAGAGACAGCTCAGCAGTGGTCACTGGTCTGGTATGGAGCACGAGGCATGTTACAGCCATGTAGAGACAGCTCAACAGTGGTCAGTGGTCAAATGTGGAGCACGAGGCATGTAACAACCATGTACAGACAGCTCTGCAGTGGTCATTAGCCAGAAGTAGAGCACAAGGCATGTTACAGCCATGTAGAGACAGCTCAGCAGTCGTCACTGGTCTGATGTGGAGCACGAGGCATGTTATATCCATGAAGAGACAGCTCAGCAGTCGTCACTGGTCTGATGTGGAGCACGAGGCATGTTAGAGCCATGTGCAGGCAGCTCTGCAGTAGACATTGGCCAGAAGCAGAGCACGAGGCATGTCACAGCCATGTACAGACAGCTCTGCAGTAGACATTGGCCAGAAGCAGAGCACGTGGCATGTTACAGCCATGTGCAGGCAGCTCTGCAGTAGACATTGGCCAGAAGCAGAGCACGAGGCATGTTATAACCATGTAGAGACAGCTCTGCAGTAGACATTGGCCAGAAGCAGAGCACGAGGAATGTTATAACCATGTAGAGACAGCTCTGCAGTAGACATTGGCCAGAAGCAGAGCACGGGGCATATTACAGCCATGTGCAGGCAGCTCTGCAGTAGACATTGGCCAGAAGAAGAGCACAAGGCATGTCACAGCCATGTACAGACAGCTCTGTAGTAGACATTGGCCAGAAGCAGAGCACGAGGCATGTTATAACCATGTAGAGGCAGCTCTGCAGCAGACATTGACCAGAAGCAGAGCACAAGACATGTCACAGCCATGTAAAGACAGCTCAGCAGTGGTCACTGGTCCGATGTGGAGCACGAGGCATGTCACAGCCATGTACAGACAGCTCTGCAGTGGTCACTGGTCTGATGTGGAGCACGAGGCATGTCACAGCCATGTACAGACACCTCTGCAGTGGTCACTGGTCTGATGTGGAGCACGAGGCACGTTACTGCCATGTAGAGACAGCACTGCAGTGGTCACTGGTCCGATGTGGAGCACAAGGCATGTCACAGCCATGTACAGACAGCTCTGCAGTGGTCATTGGCGAGAAGCAGAGCACGAGGCATGTTACAGCCATGTACAGACAGCTCTGCAGTGGTCACTGGTCTGATGTGGAGCACGAGGCATGTCACAGCCATATACAGACAGCTCTGCAGTGGTCACCGGTCTGATGTGGAGCACGAGGTATGTTACAGACATGTAGAGACAGCTCAGCAGTGGTCACTGGTCTACTGTGGAGCACGAGGAATGTTACAGCCATGTAGAGACAGCTCAGCAGTGGTCACTGGTCTAATGTGGAGCACGAGGCATGTTACATCCATGTACAGACAGCTCTGCAGTGGTCATTGGCCAGGAGCAGAGCACAAGGCATGTCACAGCCATGTACAGACAGCTCTGCAGTGGTCACTGGTTTGATGTGGAGCACGAGGCATGTTACAGCCATGTACAGACAGCTCTGCAGTGGTCACTGGTCTGATGTGGAGCACGAGGCATGTCACAGCCATGTACAGACAGCTCTGCAGTGGTCACTGGTCTGATGTGGAGCATGAGGCATGTTACAGACATGTAGAGACAGCTCAGCAGTGGTCACTGGTCTGGTGTGGAGCACGAGGCATGTTACAGCCATGCAGAGACAGCTCAGCAGTGGTCAGTGTTCTAATGTGGAGCACGAGGCATGTTACAGCCATGTACAGACAGCTCTGCAGTGGTCATTGGCCAGGAGCAGAGCACGAGACATGTCACAGTCATGTACAGACAGCTCTGCAGTGGTCACTGGTTTGATGTGGAGAACGAGGCATGTTACAGCCATGTACAGACACCTCTGCAGTGGTCACTGGTCTGATGTGGAGCACGAGGCATGTCACAGCCATGTACAGACAGCTCTGCAGTGGTCACTGGTCTGATGTGGAGCACGACGCATGTTACAGACATGTAGAGACAGCTCAGCAGTGGTCACTGGTCTGGTGTGGAGCACAAGGCATGTTACAGCCATGTAGAGACAGCTCAGCAGTGGTCAGTGTTCTAATGTGGAGCACGAGGCATGTTACAGCCATGTACAGACAGCTCTGCAGTGGTCATTGGCAAGGAGCAGAGCACGAGGCATGTCACAGCCATGTACAGACAGCTCTGCAGTGGTCACTGGTTTGATTTGGAGCATGAGGCATGTTACAGCCATGTACAGACAGCTCTGCAGTGGTCACTGGTCTGATGTGGAGCACGAGGCATGTCACAGCCATGTAGAGACAGCTCAGCAGTGGTCACTGGTCTGGTGTGGAGCACAAGGCATGTTACAGCCATGTAGAGACAGCTCAGCAGTTGTCACTGGTCAAATGTGGAGCACGAGGCATGTAACAAACATGTACAGACAGCTCTGCAGTGGTCATTAGCCAGAAGTTAGAGCACAAGGCATGTTACAGCCATGTAGAGACAGCTCAGCAGTCGTCACTGGTCTGATGTGGAGCACGAGGCATGTAATATCCATGAAGAGACAGCTCAGCAGTCGTCACTGGTCTGATGTGGAGCACGAGGCATGTTACAGCCATGTGCAGGCAGCTCTGCAGTAGACATTGGCCAGAAGCAGAGCACGAGGCATGTCACAGCCATGTACAGACAGCTCTGCAGTAGACATTTGCCAGAAGCAGAGCACGGGGCATGTTACAGCCATGTGCAGGCAGCTCTGCAGTAGACATTGGCCAGAAGCAGAGCACGAGGCATGTCACAGCCATGTACAGACAGCTCTGCAGTAGACATTGGCCAGAAGCAGAGCACGAGGCATGTTATAACCATGTAGAGACAGCTCTGCAGTAGACATTGGCCAGAAGCAGAGCACGAGGCATGTTATAACCATGTAGAGACAGCTCTATAGTGGACATTGGCCAGAAGCAGAGCATGGGGCATGTTACAGCCATGTGCAGGCAGCTCTGCAGTAGACATTGGCCAGAAGCAGAGCACGAGGCATGTCACAGCCATGTACAGACAACTCTGTAGTAGACATTGGCCAGAAGCAGAGCACGAGGCATGTTATAACCATGTAGAGTCAGCTTTGCAGCAGACATTGACCAGAAGCAGAACACAAGACATGTCAGAGCCATGTAAAGACAGCTCAGCAGTGGTCACTGGTCCGATGTGGAGCACGAGGCATGTCACAGCCGTGTACAGACAGCTCTGCAGTGGTCAGTGGTCTGATGTGGAGCACGAGGCATGTCACAGCCATGTACAGACAGCTCTGCAGTGGTCACTGGTCTGATGTGGAGCACGAGGCATGTTGCAGCCATGTAGAGACAGCTCTGCAGTGGTCACTGCTCCGATGTGGAGCACGAGGCATGTCACAGCCATGTACAGACAGCTCTGCACTGGTCATTGGCGAGAAGCAGAGCACGAGGCCTGTTACAGCCATGTACAGACAGATCTGCAGTGGTCACTGGTCTGATGTGGAGCACGAGGCATGTCACAGCCATGTACAGACAGCTCTGCAGTGGTCACTGGTCTGATGTGGAGCACGAGGCATGTTACAGACATGTAGAGACAACTCAGCAGTGGTCACTGGTCTGGTGTGGAGCACGAGGCATGTTACAGCCATGTAGAGACAGCTCAGAAGTGGTCACTGGTCTAATGTGGAGCACGAGGCATGTTACAGCCATGTACAGACAGCTCTGCAGTGGTCACTGGTCTAATGTGGAGCACGAGGCATGTTACAGCCATGTACAAACAGCTCTGCAGTGGTCATTGGCCAGGAGCAGAGCACAAGGCATGTCACAGCCATGTACTGACAGCTCTGCAGTGGTCACTGGTTTGATGTGGAGCACGAGGCATGTTACAGCCATCTACAGACAGCTCTGCAGTGGTCACTGGTCTGATGTGGAGCACGAGGCATGTCTCAGCCATGTACAGACAGCTCTGCAGTGGTCACTGGTCTTATGTGGAGCACGAGGCATGTTACAGACATGTAGAGACAGCTCAGCAGTGGTCACTGGTCTGGTGTGGAGCACGAGGCATGTTACAGCCATGTAGAGACAGCTCAGCAGTGGTCACTGGTCTAATGTGGAGCACGAGGCATGTTACAGCCATGTACAGACAGCTCTGCAGTGGTCATTGGCCAGAAGCAGAGCACAAGACATGTCACAGCCATGTACAGACAGCTCTGCATTGGTCACTGGTTTGATGTGGAGCACGAGGCATGTTACAGCCATCTACAGACAGCTCTGCAGTGGTCACTGGTCTGATGTGGAGCACGAGGCATGTCACAGCCATGTACAGACAGCTCTGCAGTGGTCACTGGTCTGATGTGGAGCACGAGGCATGTTACAGACATGTAGAGACAGCTCAGCAGTGGTCACTGGTCTGGTGTGGAGCACGAGGCATGTTACAGCCATGTAGAGACAGCTCAGCAGTGGTCACTGGTTTAATGTGGAGCACGAGGCATGTTACAGCCATGTACAGACAGCTCTGCAGTGGTCATTGGCCAGGAGCAGAGCACAAGACATGTCACAGCCATGTACAGACAGCTCTGCAGTGGTCACTGGTCTGATGTGGAGCATGAAGCATGTCACAGCCATGTACAGACAGCTCTGCAGTGGTCACTGGTCTGATGTGGAGCACGAGGCATGTTACAGACATGTAGAGACAGCTCAGTAGTGGTCACTGGTCTAATGTGGAGCACGAGGCATGTCACAACCATGTCCAGACAGCTCTGCAGTGGTCATTAGCCAGAAGTAGAGCACAAGGCATGTTACAGCCATGTAGAGACAGCTCAGCAGTCGTCACTGGTCTGATGTGGAGCACAAGGCATGTTATATCCATGAAGAGACAGCTCAGCAGTCGTCACTGGTCTGATGTGGAGCACGAGGCATGTTACAGCCATGTGCAGGCAGCTCTGCAGTAGACATTGGCCAGAAGCAGAGCACGAGGCATGTCACAGCCATGTACAGACAGCTCTGCAGTAGACATTGGCCAGAAGCAGAGCACGAGGCATGTTATAACCATGTAGAGACAGCTCTGCAGTAGACATTGGCCAGAAGCAGAGCACGAGGCATGTTATAACCATGTAGAGACAGCTCTGCAGGAGCCATTGGCCAGAAGCAGAGCACGAGGCATGTTGCAACCATGTAGAGGCAGCTCTGCAGCAGACATTGGCCAGAAGCAGAGCACGAGATATGTCACAGCCATATAAAGACAGCTCAGCAGTGATCACTGGTCCGATGTGGAGCACGAGGCATGTCACAGCCATGTACAGACAGCTCTGCAGTGGTCACTGGTCTGATGTGGAGGACGAGGCATGTCACAGCCATGTAGAGACAGCTCAGCAGTGGTCACTAGCCAGAACCAGAGCATATGGCATGTTACAGCCATGTAGAGACAACCTCTGCAGTGGTCATTAGTCAGAAGCAGAGCACATGGCATGTTACAGCCATGTAGATGCAGCTCTGCAGTGATTGTTGGCCAGAGGCAGAGCACAAAGCATGTTACAGTCACGTAGAGACAGCTCTGAAGTAGTCATTGGCCATAAGCAGAGCACAAAACATGTTACAGACATGTAGCGACACCTCTGCAGTGGTCGTTGGCCAGAAGCAGAGAGAGCTCTGCAGTAGTCATTGGTCGGAGGCATCCATACATCTGTGCATGTCACAATGACAGAATTACATAGAAGTGCACAATAGTGCATGGGAGTCATGGCTGAAACAGAGATATTCGCCCACACATGTCATAATCGGAGGAGCAGCCCCTTTGCAGTGGTCATTAGTTGCTGGCCGAAGGTACACGAATGTGCATTCTAAAGTGGGAGGGTTTGGGAGCGGCAGCAGAAGTTCAGTAGTCATAGCAGTTCCGCAGTAGTGATTGGCCACAGAGTACTTCAGTCTGAGGGCCAGATTTGCAATGTTTTTGTGCAGGGCAGCGCCGCAAGCCTTCTTGCGGCGCTGACCTGCGTCAAGGGTGCCTGCATTGCAGAGATGATTGTTTCTGTGCCAGAAGGGGCACATTCCTGCACAAACACAATCCCAAGAGGAATTTTCCTACTTCTATGTGTTCTGCAAAATGCAGCACACATAGAAATAGTAAAAAACGAGTAGAAATAAAGATATTTCTCCCTCTTGCATCACTTCTACGTTACCCGCGGGTGGTGTAGGGTTTTGACACCACCCCAGGTTTACAAAACCTTGTTAATCTGGGAATGCGTCAAAATCCATCGGTGTTGCGTGAGAACACCCACGCAGCACCCATGGAAACGCCTCGCCGACGCAAAGTAAGGCAACGCAGTGACTTGGGCGGCATTGCCTTATTCCATATCTACAAGGCCATGTAAAGCCACACAAAGTGGCTTTGCGTGACCTTGTAGATACGCACCAGCAGTCGGCGCCGCCAATGCATCAAGAAAAGTGACGCATCGGTGGCCCAGGCTGCTTGTAAATCTGGGCCTGAGTTTCCATTTGGATTTGTCTAAGTTCTTCAGCCATCCAGTTCTACCTCTCAGCTGTACCACATCCTACTCCAGAGAATCCAAAGTTGTTTTTTTAGATGAAAACTTTCCACAACACCTGAATGAATAAATTCACAGTGGTTATCTGCCATTGGTCTAGTTGAGCGGTAGCACAGTGCATTCCTCACACTCTAAATGAAGTCACGTGATCTAGAAGGTGTTAACTTCTCTGGGCAACAAAGCTAGAGGTCCCGATGTTCAGCATCCTCTAAGGTAGAATCCACTTCTAGTAAGTAGCTTGTATTGGTGAGGTCCACCCTAACAAATGTTTGTCGGACCCTACTGTTCAGCATCCTCTGGTGTAGAGCACACTTTCCATGAGTAGCTTCTCTCGGTGAGTCGTACCACAACACAGGTGTCTTCCCGTCCCTATGCTCAGCATCATTTGGGGTAACACACGCTTTCTGTCAATAGCTTGTCTTAGTTAGGTGAACCCCAACAGGTGTGTCTTGCTGTATCTCTGTTCTTCATCCTTTAGGTCAGAACATGCTTCCTGTAAGCAGGTTGTCTTGGTGAGATGTAGCCCAAAAGATGAATCTCATGGCCCTTCAGTCTAGCCTCCTTCAGGGTAGAAGACACTTTCTGTGAGTAGGTTATCTTGGGGGAGTGAACTCCCAAAAGATGAATCTTGGGGTACCTCTGTTCAGCATCCTCTGGCACAGAACACACTTCCTGTGAGGGGCTTCTATTGGTGAAGTGAACCTTAACAGATTAGAATCGGGCCCCTATGTTTATCAATCTGTAGAGTATAACACACTTTTAGTAAGCTTAGTTTAGTTTAGTTTAATGGATTTGAAGAGCGCATGGCTACCTGGAGGCTTCCCAGCGCTGGAGAGGAAAACTAGACTTCAGCAAGATTTATGCTGTGAACAAGAATGTCATCATCTTCTTCAGAAATGGAAATTCCAATTTTTCCTGCCGGAGATCCAGAGGGAGGGAATTCCAGAGATATACAGCTTTAACTAAGAAAGAACTGCCACCCCAAGCTGCTTTCTTAAAACGAGGTATGGTCACCAAGGAGGCAGGTGAAGACCTGAGTACCCTCTCGAGGTACGTAGGGCATGATACTTTTCCTAAGGAACATGGGACCTTTATTATGAAGGGCTTTGTGTGTCATGCAGACAGCCTTGAAGTTAATCCGTTGCTTGATTGGAAGCCAGTGGAGGGAGGCCAAAGCTGGTTTAGCCGACAACTGTCTAGGTGTGTTCATGAGCAGGCACGCAGCTGCATTCTGCACAACCTGCAGTCTCTTTATTACATAGCTAGGGGAACTGAGGAAAAGAGAGTTGCCATGGTCTAGGCGAGACAAGATCAGAGCTTGAATGATAAGCCTTCCGGCAATAAAAGGAAGAGTATGAAGAATGTTCCTCAGGGACCTCAATATGCAGTAAGTAGCTTGTCTTGGTGACGTGTACTGCAGCAGACGCTTCTCAGCCTCAGCCCAGCCTCCTTTGGGGTAGACCACACTCTTTGTGTAAGTAGCTTACCTTACTGTGGTGTGCTCCAACAGATGTGTTTCGGGGTCCCTATGTTCACCCCCTCAAGGTAGGACAAGTGTTCTGTGAGCAGCTGGTCTGGGAGAGCGGTACCCCAAAAGATGAATCTCAGCACCCCTCAGCCTTCTTTAGGGTAGCAACTCTTCCTGTGAGCAGCTTGCCTTGTGGGGTGTACCCCAATAGATGCTTCACTGGGTACATCTGTTCATCATTCTCTATGGTAGAAGAGTCTTTCTGTGAGCAGCTTGTCTTAGTGGGTGTACCCCAACAGATGCGTCATGGGGTACATCTGTTCATCATCCCCTATGGTAGAATGTTCGTCCTGTGGGCAGTTTGCCCGGGTGGGGTGTACCCCAATAGATATGTATTTGGGTCCCACCACTCAGCATCCTCTCGAGCAGAACCAGAGTCCTGTGAGCAGTGTGTGTTCACAAACTGTTTCTTCTAGAATCCGCATAAACAATAATATGTAAACAATTTTCCAGGCTGAGTCTTTGAGAGACTCCTGGGCTGCAGACACAGTATATAGAAGCAAATAAATTGCCTTTTTGTAATTCTCTTGTGTTTCCAAAGTTAGTATTATCCTGTTCAGTCGTAGAATTGTTTTTAATGCATAATTATCAAGATTACTTCTGCCACAGCTCTACTGAACTGCCTAGGGCAAAACATATTATCAGATTCAGAAAATATATTGGTTATTTCCAGAATAATATTCCTAATGTTTTGCAGAAAATCTGATTTCAGATACAAGTATGTGACTGAGATAAACACTACCAGTGCTGCATTGAATGTGAAAGCAAGAGAGTATCACATAGCGCAGAGTGTAACACAAATGTGTCACGTAGTACAAAGGGCCCTCCCAGTGCTGTACTGAATATGTAACACAAATGTGTCACATAGCACAGAGGCCCCTCCCGGTGCTGCACTGAATGTGTAACACAAACATGTCATATAGTACAAGGAGCTCTATGACCCTTGCACTGAATGTGCAACACAACCGTGTCACATAGTACAGAGGGCCCTCCCACTGCAGAACTGAATGTGTAACACATATGTGTAACAAACGTACACATTTGTGTTACACATTCAAAGGTCCCTCCCAGCGATGCACTGAATGTGTAAAACAAACAAGTCACATAGTACAGACAGCCCTCCCAGTGCCACAATGAGTATGTAACACAAATGTGTGACATAGTACAGAGGGCCCTCCCACTGCTGCACTGAATGTGTACCACAAATGTGTCACACAATACAAAGCACCCTCCCAGTGCTGTACTGAATGTGTAACACAAATGTGTCACACAGTACAAAGGGCCCTCCCTGTGCTGTACTGAATATGTAACACAAATGTGTCACATAGCACAGAGGCCCCTCCCAGTGCTGCACTGAATGTGTAACACAAACATGTCATATAGTACAGAGGGCCCTCCCATTGCTGCACGGAATGTGCAACACAAATATGTCACATAGTACAAGGAGCTCTACGACTCTTGAACTGAATGTGCAACACAATTGTGTCACATAGCACAGAGTGCCCTCCCACTGCTGCACTGAATGTGGAACACAAATGTGTCACACAGTACAGAGCACCCTCCCAGTGCTGTACTGAATATGTATCACAAATTTGTCACGCATCACCGAGGGCCCTCCCAGTACTGCATTGAATGTATAGCACAAATGTGTCACATAGTACAGACTTATGTTCCAGTACTACTCTAAATGTGTAACACAAACGTGTCACAAAGTACTGGGCGCCCTCCAACTACTGCACTGAACGTGTAACACAAATGTGGTACATTGCACAGAGGGCTCTCCCAGTGCTGCAGTGAATGTGTAACACAACTGTGTCACATAGTACAGAGGGCTCTCCTGGTGCCACACTGAATGTGTAACACAAATGTGTCACATAGAACACAGGGCCCTCCCAGTGCTGCACTGAAAGTGTAACACAAATATGTCATATAGTAGAGGACCGCCAAGTGCTGCGCTGAATGTGTAACACAAATGTGTCACATAGTACAGAGTGCCCCCTAGTGCTCACTGAATGTATAACACAAATGTGTCACATAGTTCAGAGGGCCCTCCCAGTGCTGCATTGAATGTGTACAAAAGTGAATCACATAGTACATAGGGCCCTTCCAGTGTTGCATTGAATGTGTAACACAAACATGTCACATAGCAGAGAGCGCCCTCCCAGTGCTGTACTTAATGTGGAACACAAATGTGTCATATAGTACAGAGGACCCTCCGACTGCTGCATCGAATGTGTAACACAAATGTGTTACATAGTAAAGAGGGTCCTCCAAGACCTGCACTGAGTGTGTAACATAGATGTATCACATAGTACAAAGAGCCCTCCCAGTATTGCACTGAATGTGTAACAGAAACGTATCACATAGCAGGGAGTGCAATCCTAGTGCTGGACCGAATGTGTTACATAAATGTGCCTCATAGTACAGAGGGACCTCTCAGTGCAGCACTGAATGAGTAACACAAGTGTGCCACACAGCACAGAGGGGGCCCTCTCTGTGCTGCACTGAATGTGTAACACAAATGTGTCACACAGTACAGAGGGGCCTCCCACCACTGCACTCAATGTGTAACACAAATGGGTCACATAGTACTGAGAGCCCTCCCAGTGCTCTATTGAATATGTAACAGAAGCTTATCAAATAGCACAGAGGGCCCTCCCATAACTGCACTGAATGTGTAACACAAATGTGTCACATAGTACAGAGGACCCTCCGACTGCTGCATCGAATGTGTAACACAAATGTGTTACATAGTAAAGAGGGTCCTCCATGTCCTGCACTGAGTGTGTAATATAGATGTATCACATAGTGCAAAGAGCCCTCCCAGTATTGCACTGAATGTGTAACAGAAACGTATCACATAGCAGGGAGTGCAATCCTAGTGCTGGACCGAATGTGTTACATAAATGTGCCTCATAGTACAGAGGGCCCTCTCAGTGCAGCACTGAATGTGTAACACAAGTGTGCCACACAACTCAGAGGGGGCCCTCTCCGTGCTGCACTGAATGTGTAACACAAATGTGTCACACAGTACAGAGGGGCCTCCCACCACTGCACTCACTGTGTAACACAAATGGGTCACATAGTACTGAGAGCCCTCCCAGTGCTCTATTGAATATGTAACAGAAGCTTATCAAATAGCACAGAGGGCCCTCCCACAACTGCACTGAATGTGTAACACAAATGTGTCACATAGTACAGAGGGCCCTCCCACTGCTGCATTGAATGTGTAACACAAAAATGTCACATTGTACAGAGGTCCCTCTCAGTGCTGAACTGAATGTGTAACACAAACGAGTCACATAGTACATAGAGCCCTCCCAGTGCCACAATGAACGCGTAACACAAATGTTTCACATAGTACAGAGGGCCCTCCCACCGCTGCAGTGAATGTGTAACACAAATGTGTCACATAGTACAGAGGTCCCTCCCAGTGCTGAACTGAATGTGTAACACAAAAATGTCACATTGTACAGAGGTCCCTCTCAGTGCTGAACTGAATGTGTAACACAAACGAGTCACATAGTACATAGAGCCCTCCCAGTGCCACAATGAACGCGTAACACAAATGTTTCACATAGTACAGAGGGCCCTCCCACCGCTGCAGTGAATGTGTAACACAAATGTGTCACATAGTACAGAGGTCCCTCCCAGTGCTGAACTGAATGTGTAACACAAACGAGTCACATAGTACAGAGAGCCCTCCCAGTGCCACAATGAATGTGTAACACAAATGTGTCACATAGTACAGAGTTCGCTCCCAGTGCTGTAATGAATATGTAACACAATTGTTTCAGATAGTACAGAGGGCCCTCTCAGTGCTGCACTGAATATGTGACACAAATGTGTATGTAGCACAGAGGGCCCTCACAGTGCAGCAATGAATGTGTAACACAAACGTGTCATATAGTACAGAGGGCCTTCCCAGTGCTGCACTGAATGTGTAACACAAATGTGTCACATAGTACATGTAGCTCTACGACTGCTGAGCTGAATGTGCAACACGATTGTGTCATGTAGCACAGAAGGCCCTCCCACTGCAGCACTGAATGTGTAACACAAATGTGTCACATAATACAGATGAACCTCCCAGTGCTGCACCGAATGTGTAACACAAACAAGTCACATGGTACAGAGAGCCCTCTCAGTGCTGCAATGAATGTGTAACACAAATGTGTCACATAGCACAGAGGGCCCTCCCACTGCAGCACCGAATGTGTAACACAAATGTGTCACATAGCACGGAGGACCCTCCCACTGCAGCACTGAATGTGTAACACAAATGTGTATGTAGCACAGAGGGCCCTCACAGTGCAGCAATGAATGTGTAACACAAATGTGTCATATAGTACAGAGGTCCCTCCCAGTGCTGCGCTGAATGTGTAACACAAACGAGTCACATAGTAATGAGAGCCGTCCCATTGCTGCAATGAATGTGTAACACAAATGTGTCACATAGTACAGAGGGCCCTCCCACTGCTGCAGTGCATGTGTAACACAAATGTGTCACACATTACAGAGTATCCTCCCAGTGCTGTACTGTATGTATAACACAAATGTGTCACATAGTAGAGAGGGTCCTTCCAGTGCTGCACTGAATGTGTAACACAAATGTGTCATATAGTACAGACATGCCCCAGTGCTACACTAAGGGGAATATTTAGGAACAGTAGTGTTGCATCGAGTGCAGCCCCATGCTTCTAGCGCCTCTTAGCACCCCGCTACCGCCATCATGTGTGCGCTGTATTTTAATATACGACGCACCATGGCGCAGGGTAGGGGCAATAGCGTCAATATTTTTGACATTATTGATGTACTTTGCAGGACTAGAGCCAAAAACTTTGGCGCTAGTCCTGCAAAGTACATTGAGGCCCATTTTAATAAATGGTGTCCCTCTTTTTAAAGCCTGCTCAGAGCAGGCGTTAAAAAATGACGCCTAAAATGGTGCATTGAAATCTCTTAGATTCCACTGCGCCATTTTGCGATCCCCCTAATAGGGGAACGCGCCGTTTGCATACGTTATGCATAGCACATGCATACAGTCGCACAAAGGGTCGCAAAGTGGTGCAACGCATACATTGCGCCACTTTGTAAATATTTGTGGTGATATTTAAAGCCTAACGCCACATTAGCATAAAGGAAATGATGTTAATGTGGCACTAGAGCTTCTTAAATCTGGGCCAAAATGTGTAACATAATAGTACAGGGCACCATCCCACAGCTGCATTGACATTTTTAAGAAATCGCTATTTCTGATTCGCAAAATGCAATGTATCACATTTGCGATTCGGTAATAGCGATTTCTTAAAAATCGCAAATGCTATTACCGAATAGCAAATTGCGATACTGGCCCCATTCGCACCATGGTTCTGGTCATTGTAGATGACCAGAACCAGTCTGGCCCATCTCAGGAGAGGTTAGAAAATGGGGAAGCTTCCCAGTCTGACTCAGAGGAGTTCCATGAGGAAGCTGGGGAGGGTTCTCACAAGGTCCTACCCCCTAGCAGGGCACCTAGTGACACTGGTATTGTTAGAGGGTCCCACACCAGTAGGGCATATTTCACCCCTAGAGGCCAGGTTACTAGGGTCCAGACAGTTAGGGACAGGTCTCCCTCTGAAACTTCCCACATTTCTTCTGTGTCTAAACATTCCCAACCCACCTACCCTGAGGATAACTTGTTAGAAAGGGAACTCAAAAAGTTGAGGGTTGAAGAGACCAGACTGAAGCTTAAACAGCAGCAGCTGGCCTTAGGTAGGGAATCCCTAGACACAGAGAGTGAAAGACAGAAGTTGGGGTTAGTTCCCCATGGTGGCAGCAGCAGTATTTCTAATAGCAATCCTGTTAAAGAGCAAGATTCCAGGAATCTGCACAAGACAGTCCCCCCTTACAAGGAGGGGATGACATTAAAAAGTGGTTTGCTGCACTTGAGAGGGCCTGAATGGTACAGTTGGTCCCTCAAAGGCAGTGGGCTGCTATTTTGTGGCTATCCTTCACTGGAAAGGGTAGGGATAGGCTCCTTACTGTTAGAGAAAGTGATGCTAACAATTTTGCAGTTTTGAAGGATGCACTCTTGGATGGATTTGGCTTAACCACTGAACAATACAGGATTAAGTTCAGAGACACCAGAAAAGACTCCTCACAAGACTGGATAGACTTTGTAGACTGTTCAGTGAAGGCCTTGGAGGGTTGGTTACATGACAGTAAATTTTCTGACTCTAAAAGCCTGTATAATCTGATCCTGAGAGAGCATATTCTTAACAATTGGGGGCCTTATTTATACTTTTTGGTGCAAAACTGCACTAAGGCAGTTTTGCCCCAAAAAGTTTTGCACCGGCTTGCACCATTTTTTAGCACCAGCTGGGCACCATATTTATGGAATGGTGCAAGCCGGTGCAAAGGTAGGCTAGCTTAAAATAAAATGACATTAGGCAGTTTTGAGTCAAAATAAATGATTCTGACCAGATTAGCATAATTTTTTGACGCTAAGGGGCATATTTATACCCTGTTTGCACTGAATTAGCGTCATTTTTTTAAAACTCTAATTCAGTGCAAAACTAACTCCATATTTATACTTTGGTGCTAGACCCGTCTAGCACCAAATTTATGGAGTTAAAGTCATTTTTTGGAAGTGTAAACCTACCTTGCCTTAATGAGATGCAAGGTAGGCATTCCCGTGCAAAAAAATGACTCTATGGCCTTAACACCATATTTATACTCCCATGTAAAAATGGTGCAAGGGAGGGAGGAGGGGTCAAAAAATGGGGCAAAGTTCGCTTTGCCCCATTTTTTAAGACCTGGGTCAGGGCAGGTGTTAGGGGACCTGTGGCCCTATTTCCATGGTGGAACACCATGGAATAAGCCCAGAGGTGCCCTCCCTAGGGGCACCCCCACCCACACTAGAGGGACTTCGAGGATGGGGGACCACATCCCAGGTAAGTACAGGTAAGTGCATTTTTTTTGTGAAAGTGCCATAGAGGGCCCTGAAATGGGCATGGTAGGTTTAGCACCATAAAATGACGCTAATCTGGTTAGAGTCATTTTTTTTTACTCTAACCTGCCTAAAGCCATTTTTTGGTGCTAAACCCTCTTCTTCTATACTGCCAGCCCCACCCGACTAAAGTCACTTTTTAAAACTCTAGCCTACCCTTTGCACCGGCTTGCACCATTCCATAAATATGGTGCCCAGCTGGTGCACAGAAATGGTGCAAGCCGGTGCTAAACTTTTTGGTGCAAAACTAAGTTAGTGCAGTTTTGCAGCAAAAAGTATAAATAAGGGCCAATATTTTGTAAGTTTGCGCCACTTTTGTGTCATAAAATGACGTTAATGCGGTGCAAAAAAAGTTTAAATCAGGGCCTTGGTGCTAGATGGGTCTAGCACCAAAGTATAAATATGGAGTTAGTTTTGCACCGAATTAGAGTTAAAAAAATGACACTAATTCGGTGCAAACAGAGTATAAATATGCCGCAGAGTATAAATATGCCCCTGTGTGTCTGATTTGTTGCACCAGTACTTGATAGACTCAGATCTGACCTCTCCCCAAGAATTGGGAAAGAAGGCAGACAAATGGGTCAGAACAAGAGTGAACAGAAAAGTTCATACAGGAGGTGACAAGGATGGCAAGAAGAAAGATGGTGAGAAATCTCAGGATAAGCATGGGGATAAGGGTAAAACCAAAGATCCTTCTTCAAATCCTAAACACTCTTCAGGGGGTGGGGATAAATCAATTTCTTCCTCTTCTTCACAACCCACACACATTAAAAAGCCTTGGTGCTTTGTGTGTAAAAATAAAGGCCATAGACCAGGGGATAAGTCCTGTCCAGGTAAACGCCCTGAGCCTACCACCACTAATACATCAAACTCTAGTGCCCCTAGCAGTAGTTGTGATAGTGGTGGGACTGCTGGCAACAGTCAAAGTAAGGGTGTAGTTGGGTTCACTTATGGGTCCATCATAGAAACGAGGGTAGTCAGTCCCAAGACAGTTTCTGTCACACCTGGTGGCATTGGCCTTGCCACACTGGCTGCTTGTCCCCTTACAATGGATAAGTACAGGCAAACAGTTTCAATAAATGGTGTTGAGGCCCAGGCCTACAGAGACACAGGTGCCAGTATCACGTTGGTGACTGAAAACTTAGGGCCATATTTATACTCCGTTCGCGCCGGATTTGCGTCGTTTTTTTTTACGCAAATTCGATGCAAAACTAACTCCATATTTATACTCTGGCGTTAGACGCGTCTAGCGCCAAAGTCCATGGAGTTTGCGTCACTTTTTAGCGTGGACACCTACTTTGCGTTAATGATATGCAAGGTAGGCGTTCCCGTCTAAAAAAGTGACTCCGAGGCATGTGCGCCGTATTTACACTCCCGGGCAAAAATGACGCCCGGGAGTGGGCGGGTCAAAAAAAATGACGTCCAGCCGCTTTTGTGTAGTTTTTTAGGGCCTGGTCAGGGCAGGCGTTAAGGGACCTGTGGGCTCGGAAGGAGCCCAGAGGTGCCCTCCCATGCCCCCAGGGACCCCGCCTGTCACCCTTGCCCACCCCAGGAGGACGCCTAAGAATGGAGGGACCCATCCCAGGGAACATAAGGTAAGTTCAGGTCATTAATTATTTTTTTTTTTTTGTGGCATAGGGGGGCCTGATTTGTGCCCCCCTACATGCCACTATGCCCAATGACCATGCCCAGGGGACAGAAGTCCCCTGGGCATGGCCATTGGGCAAGGGGGCATGACTCCTGTCTTTGCTAAGACAGGAGTCATTGTAATGGGGGTTGGGAGTAAAAAAAAATGGCGCTAATCGGGTTGAGGCGAAAATTTTGCCTCAGCCTGACTTGCCCCATTTTTTGGCGCCCAAGCTCCATATTCCCCTACGCCGGCGCTGCCTGGTGTACGTCATTTTTTTTGACGCACACCAGGCAGCTCCGCCGGCTAACGCCGGCTAACGTCATTGAATAAATACGGCGCCCGCATGGCACTTCAGAATGGCGTTAGATTTTTTGACGCACAACTGCGTTGACGCAGTTGTGCGTCGAAAAGTATAAATATGGCTCTTAGTGTCTCCTGAACAACACATCATTGGACAACAATACAAGATTATTGATGTCCGTAACTCCACCAAGTTCCTTCCCTTAGCTATAATTCAGTTTAGTTGGGGTGGAGTTACTGGCCCTAAGCAGGTGGTAGTATCACCTAGCTTTCCTGTAGGCTGTCTCTTAGGTAATGACCTAGGGGCCTCAGGTAGGGCTGAGGTAGAGTTTAATACCCATGCAGCCATGCTGGGTATCCCTGAGGAATTGCTTCCTTTCATTTCAGCGGAAAGGAGAGAAAAAGGCCTGAAAACTCAGGATCCTTCTCCAACAACAGGTAAAAAGGGCATCAAAGTATCCCCTACCTACCCTGCCATTCAGGATACCATTCCTGTGGTAGGAGAAACCTCTCCTAGGGTGGCACCTGTACCAAGGGAACCATCAGCTGGCACAGCTGTACTCCCTGAGGTGGAAGTATCTCTCTGTGGGATAACTAATATTGGTGAGAAAAAGTGCACCATTTTAGTTAACATGGAGCATCCCTCCAACCCTCCCAGAGAAACTTTAGTGCGGCAACCCTGCACTGCCTCACAACACTTAGGACAGCAGTCCTGCCCTAGTGTGGAGCTCATAGGACAGCATCCCTGCACTGCTCCAACTCAAGAGAAACAGCATCCCTGTTCTCTCTTACAGCCATATGGACAACGTTTTTGCCCAACTATGGCTTTACTGAGACAGCATCCCTGTCTGGCATTCTCATCACTTGATATAGGTCCAGTGGACAATTACCACTGCTCTGAACTGAAACATACTAGTAGGAACTCTTAAAATATGACTTCACATTGTTGGCTAGCCACAAAACTTCAAACAGGGTGGTTTACATCCCCACAGGGAAGTAACCATATAGGGGATGATAAAGGGAGTAACCAATCTATTGTAGAGCTACTCTCCACTTATCACCACTTAGACAATAAAGACTCAACTGGCCAAGGTTAGCTTTATTGTCCTTCGTTTGGGAGGGGGGTTGTGTAGGAAGGTAGCCTCTTTCTAGCCTTGTTACCCCCACTTTTGGCCTGTTTTTACTGTCTCACTGGGATCCTGGTAGCCAGGGCCCAGTGCTCATATTGAAAACCCTATGTTGTCAGTGTGTTTGATATGTGTCACTGGGATCCTGCTAGCCAGGACCCCAGTGCTCATTAGTTTGTGGCCTAAATGTGTTCCCTGTGTGGTGCATAACTGTATCACTGAAGCTCTGCTAACCAGAACCTCAGTGTTTATGCTCTCTCTGCTTTCTAAATTTGTCACTGCAGGCTAGTGACTAATTTGACCAATTCTCATTGGCACACTGGAACACCCTTATAATTCCATTGTATATGGTACCTAGGTACCCAGGGTATTGGGGTTCCAGTAGATCCCTTTGGGCTGCAGCATTTCTTTTGCCACCCATAGGGAATTCAGGCAATTCTTGCACAGGCCTGCCACTGCAGCCTGAGTGAAATAACGTCCACATTATTTCACAGCCATTTTTCACTGCACATAAGTAACTTATAAGTCACCGATATGTCTAACCCTCACTTAGTGAAGGTTGGGTGCCAAGTTACTTAGTGTGTGGGCACCCTGGCACTAGCCAAGGTGCCCCCACATCGTTCGGGGCAATTTCCCCAGAATTTGTGAGTGCGGGGACACCATTACACGTGTGCACTATACATAGGTCACTACCTATGTATAGCGTCACAATGGTAATTCCGAACATGGCCATGTAACATGTCTAAGATCATGGAATTGTCACCCCAATACCATTCTGGTATTGGGGTGACAATTCCATGATCCCCCGGGTCTCTAGCACAGAACCCAGGTACTGCCAAACTGCCTTTCCGGGGTTTCCACTGCTGCTGCTGCCAACCCCTCAGACAGGATTCTGCCCTCCTGGGGTCTTGGCAGCCCCGGCCCAGGAAGGCAGAACAAAGAATTTCCTCTGAGAGAGGGTGTTACACCCTCTCCCTTTGGAAATAGGTGTGAAGGGCTGGAGAGGAGTAGCCTCCCCCAGCCTCTGGAAATGCTTTGATGGGCATAGATGGTGCCCATCACTGCAAAAGCCAGTTTACACCGGTTCAGGGATCCCCCAGCCCTGCTCTGGCACGAAACTGGACAAAGGAAAGGGGAGTGGCCACTCCCCTGACCAGTACCTCCCAGGGGAGGTGCCTAGAGCTCCTCCAGTGTGTCCCAGACCGCTGCCATCTTGGAAACAGAGGTGTTGGGGGCACACTGGACTGCTCTGAGTGACCAGTGCCAGCAGGTGATGTCAGAGACCCCCTCTGATAGGCTTTTACCTCTCTTGGTAGCCAATCCTCCTTTCTCGGTAGCCAAATCTCCTTTTCTGGCTATTTAGGTCTCTCCTCTGGGGTATTCTTGAGATAATGAATGCAAGAGCTCACCAGAGTTCCTCTGCACTTCCCTCTTCGACTTCTGCCAAGGATCAACCGCTGACTGCTCCAGGACGCCTGCAAAATCGCAACAACGTAGCAAGACGACCACCAGCAACATTGTAGCGCCTCATCCTGCCGGCTTTCTCGACTGTTTACTGGTGTTGCATGCTCTGAGGGCTGTCTGCCTTCACCCTGCACTGGAAGCCAAGAAGAAATCTCCCGTGGGTCAACAGAATCTTCCCCCTGCTAACGCAGGCACCAAAAGACTGCATCACCAGTCCTCTGGGTCCCCTCTCATCCTGACAAGCGTGGTCCCTGGAACACAGGAGCTATATGCAAGTGACCCTCACAGTCAAGTGATCCTTCAGTCCACGTTTGGTGGAGGTAAGTCCTTGCCTCCCCACGCTAGACTGCAAACCTGTGTACTGCGTGATCTGCAGCTGCTCTGGCTTCTGTGCACTTCTCCAAGGATTCCTTCGTGTACAGCCTAGCCTGGGTCCCCTGCACTCCGTCCTGCAGTGCTCAACCCTTTGAGTTGGACTCCGACGTCGTGGGACCCTCCTTTGTGACTCTGAGCCAGCTCCAGTTCAAAAATCTTCTAAGTGCCTGCTCTGGTACTTCTGCGGGTGCTAAAAGCAAAGCAAAACACAAACGCTGTGGGATAGCGTAACTGGATGGACGGAATGCGGAACCAATCAAACATTCACCCCCAGTCACAGATCTGGGTTTAATCCATCCATTATTTTGCTCACCATGCCACCCCAGTTTGAACCCAGCCATATGCAAATCAGTCTTGACCCTGTTCCACATGGGAACAGTCCAGCCCGAACTGCCAGGCCAGGTTCTCCCTGGACCGGAAACAAGCATCCTGGGACCGGTTTCGGGGTTTCACCCCTCCTCAGCCAGGCTAGCTTGAATCCAGTGGCACAGTGAGCCCGGGACCCACATCTGGGCATACCCGGCGCACTTAGGGCGGCAAAAGCAAAGCAAAACACAAACGCTGTGGGATAGCGTAACTGGATGGACGGAATGCGGAACCAATCAAACATTCACCCCCAGTCACAGATCTGGGTATAATCCATCCATTATTTTGCTCACCATGCCACCCCAGTTTGAACCCAGCCATATGCAGTTCAGTCTTGACCCTGTTCCACATGGGAACAGTCCAGCCCGAACTGCCAGGTCAGGTTCTCCCTGGACCGGAAACAAGCATCCTGGGACCGGTTTCGGGGTTTCACCCCTCCTCAGCCAGGCTAGCTTGAATCCAGTGGCACAGTGAGCCCGGGACCCACGTCTGGGCATACCCGGCGCACTTAGGGCGGCAAAAGCAAAGCAAAACACAAACGCTGTGGGATAGCGTAACTGGATGGACGGAATGCGGAACCAATCAAACATTCACCCCCAGTCACAGATCTGGGTTTAATCCATCCATTATTTTGCTCACCATGCCACCCCAGTTTGAACCCAGCCATATGCAATTCAGTCTTGACCCTGTTTCACATGGGAACAGTCCAGCCCGAACTGCCAGGCCAGGTTCTCCCTGGACCGGAAACAAGCATCCTGGGACCGGTTTCGGGGTTTCACCCCTTCTCAGCCAGGCTAGCTTGAATCCAGTGGCACAGTGAGCCCGGGACCCACATCTGGGCATACCCGGCGCACTTAGGGCGGCAAAAGCAAAGCAAAACACAAACGCTGTGGGATAGCGTAACTGGATGGACGGAATGCGGAACCAATCAAACATTCACCCTCAGTCACAGATCTGGGTTTAATCCATCCATTATTTTGCTCACCATGCCACCCCAGTTTGAACGCAGCCATATACAAATCAGTCTTGACCCTGTTCCACATGGGAACAGTCCAGCCCGAACTGCCAGGCCAGGTTCTCCCTGGACCGGAAACAAGCATCCCTGGACTGGTTTCGGGGTTTCACCCCTCCTCAGCCAGGCTAGCTTGAATCCAGTGGCACAGTGAGCCCGGGACCCACGTCTGGGCATACCTGGCGCACTTAGGGCGGCAAAAGCAAAGCAAAACACAAACGCTGTGGGATAGCGTAACTGGATGGACGGAATGCGGAACCAATCAAACATTCATCCCCAGTCACAGATCTGGGTTTAATCCATCCATTATTTTGCTCACCATGCCACCCCAGTTTGAACCCAGCCATATGCAAATCAGTCTTGACCCTGTTCCACATGGGAACAGTCCAGCCCGAAATGCCAGGCCAGGTTCTCCCTGGACCGGAAACAAGCATCCTTGGACCGGTTTCGGGGTTTCACCCCGCCTCAGCCAGGCTAGCTTGAATCCAGTGGCACAGTGAGCCCGGGACCCACGTCTGGGCATACCCGGCGCACTTAGGGCGGCAAAAGCTAAGCAAAACACAAACGCTGTGGGATAGCGTAACTGGATGGACGGAATGCGGAACCAATCAAACATTCACCCCCAGTCACAGATCTGGGCTTAATCCATCCATTATTTTGCTCACCATGCCACCCCAGTTTGAACCCAGCCATATGCAGTTCAGTCTTGACCCTGTTCCACATGGGAACAGTCCAGCCCGAACTGCCAGGCCAGGTTCACCCTGGACCGGAAACAAGCATCCTGGGACCGGTTTCGGGGTTTCACCCCTCCTCAGCCAGGCTAGCTTGAATCCAGTGGCACAGTGAGCCCGGGACCCACGTCTGGGCATACCCGGCGCACTTAGGGCGGCAAAAGCAAAGCAAAACACAAACGCTGTGGGATAGCATAACTGGATGGACGGAATGGGGAACCAATCAAACATTCACCCCCAGTCACAGATCTGGGTTTAATCCATCCATTATTTTGCTCACCATGCCACCCCAGTTTGAACCCAGCCATATGCAGTTCAGTCTTGACCCTGTTCCACATGGGAACAGTCCAGCCCGAACTGCCAGGCCAGGTTCTCCCTGGACCGGAAACAAGCATCCTGGGACCGGTTTCGGGGTTTCACCCCTCCTCAGCCAGGCTAGCTTGAATCCAGTGGCACAATGAGCCCGGGACCCACGTCTGGGCATACCCGGCGCACTTAGGGCGGCAAAAGCAAAGCAAAACACAAACGCTGTGGAATAGCGTAACTGGATGGACGGAATGCGGAACCAATCAAACATTCACCCCCAGTCACAGATCTGGGTTTAATCCATCCATTATTTTGCTCACCATGCCACCCCAGTTTGAACCCAGCCATATGCAATTCAGTCTTGACCCTGTTCCACATGGGAACAGTCCAGCCCGAACTGCCAGGCCAGGTTCTCCCTGGACCGGAAACAAGCATCCTGGGACCGGTTTCGGGGTTTCACCCCTTCTCAGCCAGGCTAGCTTGAATCCAGTGGCACAGTGAGCCCGGGACCCACATCTGGGCATACCCGGCACACTTAGGGCGGCAAAAGCAAAGCAAAACACAAACGCTGTGGGATAGCGTAACTGGATGGATGGAATGCGGAACCAATCAAACATTCACCCCCAGTCACAGATCTGGGTTTAATCCATCCATTATTTTGCTCACCATGCCACCCCAGTTTGAACCCAGCCATATGCAAATCAGTCTTGACCCTGTTCCACATGGGAACAGTCCAGCCCGAACTGCCAGGCCAAGTTCTCCCTGGACCGGAAACAAGCATCCTGGGACCGGTTTCGGGGTTTCACCCCTCCTCAGCCAGGCTAGCTTGAATCCAGTGGCACAGTGAGCCCGGGACCCACGTCTGGGCATACCTGGCGCACTTAGGGCGGCAAAGGCAAAGCAAAACACAAACGCTGTGGGATAGCGTAACTGGATGGACGGAATGCGGAACCAATCAAACATTCACCCCCAGTCACAGATCTGGGTTTAATCCATCCATTATTTTGCTCACCATGCCACCCCAGTTTAAACCCAGCCATATGCAAATCAGTCTTGACCCTGTTCCACATGGGAACAGTCCAGCCCGAACTGCCAGGCCAGGTTCTCCCTGGACCGGAAACAAGCATCCTGGGACCGGTTTCGGGGTTTCACCCCTCCTCAGCCAGGCTAGCTTGAATCCAGTGGCACAGTGAGCCCGGGACCCACGTCTGGGCATACCCGGCGCACTTAGGGCGGCAAAAGCAAAGCAAAACACAAACGCTGTGGGATAGCGTAACTGGATGGACAGAATGCGGAACCAATCAAACATTCACCCCCAGACACAGATCTGGGTTTAATCCATCCATTATTTTGCTCACCATGCCACCCCAGTTTGAACCCAGCCATATGCAAATCAGTCTTGACCCTGTTCCACATGGGAACAGTCCAGCCCGAACTGCCAGGCCAGGTTCTCCCTGGACCGGAAACAAGCATCCTGGGACCGGTTTTGGGGTTTCACCCCTCCTCAGCCAGGCTAGCTTGAATCCAGTGGCACAGTGAGCCCGGGACCCACGTCTGGGCATACCCGGCGCACTTAGGGCGGCAAAAGCAAAGCAAAACACAAACGCTGTGGGATAGCGTAACTGGATGGACGGAATGCGGAACCAATCAAACATTCACCCCCAGTCACAGATCTGGGTTTAATCCATCCATTATTTTGCTCACCATGCCACCCCAGTTTGAACCCAGCCATATGCAAATCAGTCTTGACCCTGCTCCACATGGGAACAGTACAGCCCGAACTGCCAGGCCAGGTTCTCCCTGGACCGGAAACAAGCATCCTGGGACCGGTTTCGGGGTTTCACCCCTCCTCAGCCAGGCTAGCTTGAATCCAGTGGCACAGTGAGCCCGGGACCCACGTCTGGGCATACCCGGCGCACTTAGGGCAGCCAAAGCAAAGCAAAACACAAACGCTGTGGGATAGCGTAACTGGATGGACGGAATGCAGAACCAATCAAACATTCACCCCCAGTCACAGATCTGGGTTTAATCCATCCATTATTTTGCTCACCATGCCATCCCAGTTTGAACCCAGCCATATGCAAATCAGTCTTGACCCTGTTCCACATGGGAACAGTCCAGCCCGAACTGCCAGGCCAGGTTCTCCCTGGACCGGAAACAAGCATCCTGGGACCGGTTTCGGGGTATCACCCCTCCTCAGCCAGGCTAGCTTGAATCCAGTGGCACAGTGAGCCCGGGACCCACGTCTGGGCATACCCGGCGCACTTAGGGCAATGTTCAGCATTCCGTCCATCACTTGTTGTTTTTACTTCTGCGGGTGCTGCCTGCTTCTGTGGGTGCTCTCTGAGTTGCTGAGCGTCCCCTCTGTCTCCTCCTCCAAGGGGCGACATTCTGGTCCTTCCTGGTCCCCAGCAGCACCCAAAAACCTATTCCACGACCCTTGCAGCTAGCAAGGCTTGTTTGCAATATTTCTGCATGGAAACACTTCTCCAACCTCCAGCACGCTGTGGGACATCTTCCATCCAAAGGAGAAGTTTCTAGCCCTTTTCGTTGTCGCAGAACCCTTGGCTTCTTCCACCCAGGGGCAGCCTTCTTGCACCTTCATCCAGGGTTTCCTGCGCTCCTGCCCCAGCTGGACAGTATCGCGACTCTTGGACTTGGTCCCCTTGCCTTTCAGGTCCTCAAGTCAACAAATCCGTCTTCAGTGCTTTGCTGGTGTTGTGGTTCTTGCAGAATCCCCTCTATCACGACTATTGTGTCCTATTGGGGTAGTAGGGGTACTCTACTCCTACTTTTCAGGGTCCTGGGTTGGGTTGGGTTGGGGTATCTTGGACACCCTGACAGTTTTCTTACAGTCCCAGCGACACTCTACAAGCTCCCATAGGTCTGGGGTCCATTCATGATTCGCATTCCACTTTTGGAGTATATGGTTTGTGTTGCCCCTAGACCTATGTTCACCTATTGCATCCTATTGTAATTCTACACTGTTTGCATTACTTTTCTTACTATTACTTACCTGTTTTGGGTTTGTGTACATATAACTTGTGTATATTCCTTACCTTTTAACTGAGGGTACTCACGGAGATACTTGTGGCATATTGTCATAAAAATAAAGTACCTTTATTTTTAGTAACTCTGAGCATTGTGTTTTCTTATGATATTGTGCTATATGATATAAGTGGCATAGTAGGAGCTTTGCATGTCTCCTAGTTCAGCCTAAGCTGCTTTGCCATAGCTACCTCTATCAGCCTAAGCTGCTAGAAACACCTTTATTCTACTAATAAGGGATAACTGGACCTGGCACAGGGTGTAAGTACCACAAGGTACCCAGTATAAGCCAGGCCAGCCTCCTGCAGTGAGGCTTATCACAGAGGCAATGTGCAAAGTGTTTGTACACAAACACACACACACACACTCACACACTCACACACACACAGTAACACAGTGAAAACACAGTAATAAAATAATAGTCACTATTTATCTAAGTTAAACAAGACCAAAACAACAAAACTCTAACATACACAAGTAGAGATATCACTTTTTAAAGATTTCAAAGAGTCCTAATCCTGAAGAATCAGTGGTTGTATCCTTACAACACACAATAGCTTGGAAGTGTCAAAAACAAAGATGATGAGGGCCACAAAGGGGGTGATGCATCAGCAAAGCAAGCAATACAACCATTATTTCCCCACTGACAGGCGATGCATGGATTCTCTTCCCATCAGGTTAGTGATGTGTCAATTCTTTTCCCGCCAGATGGGCGATGCATGGATTCCCTACGGGCTGGCGATGCATTGATTCCTCACTGAAGTGCAGCATTGATGAATGAAATGATGCCCACGGATGATGCATGGAAAATCCAGATGCAGGACAAAGATGGATCAGTGCTGAAGCCATCGATGCATCGATTTTGCAGCCCTGTGATAGGTGTTGCATCAATTTTTCAGCTGCAGTGCAGGCACCCTGTCAATTTTTCTGCTGGAATGGCCTTGGTGCATTCATTCTATTCAGGTCACTAGCTTCCACTACCAAGGGCCCAGGGACTGGATTTGGCACCACTTGATAAGTCAGGGCTCTCAGCAGATGAAGTCTTTGATTTCCCTGAGATTTCACATCAAGAGGCAAGCTCAGTTCAGGACCTTGGAGAACCTTGGAAAGCAGGATGTAGAAAGCAAAGTCCAGTCGTTTCCCTCCCAGGGCAGAAACACCAAGCAGCAGGCCAGCAGTTCCTCCCACAGCATCCAGGTCTTCTCCCTGGCAAAATGTCCGCAGTCCAGATGTGTTCTGAAGTTGTGGGGTCAGCAGTCCAATATTTATACTCATTTATGTCTTTGAAGTTGTGACACTTCAAAGGAAATTCTTTGTAGTTCACAAGACCCTGCCTCTCCCTGTCCTGGCCCCAGACACACTCTAGGGGTTTGGAGAGTGCTTTGTGTGAGGACCGGCACACCCCTATGGAAGTGCAGGTGTCAGTTCCTCCCACCACTCTTGCCCAGGAAGACCCATCACGATATGCAGGACACACCTCAGCTCCCTTTGTGTGACTGCCTAGAATGAATTCACAAACAGCCCAACTGCCACTCTGATCCAGATGGTTAATCCACAGCCAGGCAGAGAATAGTTAAACAAGGAAATGTCCACCTTCTAAAAGTGA
The DNA here is from genome assembly GCF_031143425.1 of Pleurodeles waltl. Classification (NCBI taxonomy): domain Eukaryota; kingdom Metazoa; phylum Chordata; class Amphibia; order Caudata; family Salamandridae; genus Pleurodeles; species Pleurodeles waltl. The sequence goes on along the minus strand of NC_090450.1, from coordinate 1,021,998,935 downwards.
CATTTTCAAACTTATAATTAAAAAATAACTTCACCAAAAGATGTTTTTTAAAATTGTGAGTTCAAAGACCCCTAACTCCATTGCTCTACCTACTCCCAATGGGAAATTATGCTTAAAAGATATTTAAAGGCAGTCCCTGTGTTAACTGTAGGAGGCTGGACTGGTTTGTAGTGGGTACCTTGGGTACTTACACCTTATACCAGGTCCAGTTACCCCTTCTAGTGAAGTAGTAGTGTTCTAGCAGCTTAGGCTGATAGAGGTAGCTATAGCAGAGTAGCGTAGGCTGAACTAGGAGACATGCAAAGCTCATGCAATACCACTTATTGTTACACAGTACTTATACACAAGTAAAGACAATACTCAGTGTTAACAAAATTAAAGGTATTTATTTGGGTGACACAGTACCAAAAAGATCTTAGAGACCATACTCCTTCTGGAGGTAAGTATTATACACAATATATACACTAGACACCAAAATTAAACAAGTAAATAGTAATAGAACAATGCAAACAATAGGAAATGCTATAGAATGCAATGGGAGAAATTAGGTCTAGGGACAACACAAACCATATACTAAGAAAGTAGAATGCAAATCATGAATTCCCCCCTAGACAAGTTTAGTGTGTGCAGAATCGCTGGGAGAGTAAAATACAGTAAAGGTGAGTAAATTACCCCACTCCAAAGCCAAGAAAAGCAGGAATAAAGTACTGCAAGTTTCCTTAGGACACACTACATCTCGTGATGTAGATTATTGCAGTAACCAACCAAGTATGCAAAGAACCACTGCTGTATTCCTGGACCTGAAGACCTGCAAAAGAAGGGGACCAAGTCCAGAAGTCGAAAGAAGTTTCAGTAAGGGCAGGAGCCCCTGCCAACTCAGAAGAGGGTGCAAAAGAAGAGTCCCTTGTTAGACAAAGACTGCAGGAATGCACCCTAGGAAGATGCCAGCAGGTTGCTGCATGATGCAGAAGATGTCCCATGATGTGAAAATGGATGCAGACATGATTTTGTGTTGGAAGTCACCAACAATCTTTGGTTACGACAAATATGCATTTTGCATCAAAATGGCGCTGGTTGGACCTGGGAGGGACCTGGGAGCCTCAACTCTGTGTGAGGAGGAAAAGGAGGCTCTCAGAACTTTAGAGAGCCCTCAAGATGCCAGACAGCACCCAAGGTAGTCCCAGGACACGGGGACAAAGGAGGTGCAAAACGCAGTTGGTGCAGCACAACAAAGGAAGGTCCCACGCCACCGGAGAACAACTCAGCAAGTTGAGCATCGCAGGATGGAGTGCTGGGGACCTGGGCGAGGCTGTGCATGAAGGAATTTTGCAAGTAGTGCACAGAGGCCTCAGTAGGTGAAAAAGACACAGTACTCAGAGGTACTGTCGCTCTCAGGGAAGGCAAGCTCTTACCTCCTCAAAATGCATCAGCAGGACCTCAGGACAGTCTATGTTGATGGGGTCCACCCTCTGTGTCCTTAGGAGTACGCTTGTCACCGTGAGAGGAGTCCCAGGGTACCGGGCATCATCTTGGAAGGTGCCTGCTTGAGCAGGGAAGTGACTGTGTCACCCCACGGGAGAGTTCTTCGCTCCTTCTGGTGCAGGATGAAGAAAGGGAGTCCTCAGAGCGTGCACACCATGGAAACTGTTGCAGTTGCTGGCTGGAGCTGAAGTTGCAGAGGAAAAGTATCCCTTGTGGATACTTTGTTGCTGTTACAGCGGTTCCTGGAGCAGTCTGCGGTTGATCCGAAGTCAGAGGATGAAGTAGTAGTTGCAGAGGATTCCTGAAGGAAACATCCAAGCAGAATCTGAAGAGAACCCACAGGAGAGATCCTAAATAGCCCTGAGAGGGGGATTGGCTACCTTATCAGGTAAGGACCTATCAGGAGGGGTCTCTGACTTCACCTGCTGGCACTGGCTACTCAGAGCCCTCCAGAGTGCACCCACACCTTGCAAAGCAAGATGGCTGAAGTCTGGGACACACTGGAGGAGCTCTGGTCACTCCCCTTTCCTTTGTCCAGTTTCGCTCCAGAGCAAGGGAAAAGGGGTCCCTGAACCGGTGCAGACTGGCTTATGCAAGGGGAGCACCATCTGTGCCCTTCAAAACATTTCCAGAGGCTGGGGGAGGCTACCCTCCCCAGCCTGTAACACCTATTTCCGAAGGGAGAGGGTGCTCTCAGTGGAAATACTTTGTTCTGCCTTTCTGGGACTGAGCTGCTCAGACCCCAGGAGGGCAGAACCCTGTCTGTGAGGTGGCAGCAGCTGTAGCTGTAGAGAAAACCATGGCCATATTCGGAGTTACAGTTGTGAAGCTACATATAGGTATTGACCTATATGTAGTGCACGCGTGTAATGGTGTCCCCGCACTCACAAATTCAGGGGAAATTGCCCTGAACAATGTGGGGGCGCCATGGCTAGTGCCAGGGTGCCCTCACACTTAGTAAGTTTGCACCTAACCTTCACTAAGTGAGGGTTAGACATATAAGTGACTTATAAGTTACTTAAGTGGAGTGTAAAATGGCTGTGAAGTAACGTGGACGTTATTTCACTCGGGATGCAGTGGCAGTCCTGTGTAAGAATTGTCTGAGCTCCCTATGGGTGGAAAAAGAAATACTGCAGCCCATAGGGATCTCTTGGAACCCCAATACCCTGGGTACCTAGGTACCATATACTAGGGAATTATAAGGGTGTTCCAGTGTGCCAATCAGAATTGGTAAAAACGGTCCCCAGCCTGCAATGATAATTTTAAAAGCAGAGAGAGCATAAGCACTGAGATTCTGGTTAGCAGAGTCTCAGTGACACAGTTAGGCACCACACAGGGGGGACCACATACAGGGCACATACTATGAGCACTGGGGTCCTGCCTAGCAGGATCCCAGTGGCACAGTCAAAAATAAACTGACACACAAGTAAAAAGGGGGGTAACATCCCAGACAAGATGGTACTTTCCTACTCTGCACTGGATGTGTAAGACCAAAGTGTTACTTAGTACTAGGAGCTCTACCAGTTGATTACAAAAGAGGACATCTGATCCTACACCTGCATTGAGTGGAGATGCTTTTCTTCATGCAGCTTCTAACGTGGAACTTCACAGTGCACAATTATAATTATTTTTAACAACTTGTGACGTGTACAAACTTAAGTGCCAAAGTATGGGAAGCTCCTGATCTTCCAATCTGTGGTAGACTGAACATTTGTTTGCCTGTTCAGAAACCCTTTCTGCTTTGGAAAGGCTTCAGTGCCAGCATGTCTAGTGACCTCCATGTGCCTCCTTTGTGGATGGAGAGCAGGGCTGGGTTAACGTCCTTCAGACTCCCAAACCCTGTCATATCTCCCAGTATGGATTGCTCAAGTGTCACAGTGTGTGTCCAGCCACCTGGCAAATTATGTACAGGGTTGTGTGCTTAGCCCTCACTCTCAAATGTGGCAGCCACAAGTAGTTGAGGGATTGGTGGTGAGGATATGTCACTCAGTGCAGAGACTTTGCCACACTGATGTACAAGTGCCTTCTTAGGTCTTTACAGTTCTCTTCCCCGTCTTTTTCTGTGGAATTGTTTTCCTCTTCTGAATGTTTTGGGCAGTACAGGACTGGCCTCAGTCTTCCAGTCCTTGATGTCAGTGGAAGTTATGACTCCTTCTGTTCCCCTCACTACTGGTGCAGACTGCTTACTGTGGTGAGTCAGGCACTAATATTGTTAGTTTTGTGGAGGTAGATGGTCAGTTTGTGGTGCTTTTTAAAGCTTCTTTATATCTTTTGTTAAAGGGGTCTGTGCTTTTTATTTTAGTGGTTGGCCCAGTGCTTTTCTTTTTACAGACTGAGCTAGTCGTTCTAGTCAGCAGTTCATTTTAAGATTATATTTATTAACAAGGGATGTTGCTTGACACTCAATGCTGTTTTATGGTTATTGTTTTGTCAGTGTTTTATATTAGTTCCAGTGCTTAGTTGTGTCTGACTTTGAAATTTTGTTTGCAGTATGTAGTACATCTGAGCCCAAAGTTCTGCTCTCACATTGTGTTTGTCTCCTATATTCATTGAGGTTTGTGTGGATCAATGACATAATTTCAATAATAACAATATTGATTGATAACAATATTGATTGACAACAATACCAGAAAAAGTATAGCTCTCAAAAATATTGCCTTTCTATATTTAACTAATAAAACACAAATATCTATAGCTACAATATTGCTGTTAAAAATATATATTATTAATTTATTTTGATAACACAAATATTAGAAACAAAAATATTGCTACTGTTAAAGAAACATATACATTGTCAATATCACAATACACAACATGAACAACACTACATCACAAAAAATTAAAGACATTTCATTACAAAGCATTATAATAACAGTATTTTACGTAACCACAAAATAAAAAAAAAACTGAAAAAAATATAATCCAACAAAATTATTACAATTTTTACATCATTAAAAGAAGCTTAAGAAACTATGAACAAAGAGGATGAGGACGAATTTCCATGACTCGGATCTAAAGACCGGGAGCCCATTTAATAATATAGGGCCCTTCGTGATTGAATAATTGAATTTGAAAAATAAGTGGACTCTATGAAGTTATCCGTTTGTTGGACTATCGTGAAAGTAAAGACAATGGGGGTCATTCTGACTCCCGCCGGCCGCGGTAACCGCGGTGCCGTCGGGAGCCGCCAGAATACCGCAGCGCGGTCAGAAGACCGCCGCGGTTATTCTGTGTTTCCCGCTGGGCGGGCGGGCGACCGCCAGAAGGACGCCCGCCCGCCCAGCGGGAAACCCCTTTCCACGAGGATGCCGGCTCCGAATGGATCCGGCGGAGTGGAAAGGGTGCGACGGGTGCAGTTGCACCCGTCGCAAATTTCAGTGTCTGCTATGCGCTATGCCAAAGCCGCCAGGAACAGGATGGCGGTATGGGGGTCGGAATCCCCATGAGGATTCCTCAGGGCAGAGGAAAACCGGCGGTACACCGCCGGTTTTCCGTTTCTGACCGCGGCTGTACCGCCGCGGTCAGAATGCCCTTGGGAGCACTGCCAGCCTGTTGGCGGTGCTCCCGCGGTCCCCGGCCCTGGCGGTCCATGACCGCCAGGGTCGGAATGACCGCCAATGTGTGTATAAACATATGGATCTGGGATGACTGGTTAATTGATGCCTATTTGACTTATGGTGTATGTAGATCTGAAAGATATATGTGGGGAGTATATCTTAATGTCCTGAAGAAGGTGGGGGAAGGACTTTTGAAAGAACACCGAAATGCGTCAATGCAAATTGGATTGCTGGACCCATTGGAACAGTCCTAAAATTGAACAGGGACTGTGGACAGAAATCGATAGGCCTACTGTATATATGCCAAGATTGGGACAGCTCATATATAATAGACTAGACTGGATGTCTTTTGTTTTGTCTCCCTTATGTCTGATTTTTATATGTGATAGTTTTGTCCTCGTTCCTAGTTTTTAAAGGGTGGTTTCATTTTGTAATTTTATGGGTTTGTACTAATAAAAAAATGTTTTAACTGATTCCTTTATTTAGGTTGATCAATGGAGTGATAGAGTGGTTGAGACAGTGTATTGTGTGTTGTATGGTCTTTTGATCCCACTGGGGAATTTGTCTTTTTCACCCTGGGGAGTGCAAGGCCACAGTTTCTCAAGTGTGTGATTTGCCCACTGCCTGGTCCTGGGGAGTACAAGGCCACAGTCTCTCAAGTGGGTGACTTGCCTACATGCTCTGGAGGGGGCAACATGCCCTGTGCTTGGTCCTGGGGAGTGCAAGGCCACAATCTCTCAAGTGGGTGACTACTTCCAGTGGTTCTGGAGGGGGCATTGTGCGCAGTGATCAGGGGGCATTGTGCCCAGTGTGCTTCATCCTGGGAAGGATGGGGTGAGTGGATGGCTTCTTCCACTGGTTCTGGAGGGGGCATTGTGCCCAGTGATCAGGGGGCATTGTGCCCAGAGAGCTTCATCCTGGGAAGGATGGGGTGAGTGGATGGCTTCCTCCACTGGTTCTGGAGGGGGCATTGGGCCCAGTGAGCTTCATCCTGGGAAGGATCGGGTAAGTGGATGGCTTCTCCACTGGTTCTGGAGGGGGTATTGTGCCCAGTGAGCTTCATCCTGTGAAGAATGTGGTGAGTGGATGGCTTCTCCACTGGTTCTTGAGGGGGCAACATGCCCTGTTATGCAGATCTTGGGGACTGCAACGCCACAGTCTCTCAACTGGGTGTCAGACCCACAGGATTTGCTGGGGCCAGGCTGCACAACAGCCCATGGACACAGGACTACACACTTTCTGCCGGCGGTGACGGCTGCTCAGTGGTGGTGCAGGTGTCAGTGCTAGCAGTGGTGGTGGGAGGCTCCAGCCCTTCCCCTGCAGCCTCGGACAGCAGCCCACTGAGGCTGCTGCTGCTGGCAGTGCTGCTGGTGGCGGTGGTGACAGTGGTGGGGGGAGGTTCGAGCCTTTCCCCTGCAGCCTCGGACAGCTGCCCACTGGGGCTGCTGCTGCTGGTAGTGGTGCTGGTGGCAGTGCTAGCAGTGGTGGGGGGAGGCTCCAGCCCATCCCCTGCAGCCTCGGTCTGCTGAACCACCATGGTTGGTGGTGCAGGCTCAGACTGAATCCCAGCACCAGGCCTCTTGTCCTTTTTGCCTGCTGGTGCAGGCCCCTTGCCCTTCCTGCCAGCAGCTGGGGATGTCTCCTTGCTCCTTTTGGCAGCAGCTGGGGACTGCTCCTTGCTCTTCCTCTCAGCAGCCGGGGATTGCTCCTTGCCCTTCCGTTTACCAGCTGGGGGTGCCTCCTTGCCCTTCCTTGCAACAGCTAGGGGTGCCTCTTTGCCCTTCCTTGCAGCAGCTGGGGGTGCCTCCTTGCCCTTCCTTGCAGACTTGGTGCAGGCACCCTATCAGTGTGGCTGCCTGGTGCCCGGGATCCTCTCCCACCTGGTGTAGCTGTGGACACTACTGTGCCCCTGTACTGGGTGGCTAAGGTGCTTGGCTGGGTTTTGACCACCCTGGCCTGACATGAGTGAAGGGGGAGGGCTAGGGAAGAGGTCAATGTTGGTGAGGAAAAGCATCCTAGGGACATTAGGGCAGGAAGAGGGAGATGGTTCCGGAGTGGAGGAAGAGGGAGTGGTTGTAGGAGGTGTCTGTCTGCTGTGTTTGGGTGCAGGTGCATGGGCTGGATGCTGTTGTGAGGTGGATGGCTGTTGGGTGTCTGAGTGCTTGCGTTTGTGTACTTTGGGAGGAGGGGGCACAGGCACAGTGGGAGAGGACACCAGGGTACGTGTGCATGGAAGTGGGGGTGGTGATTGCCAGTGAGGGGCGTATGCTGATAGGTGTGCTGGTGATGGGGGTAGTGGATGATGATGTAGTGCATGCAGGTGTGAGTGGAGACACAACTGGGAGGGAGGTGGAGGACGAGGAGGAGGGGGACACAGTGGAGGCAGTGGATGTTGGTATGTGTGCATCTGGATGGTGTTTGTGTGAGTGCCTGTGGGATGAAGTGTGGTGCTTGTGTTTGCCATGTCCACTCTTGTGTGATGTCCTGGGTGCATGCTCGTCTGCCTGTGTGCTTGGGATAGGTTAGGACTGAGGGGAATGGGATTGGGTAGAGGAAGTTGGAGGGGGGAGGCTAGAAACAGGGACAATTGCTGCCATCAGAGAGGAGGCCAGAGCCTGGATGGATCTCTGTTGGGCCACCATGCCAGTGTGAATGCCCTCCAGGAATGCATTTGTCTTTTGCATTTGAGCTGCCAACCCCTGGATGGCATTCACAATGGTTGACTGCCCAACAGAGATGGATCGCAGGAGGTCAATAGCCTCCTCACTCAGGGCAGCAGGGCTGAATGGGGCAGGGCCTGAGGTGCCTGGGGCAAAGGAGATGCCCACCCTCCTGTGAAAGCGGGTACGGGAAACTTGCTCAGGGGCAGCTGGGAGGGCGGTGCTGGTATGGGGTGGCGGCTGTACTTGTAGCTGTGGTGGGCACAGAGGTGTCCACCACCACCAGGGAGCTTCCATCGGAGGAGGAATCCGTGTCCGAACTGTCCCCTCTTGTCTCCGCTGTGGTGATCCCCTCACCCTCCGTCCCACTGGTGCCCTCACTGTTAGTGGATTCGGCCACCTGGGCCCTGTAGGATGCAGCTCCCTCCGTCACCGGTGCCTCAGCTCCTCTGCCAGATGATGCTAATGCACATAAGGACAGGGTGACAATACAAAAAAGGGGGGGAAGAGTCAAAGGATACACTTGGTCAATGGCGGCAACAACACCACCGTTGGAGTACACGACACAGACACACACAGGGAACAGCCGTATGCACTAGGCAATGCACTACCAGTCACAATGCTAGTCACCAGCCCATGCATAGGGACACCTAATGCCAATTGCAGCATACCTGAGACCCACAGACCCCTGCCCAGTAGTGGATGCCTACTAGCTTAGTTGGAGGTACATCAAAACCCTGCCCTACATGGGACCTACTCTGCAATGTCAGGGCTAGCCTAGGTACACCCACAGGCTCACATCCCCCACCTGGATCCCACCCCACCCTACAGGGCGCAAGTTGTATATTGGGGCACTGTACTCACCCCCTTGTGGCTGCTGTGATGCCCCCAAGTGCCCATCCAGCTCCAGGTAGGCCACCACCAGTATGCGGGGCATCAGGGGGGGTCAGGGTTCAACGGGCACCCCTTCCTCGTTCGGAGGCCATCCCCAGCTGGGCCTCCGCCATCTTCCGTACCCAGTGTCTCAGGTCCTCCAACCGTTTGCAACAGTGGGTGCTCTGCCTTCTGTAGACCCCCAGGGTCTACACGTCCTTGGTGATGGCACGTCATATGCCCTTTTTCTGATGGGTGCTGACCTGCAGGGAAATGGACACAGGGAAAGATATTAGTCCGACCGTCCTGTCTGTTACACTCATGGCCCACTGTAGGAGGCTGGCCTGGCTTGTAGTGGGGTACCAGAGGTACTTACACCTTGTGCCAGGTCCATTTATCCCGTATTAGTGTAGAAGAGGTGTTTCTAGCAGCTAAGGCTGATAGAAGGTAGCTATGGCAAAGCAGCTTAGGCTGAACTAGGAGACATGCAAAGCTCCTACTATACCACTGGTGTCATATGCACAATATCATAAGAAAACACAATACACAGATATACTAAAAATAAAGGTACTTTATTTTTATGACAATATGCCAAAAGTATCTCAGTGAGTACCCTCAGTATGAGGATAAGAAATATACACAAGATATATGTACACAAACCACAATTATGCAGATAATAGCAAAAGGAAGTAATGCAAGCAATGTAAAATTACAGTAGATTGCAATAGGAGCACATAGGTATAGGGGCAAGAAAAACCATATACTCCAAACGTGGAATGCGAACCACGAATGGACCCCAAACCTATGTGAGCTTGTAGAGGGTCGCTGGGACTGTAAGAAAACAGTGAGGGTTAGGAAAATAGCCCACCCCAAGACCCTGAAAGGTAGGTGTAAAGTGCACCTACAACCCCCAGAGAGCACAGAAGTCGTGATAGGGGGATTCTGCAGGAAGAACAAACACCAGCAATGCAACAACAGTGGATTTCCAGACCTGAGTACCTGTAAGACAAGCGGACCAAGTCCAGGAGTCGCGACAGTGTCGAGAGTGGGCAGGAGCCCAGGAAATGCCAGCTGAGGGTGCAAGGAAGCTGCCACTGGGTGTAAGAAGCTTGGTGTTCTGCAAGAACGAAGAGGACTAGGAACTTCCCCTTTGGAGGATGGATGTCCTACGTCGTGAAGAAGCTTTCAGAGGTGGTCCCACACAGAAAGACCACAAACAAGCCTTGCTAGCTGCAAGGGTCGCAGTAGAGGATTTTTGATGCTGCTATGGCCCAGGAGGGACCAGGATGTGGCCACTTGGATGAGGAGACAGAGGGGGCGCACAGCAACGTAGGGAGCCCTCACAGAAGCAGGCAGCATCCGCAGAAGTACCTGAACAGGCACTTAGAAGAAAAGTGAACTGGAGTCCACCCGAAGTCACAAAAGGGAGTCCCATGACGCCGGAGGACAACTCAGAAGGTTGTGCACTGCAGGTTAGAGTGTCGGGGACCCAGGCTTGGCTGTGCCCGAAGGAAATCCTGGAAGAGTGCACAGGAGCCGGAGCAGCTGTAAATCATGCAGTACCCAGCAATACATTCTAACGTGGGGAGGCAAGGACTTACCTCCACCTAACTTGGACTGAATAGTCACTGGACTGTGGGAGTCACTTGCACAGAGTTGCTGAGTTCCAGGGACCACACTTGTCGTGCTGAGAGGGGACCCAGAGGACCGGTGATGCAGTCTTTTGTTGCCTGCGGTTGCAGGGGGAAGATTCCGTCGACCCACGGGAGATTTATTCAGAGCTCCTGGTGCAGAAAGGAGGCAGGCTACCCCCAGAGCATGCACCACCTGGAAACAGGCGAGAAAGCCGTCAGGATGAAGCGATACAAGATTGCTAGTAGTCATCTTGCTACTTTGTTGCGGTTTTGCAGGCGTCCTGAGCAGTCAGCGGTCGATCCTTTGGCAGAAGGTGAAGAGGGAGATGCAGAGGAACTCTGGTGAGCTCTTGTATTCGTTATCTGAAGAACTCCCCAAAGCAGAGACCCTAAATAGCCAGAAAAGGAGGTTTGGCTACCTAGGAAGGAGGATTGGCTACCAAGAGAGGTAAGAGCCTATCAGAAGGAGCCTCTGATGTCTCCTGCTGGCACTGGCCACTCAGAGCAGTCCAATGTGCCACAGACACCTCTGTTTCCAAGATGGCAGAGGTCTGGGACACACTGGAGGAGCTCTGGGCACCTCCCCTGGGAGGTGAGGTCAGGGGAGTGGTCACTCCCCTTTCCTTTGTCCAGTTTCGTGCCAGAGCAGGGCTGGGGGATCCCTAAACCAGTGTAGACTGGCTTATGCGGAGATGGGCACCATCTGTGCCCATCAAAGCATTTCCAGAGGCTGGGGGAGGCTACTCCTCCCCAGCCTTCACACCCATTTCCAAAGGGAGACGGTGTTACACCCTCTCTCAGAGGAAATCCTTTGTTTTGCCTTCCTGGGCCAGGGCTGCCTGGACCCCAGGAGGGGAGAAACCTGTCTGAGGGGTTGGCAGCAGCAGCAGCTGCAGTGGAGACCCCAGAAAGGCAGTTTGGCAGTACCTGGGTTCTGTGCTAGAGACCCGGGGGATCATGGAATTGTCCCTCCAATGCCAGAATGGCATTGGGGGGACAATTCCATGATCTTAGACATGTTACATGGCCATGTTCGGAGTTACCATTGTGACGCTGTACATAGGTAGTGACCTATGTACAGGGCACGTGTGTAATGGTGTCCCCGCACTCACAAAGTCTGGGGAATTTGCCCTGAATGATGTGGGTGCACCTTGGCTAGTGCCAGGGTGCCCTCACACTAAGAAACTTTGCACCCAACCTTCACCAGGTGAAGGTTAGACATATAGGTGACTTATAAGTTACTTAAGTGCAGTGGTAAATGGCTGTGAAATAACGTGGACATTATTTCACTCAGGCTGCACTGGCAGGCCTGTGTAAGAATTGTCAGAGCTCCCTATGGGTGGCAAAAGAAATGCTGCAGCCCATAGGGATCTCCTGGAACCCCAATACCCTGGGTACCTCAGTACCATATACTAGGGAATTATATTGGTGTACCAGTATGCCAATGTGAATTGGTGAAATTGGTCACTAGCCTGTTAGTGACAAATTTGGAAAGTAGAGAGAGCATAACCACTGAGGTTCTGGTTAGCAGAGCCTCAGTGAGACAGTTAGGCATCACACAGGGAACACATACAGGGCACACTTATGAGCACTGGGGCCCTGCCTGGCAGGGGCCCAGTGACACATACAACTAAAACAACATATATACAGTGAAATATGGGGGTAACATGCCAGGCAAGATGGTACTTTCCTACTCCCACCATGCCCCTTCCCATCCCCTTTAGCACAGACATGGCCCACCATACATGAAGAACACTGCCCAGGGCCCATCCACCACATACCCCCTACATGAGGTCTTCACACACAGCACTCCATGCATTCATGCCCCATGCATCATACTCACGGTGTACTCACCTGTTGGTCTGGAGGCCCATACAGCATTTGGTACTGGAGTAGAACCCCATCCACCAGTCTCTCGAACTCCGCCGAGGTGAAGGCAGGGGCCCTTTCCCCAGTCACAGGAACCATGGTCAGTTCCAGACACAGGGCACAGCAGCACAGACAGTGTAGGTCCTCTCCTGTTGAAGGTCAGGTAGCAAGTGAGTGAACAGATAGATAATGGCGGTCACGTCTGCAGTGGTGCCTACCGTCACCGCCGGCGTACATCACCATTGGCCACTGTACCCCATAGGGCCCAATGATAACCAATGAGGAGTTGCACAGCGGTTTTCGACCGCCTCCCGCACCGGAGCACAACATCAGCGGAATTACCTCATTTCCACCTGTTCCTCCAAACAGGACAGGCGGATGCCATTTCAGGGGGGGTGCAGGCCATGGCACCTAACTGCATCACAGTACACATAAGCACCATTTGGACCTATCCAACAACATACTGTTACAGTCACAACATGCAATACAGTGTAGTGTTTGGAAATATGAGATACTGACCAGCTGCTCAATATTTTGCCCCATAGATTGCAGCCACTGCAGATGAATATGAGATGGAGACTTCCCCCGTGTACAGAACCCTGGTGGACTTGGCAACAATTGAGGATAGGCACTTTATCCTCACCTAGAGACTGGACAGGGCCACAATCACAGAGCTGTGTGCCCAATTGGACCCTGACCTAATCTCTGCTATCCGTCACCCCACCGGGATCCCCCCTCTTCCGCAAGTCCTATCAGTGCTCCATTTCCAGGCAACTGGCTCCTTCCAAGTGACAGTGGGCTTGGCAGCAGGAATGTCACAGCAAATGTTCTCAATAGTGCTGACCAGAGTGTTGTCTGCCCTGATTAAACACATTTGCAGCTACATCGTTTTCTCCCAGGTGGAGGATTTGGCCACAGTATAAGCTGATTTCTATGCAATGGGACATATCCCCAACATTATTGGCGCAATTGATGGTACACATATTGGATTTGCCCCTCCACCCCCGGCGAAATGAACAGGTGTTCAGAAATCGAAAGAGCTGTTATTCCATGAATGTGCAGCTAGTGTGCCTGGCGGACCAGTACATCTCCCACGTCAATGCAAAATATTGTTTGTCTGTGTATGATGCCTTTATCCTGAGGAATAGCAGCATCCCATATGTGATGGCTCAACTCCAGAGGCACATGGTGTGGCTAATAGGTGAGCCCTGGTTCCCACCCAGTAGATGTTGGTGTATGGGTATGGTGTGGGCCCTAAGGGTTGGTGTGTGGCTAACAGTTGTCCCTCAATATTTGCAGGTGACTCTGGTTACCCCAACCTCTCATGGCTACTGACCCCTGTGAGGAATCCCAGGACAAGGGCAGAGGAACGTTACAATGAGGCACATGGGCGAACAAAAAGAATTATAGAGAGGACCTTTGGCCTCCTGAAGGCCAGGTTTTGTTGCCTCCATCTAACAGGTGGATCCCTGTACTACTCACCCAAGAAGGTCTGCCAGATTATCGTGGCATGCTGTACGTTGCAAAACCTTGCCTTACGTCACCAAGTGCATTTTCTGCAGGAGGATGAGGCTAGAGATGGCTGTATGGCAGCAATGGACCCTGTGGACAGTGAGCATGAGGAGGCAGAGGTTGAGGACAACAGAGGTGCAATAATTCGTCAATACTTCCAATGACACACAGGTAAGACAGTGTAACTTCACATTTAATTGACAGTTTTGTGTTTGAAATTGTCACTGGCAGGCTGATTTTCCTACTTCAATGGCCACTCACTGTAGCCTTTGGCATCTCTATTTGCAGATATTTGTGCCCCACTATCGCTCCTGGTGTGTTAACTGCGGCCAACTACAGGTCATTCCTATGTATACATTTCTGTACAGTTGATTTTCAATGTTTAAACCTTAAACGAATACATACTTAAATCATTTGACATACTCCATTTATTTCAAAGGGTGTTTATTTAAGTGCTAAGAGGTAAATGGGGACGTGCAATGGGCTGGGAGGATGATGGAGGAAAGCCCAGGTTAGAGTCCAGTCTATTTGTATCACAGGTGCATTGTCCAAGCAGGCATAGGAAGGGGAGCAATGGCAATTTAAGGTGGAAAGGGTAATAGAGTGGGACACAAGGGTGACAATCAGGAGAGTCTTATTTCCTGGCGGTGGTCTTGGCAATAGTCTCTGGCTTCTGCCTGGATCGCAGGGAACGTATGCGGGGTGGTTCACCTTCTGCAGGGGGAGGGGTGCTGGTGGCCGGTTGTTCCTGGGGCAGGGCCTCCTGTCCACTTGCGGCAGCGGAGGTGGAGGGCTGTTCATCGGTTTGGCTAGTGGCAGAGGCCCGGTGGGGTCCACTGCCTCCCTCATTGTGTTGGCCATGTCTGCCAACACGTCTGCAAGGAGACCAGGGTGGTGTTGATGTCCTTCAAGTCCTCCCTGATCCCCAGGTACTGTCCCCCCTGCAGCCACATGTTCTCCTGCAATTTGTCCAGTATCTGGCCCAGTGTCTCCTGGGAATGTTGGTAGGCTCCCAGGATCGCGATGAGTGCCTTCTGGAGAGTCGGTTCCCTTGGCCTATCCTCCCCTTGTCGCACAGCAGTCCTCCCAGCTTCCTTGTTGTCCTGTGCCTCTGTCCCCTGGACCGTGTGCCCACTGCCACTGACCCCAGGTCACCTCCTGGAGACGGGACGGGGCGCTGCTGCCAGCAGCAGGGTCCACCAGCAGAACACCGCCAGGCTGTATCATAGGTCATGATACAGTCTGCGGCGGTCTGCTGGCGTGGCGCTGCTGCTGGCAGCAGTGCCACCTTACCACCATCCACCGCCATGGCCACAGCCGGAATTATGCCATCCTTCTGGTGGAATTCCATTACGGTCATAATATGGCAGACGGTAGGTAGCCACGGTGTTTTGGCGGCCATTGCCATGGCGGTAGGTGATCAATACCTCCAATGTTATAATGAGGGCCTAACATATCAAAATTCCTGAACACTTAACCACCACATACAGGGCCCGATGTATGAAGCCTTTTACCAGTTGTAAACGGCCCATTGGGCCACTTGTGACCAGTAAAATGCTTTTTGGCATCTTTCAACCCTTTTTTGCAAGTCGGTAACCGATTACCTGCTCACAAAATAGGGTTGTCAAATCGCTAATAGGAAGGGGCACTGGTATGTACGAATGTTTTGCGATGTGGAATGCGGTTGCAAAACATTTGCAGTTACCACCAACTTGAAGTTGGTGGTAAGCCATTCGCAAACGGGAAGGAATCCGCAAGGGACCCCGTTCCCTTTCTAAATGGGGGTTCAAACCTTTTTTTAAGAGCAGGCTGCCTACTCTCAAAAAATGAAAATAACATTTTTCACTTTACTGTTTGTTATGCATCCTGTTTTCCTTTAAGGAAATGGGCTATATTAAAAAAAAAAATAGCTTCATTTAAAAAGCAATCACAGACATGGTGGTCTGCTGCTGACCTCAGCAGGCCCCCATGGCTGGGTTTGGAGCCATTCACAGTGGGTCACAAATTGAGACCTGCCTCATGAATATTGATAAGGCACTGACAATCACTAAGGGGTTCATTACAACTTGGCGGTCCTACCAGGGGACCGCCAATGCTGCGGGAGGACACCACTTTCATGCCAGCAGCGTCCCCCCTGTCATATTACAGTTACCCCTGACCGCCAGGAAAATTGTAATACGACATTCCCACTGGTCAGCCCGGTGTGAACAGTGCTACGGTATTGTTCTCGGCATCCTTAAGGGCATGGGCATGGGCAGTGCAGGGGCCCCCCATGACCTCCAGCACTGGCTTTCGGCCAGCCTTTCCATGGCGGGGTGACAGCAATGGAAAGGCAGGCGGAACGCTGAGCTGTAATCAGCATCGTAGCGCTGAGTTCAGCGCCGCCATGACTGAGCACAACTCAGACCACTCTCAACCTGTCGGGAAACATGTTCCTGATGGTGACAGCGGTCCCCTGGCATGCCGACCGGCAGAACTGCTATGTGGCGGTCGGATTGCCTGGAGTGCGGCGGTCGAACCATCATTGCGAGTCTGGTGGTCCTCAGACCACCAGACTCGTAATGAGGCCCTAAAAGTGTCTGAGACACACTAGTATATTGCAGTTTGCAATTTCTTAGTTGTGAATCACAATGATCCACAATTCGGAAATCGCAAAATGGATTCTACATACATCTGACCCATAATGAATAACCCTTCCTCCTACATGACAAGCTGAACAGCGAGAAGCACATCATTATATTTGATACAGCAGATAAGGTATTAAAGCTAAGGCAATGTCAAACATGGAGAATGGATACGACATTGAGAATGTGCCTTAAAGACCGAGGCCAAAGTGGGTGGGATCCGAGGGGCCCTGTGCATGTACTTCTTTCATTTAAGAAAAACTGTTAAAAGACAAGTGTCCTGGGAGCTGAAGAGAGTTGAAGTTCGTCAGCTGAAGTAGAAGGCAGTGAGTTTCCTGTGCTGTGAAACTGAGGGCAGCTAAACAAACAGAAACCTTCTTTCCAGGGCACCTGCTTGCCTGAAAGAAGAAGAATTGTGCGCAACCGGTCAATACACACATGTAAGGCGCTTGTAGGCAGTATTCGCTTTAATTGATGTCATCAAATTACTCTTACCAAGTGACCTCTGAAGTGTGTACTTTTAAAGGAGAGTTATAAAAACATAACCTAGGTACAGACTTGGTATTACTAAAATGTACACAGGAAGCACATTTTTCTGTTAAAATGTTTTGTATATTTTGTAGCAGCCTATCTTATACTGTGTGTAATGCATGTTTAAAATAATAACTTACATTTTCACAGTGCTTTCTGTCACAGTCGTGCCCTTTGTGGCACTAATACACCAGTCAATATTCTCACTGCACCAACCAGGATCTAATTAAGTGGTTCTCTGGTTACAGACATTTGCGTTTCAAACTGATTAATGTAACTCACATTTATTTTGTAATTTAAGCTGTGTGTTATTTTATATGTAGTTACCTGAAGGTGAAGGACTGAAAAAAGTTACAAATTATTATGTTTGTTAGCCACGCCTATGACTCCGCCCCCACACTCAGGTATACACCGTACATTGTGAATATCAAAACACAAATATATCCCTATATATATCTTGCTACATGATAAACAAAGCAGCACGTACTACAAACTACTAAACCACATTAAAATTATAACACTCTACTACTCCCTCCCTAATGTAACATTCAATTCAATTACTTTATTCAGCAGATTTAAAAACAGCCATAAAAGATCATAAATACAGATACAATAAGTAAAAGACATAAAAACATGAAGCATAAAAAACATTTTAAAAAGAACAGATCAGCTCGTTCCACAATCCTTCCTAACACACAATACTCTTTCTGAGCTGGACTTCCCACCTTATGCATAAAGCATCACTACAACAAACACGAGGATTACCAAGTGTAACAAGTAACTCAGAGTGTTCTGGTAATCTCTACTGTCTGAGCATGGAAGATTGGTTTGGGTTAGGACCGCCTAAAATCCTTATAGAAATTACAGAACAGCATGAAGTGCTGAGTGCTTTGCTTCGATGAACCATCACGTGGGCAAGGGGTTGTGTCCGGTGGGCAGCTTTTCACATTAGGGAAGTCAACCAAATGATGAACGGTACCCACATGTAAACTAGCCAGGACATAGAAAGGCTGAATACTAGTAACACATGGTAAACAATATTGGCAACCCCTTAAAAACAACTGTGAGTTTATTCAGTTCTTCCCCCACCCTGAATTCGTGTCTGTATTTAAAAAAGGTGGCATTGATAACATCTTTGCCAATGAATAGAACCGTGAGTGGATCCTCCAGTAAAGACAAATTAATTAGAAAACTAAAGCATGCTTTAAGCTAAGAAAGCCAGGGATTCAATGAAACATAATCCAAAGTAAGGCAGTCTGGAAGAATTAACCTAGTAGACCTTGTTTCATTTTTGGATCATATAGAAAACCAGAGTAGCAATGGTTTGAGTAGGATCAGATCCCCTAGATACTGTAAACCAACCTCCTTATGTGCAATCAGGGAAGAAGCAGAAACAGGAAGGCACAACAGATATTTTAGGAAAATATTTTCCTGTATCTGAAGAGGGTTACTAGCAGTGAAACCCCACAGACCCACCTCAAAAGTGGCAGTGGACACCGCTCTGGCTCTATATCTGCCTACTATGTCCCTAACAGGTCGGCTACCCGGTTTACGGGAGAACCTAAAGATCCCATGACAGACCCTACTCATCCTGGGTCTAGTATTTCAAACATGCTGAGACCAGGTTCCATTACTCAAAAATAAGATCCCCAAACAGCAAAAAGAATTTACACTAGCATGAAGAAGAGCCTACATTTTTTAATTTTTTCCTACATTCCAGTGTAAATGTTTTGGTTTTGTTTGTCACTGATTTCTTGGAATCCATAAGAGCCCCTAATGCATTCATCAGCTTCTGCAGGCCAATGGGTGTCACTGATATTTAGACAGCATTGTTGGCATATAATAACGCAGGAACCGCACAACTGGCAATAGTGGGCCTATCGGCCTGCAGGGCCTGGAGGTTGTTGCCAACCTCATTAATAAAAAGTGAAAACAAGAGTGAAGCCAGTACACAGCCCTGCCTAATACCCCTCATTACCATAAATGAGGGGGGGATCATTCTCCATGGGGGCCATATCGGACCTTAGATGATAAGTTCTCATAAAGACATGCAAGGAAGCCAATAATCTCCCATGGGGCCCCCAGGGAAGTTAGAGGTGACCAAAGAATAGAACAGTCTACCAAATCAAATGCACTGCTGAAATCAGCGAAGCACAGATAAGGATACCCAGGGTTGGACGTAGGATACTTCCCAATCAACAGCTCCAAGTTCACACATTGCTCAACTGACTCCACGCTCTTTCTGAATCCAAAATGCACTTTAGATAAAATATAACTATTCTGGACCCTTTCATCCAATCTATTTTATATCTTACTCATCAGTTTCACTAATGAGTCTAGGATGGAAATGGGGTGATAACGTTTGAAATCTGACTTATCACCCTTTTTGAAAATGGGTACAGTCATCGAGACTGCCCAGGAGGAGGGGGTTCTGCACTCCGCTGCTGCATTAAACACATGCGTAAGAATGGAGCCCCATAACTAACGTGCCACCTTAAAGGCATCTATTGGTACCCCATCTGGCCCTCGGGCTTTCTGAGCTACACTTTGATTGAGGGCAAGGGTGATCTCCCTCATGGTAATATTTAAATGGAGAGGATTCCTGCTTCAGGGCCTCATTACAAGACTGGTGGTCTTGAGACCATCAGCCTCGCAGTGGCGGTCTGACCGCCGCACTCCAGGCGGTCCATCCGCCACATTACGACCCTAAAGGTCAGACCACGATCGCCACCAGAAACATGGTTCCCAACTGGCTTATGGTGGACAGAGTCCCCTTTCTGCCAGCCTTTTCAGTGTCTGCTTTGGAGAGCTGCTTTCAGTGCGCATTCCGAGGATACTTTTCTGCTATGGCATTACCGTAGTACTGTTCCCGCCGGACTAACCGGCAGGAATGTCATAACACGATGTTCCTGCTGATCAGCCTGGTAGGAACATCATAATACGACTGGAGTGAGACAGCCAGGTTGGCGGATGTCTCATCCCCACAAGATTTGGTGGTCATCTCATCTGACCTCCAAATTTGTAATGGGGCCCTACGTCCCCACCACACACAGGTGAACCACTGTTCTCTTGGTTGGGTTAGAGGTATTTGAAAAATGTGCCATCCATGACTCACAAACGATGATGGAATTAAGCTCTGGTATTAACTCACTTTTTAAGATGGGAGTATTAATTGTGTCCCAAAATAATTTTGTGTCCCTTGTCTCAGCAGCTTGGACCAATTTGTTCAATGCCTCATCCTGTAAGGCCTTCCTCTGGCCTCTACAGCATCTTCATATTTTTTTATGAAGGGATTTAATGGCCAGAGGGTCTCTAGAGGAGCAGTGGAGAGCTGCTTTCAGGTGCCTAGAGGCTTCAGAGCATGAGTGATCAAACCACCGCTGGGTTCCATATTTGGTGGTTTTAAATGGCCGTGTGAGATGAGAACTCAATTTACAAATAATCTGGTAAAAGGAGGACACCAACTTTTTGTGATATACTAGTGCCTCCAAACAGTACCAAACCACACCTTACTGCTTCCTACTTGCTGCAAAGCCTTGCTGGGATTTATTCCAGGCCATTTGATACAAACACCATTAGGCCTAGGTGGAGCAACGTTAGCTACACATTCCCCTTCTACTCTAGTAGCAGCCCAAAGAGAAAGTGTTAACACTACTGGGTTGTGGTCGCTCACTGCAGTCGGAATGATACGATGGGGCCCAAACCAGGTCACAAAAAGAATAAAAAATCAAGATGTGATCAGTGGTAGCATGGGCATTCCTACCAATAAAAGAGGGAATTAGTTGCTCATGTGTTTTCCGTTTGCACTCTAAGAAACAGAGGTAATATTTCAAAAGTATGAAATTCAGTGCATGTCAATAGTTATGGTGGGTGAAATGTGAAATACCGACCCCATCATGGCTAAAAAGCCTACATACCCGTTTGGTGGGAGAGGGCACATCTGGCTGCTGGGAGAGGGCACATCTGGCTGGTGGGAGAGGGCAAATCTGGGTGTTAAAGTCACCTGCCCATATCAAAAGACAATTAGTACGATTAGATCTCAAAAAGGCTTCCAGTCAAGGGCACAAAGGCATCAAGGGCATAAACCACCTGGCTCCATGAGGTGTCAAATACATTGTTATAAACATTAACCAACACCAAGCCGGAACCACCCTTCATGGCCACCCACAAGAATTTAAATGGAGCACTACAGAAGAGGACTTTTTAACAATAACTGATAATTGTCTGTGATATTACAATCTGCAGCCCTCCTTTAGCACAACAAGGATGGTGCAGCCCTAAACATGGGTCTCATTCACGCGCCATGTTCCCTGGATACAAATAACATTGAATTCAGAAATAATAACACATAACAATAACATCAAATACACATACAGAATAAAAGGCTAAATTTCCTACCCACAAATAATTACTTAAATAAAATGGATTCTTCAGTAGCTGTTGACCTTTTGTTCATATCCATGTTGTGAAAATACAAACCATCAAAAAGGGAACAATGATTCCAAAAACTCTCCCAAGGAATGCAACCAAAAAAAAGTGAAAAACAGTTGTGAAGAAAGAAATGCTCAAGAATACTTGAAAAATTGAAGGATATCAAAATTAAAAATAAGGCATACCAGAAACCCCAAAAAATGTTCTTTAAAAACAAACACACATCCTAACATCCATATGATAACTTCAGATCTGTAAACCTTCAAAAATACCCGCCCACAAATAACACTATCTTCAAACGTAATATAAACATTACATTAAGAGTATTCAAACACATAAAATAACATTACATTATACAAAATAATGATACAGTTCTATCAAACTCTAACTATGCCTAACACATAATACTGTTAAACTAAATACATTATAACCAGTTGCTGACCAGCTGACCGCCAATGCCGCGGGCAGGACGCCACCATGATACCGGTGGCGCCCCACGCCCTATTACAATGTTTCCGCTGGGCTGAACATGGGGAACATTGTAAGAGAGCATTCCCGCCGGTCAGTCCAAAGCAGACAGAGTGCATTCTGACGGTGATGGGCATGGGCAGTGCAGGGGCCCTCCTGTAGCCACTGGCACTGGCTTGCCACCAGCCTTTTCATGGCGGGGTCGCCACCATGAAAATGCTGGCAGAAACTGGGGTTGTAATCAGCCAGGTGGCACTAACGTCAGCATCGCACTGGCTGGTTCCAACTCTGACTACCATGACCCCGTCTGGAGCCTTGTCCAACCGCCAGGGTCATAGTCTGGCAGTCGGACTGCTCGGATTGCGGTGGTCCGACTGCCACCACGAGTCTGGCGGTACTAGGACCACCAGACTCCTAATCAGGCCCAAAGTACAAATAGAATTCACAAAAATGTAGGAATCAGCACTACAACTACCATTAACTATTTCTACCTACATCAACCCTGACCATAAAAAACACTATAGAAAACTTTAAAAAAGCTCTTACCTTATCTGACAAACAGCAGCACCTTCCTGCGACTAACTTCCCAGAAAATGGTAGAAAAGAGACACAAAGAGACTACAAAAGTCAAGTTAGCTGTAACAAAAATGTCTGCTAAGTGAAACATTTAAATAAAAAATATCTCCCTATAGAATCCAATGGGACTTTTAAAAACTGATTAAAAATGGTCAAAAATATTTTAAAAATATAACACAGGCCAATAAATGTTACATGAAAATAATGAAACAGGTAAAGTATAAAATAAGTTTTACTTAGAAGTGTGCAGAAATAATGCATAACCAATCTGCAGAATCCAACTTATTCTGAAGCCCACACAAGTTCCAAGTAGCAAGTTTAAATACCCCATTAAAATGAAGTGCTGGGCAGGGAGGCAAAATGGGCAAATCCACTTGCGTGGTGCGGACGCATAAGCTGTCCAAAAGAACAAAAAGTGTTCAACCAACTCAGAGGCACCGCTGCAAACCGGGCATCGGTTAGATCCAGACGATGCCTTCCCACTTCTAGTAAAAGACATAAGTGGCAAGCACCCATAACGAAATCGAACATACAAACTCTTGCCTAAGGAATAGGAAATGACATCTAAAAAAGGTTTAAACTGGGGGTACCATTTAAAATCAAAAAATTGATTGGTCAGCCGCCCATGAGTTGCACCAAGAAGATGATTATTCCTAACATAGGACCAATAGGTTAGTTTCAAGGATTGCCTCTGGGCATTACTTAAATCCTGAGGATTCTCCTAATAGCTCTAAAGACCCAGAATACGGAGCCAATTTGACACATGCCTGAACCACAGAATAGAGACTACGTTAGGTCTTTTTAGACGATCAAGAAGTGAGTCCCCATAAATAGTGAGCTCCAGAGCAGTTCAAATCCTAACCCAAAAAAGTAGCGGTCTTAGGGCTAACAAGTCAGAAATGCGATTAAATCCAAGATCCAAAAAGATGGCAGCCAAGGGGGTACTGCCTGAACATGCAAGTGCTCTGGCAAAACAATTTTCACTCACAGACAGTTTTTGAGATTTACAAAAGCCCTAGAGGCAGCAGCATTTTGTGCTTTTGGCAAGTAAACCTTTATAGCCGGAGGGACAGCTTTCTTATTGGTGCTTTTATGTAGACGCAAAATAGCACCCGATCTATGTTGGAGAAGGGACGCGCTTTTACTAATCTAGTCTTTCCAATGAAATGTATTGGAGATCCTAACACCCAAATAATCTATTGAGCTAACGTTGTCCAAAGGAACCCCATCTACAGTGATAGTGCATCTCGTGGCTGGCCCGAGCTGAACACCATCAATTTGGTTTTGTTGACATTCAGTTCCAACCCATGGTCTGCACAAAACTCTGTGAACTTAGAGCCCCGTCGGAGTCTTGGAGATGAGGAGGGAATCATCCGCGTAAAGCAATATGGGGATTTTCTGAGCGTTTAGAAAGGAGCATCATTTTGACAAAGAGACACAGCTTGAACCACCGCATTCATGTATAGGGTAAATGGAGTTGGTGCTAAGACGCAGCCTTGGTGAACCCCCCGCTCAATAGTAATATGATCTGTTAAC
Organism: Pleurodeles waltl; assembly: GCF_031143425.1. Lineage (NCBI taxonomy): Eukaryota > Metazoa > Chordata > Amphibia > Caudata > Salamandridae > Pleurodeles > Pleurodeles waltl. The sequence continues at coordinate 1,021,975,182 of NC_090450.1, read as the reverse complement.
TCTCACCTGAGTATATATGCCCTCATATACCCGTTGTACAAGCTGAATTATATTCTCTGGAGTGCCTATTTTGTGTAGAACCTCCCACTGTTTCCCTCTAGGGACCAAATCAAATGCAGACTGAAGGTCCACAAATACAACATACAGGTTTTGTTTGGCAAGGGATACGTATTTCCAGTAAAGGAGCGCCAACCGAAAGACTTGACCCACCATTCTTGTTATGGAATGGAAACCTGCCTGCAGGGGAGAAATTACATGATTGGCTTCATCCCAGTCCAACAGCCTATCCAGTAACTGTTTAACAAAATGTTTTTGTAGGTTATCAATGAGACTAATAGGTCTATAGTTAGCGGGAGAGCTAACTTCACCCTTCTTATGAATAGGTATCATTTCGGACCCTTTCCAGGTACTGGGCATTGGGTCCCCAGCTGCTATTGGATTAGATGTCATATTGATATAGCTAGACAATATTGCGGGCTCAGACTTATATAGGTCCCCCGGCATCTTACCCGATCCAGGGGCTTTAGATGGTTTTAAAGAGCCAATAGCGACAGTGTTTTCCCCCAGGGTAAACACAATACAATCATCGGTATTATTAACACCCGCCCCTGGCCCACCTAACAGTGAGTGCATTTTGACCAACTGCGGGGGGAGGAGTCATAAAGAAATGTATCACAAGGTGGAGCATAGAGACTGGAAAAGTGATCCACCCAACTCTCAGGTTAAAAATGGGTATTATTATGGCTCCTACCCTCATTGTGTCTACATGAAGGTAACTTCCAAAAGGTCACATTGTCATTTCGTCTGGTTGCATCAAGCAAATTCTGCCAGATTGAATCTTTCCAGCTTTTCTTTGCCTGAACTACAACCATATTGTAAGCATTTCTGACCATTCTAATCATCTCTTGTGAACAAGACACAATAGCTAACTTTAATGCTGATTTAGCCTTGGAGCAATCTTTATTATACCACTCCTTTGTTTTGTATGTAACTGCAGTTCGCTTGGTAGTAGTTTTCCTATAGAAAATATTCTGTAGTTCGAGCACCAGCATCTCATGGATGCTAAGGATTGGAATATTTCTTACATCATACTCTTCATAGTCAGCCATAGCATCAACAAACAGTTTATAATTCTCCTTAACCAGATACGGATAAGACATCACTTTTGGCCAACTGACACGTTCGTGGTTATTTCCCACTATTAGCTCAGGGACCATGGTGGTACGGGTGTTCTAGGACCTCTTAAATTCAACACTGTGTAAAGAGAGAAGCAAGAGATTATGATCACTATCATGGCGAAAGTCAACCCTCATACTTTCCAACATCCGCCATATCTTAAAATCCACTAAAAAATAGTCAATGACACTTGTAGAGTGTCCGCACTTGAAGGTGGGGGCGCTACTTGGATCTAAATGCGTATGACCGTTACAAGCCCGGAGCCCTCGCTTAAAACACAGTGATGTCAGCTGAAGGGCAACAGGAGAGCAAATACTCAGTCGTTTGCCCTTCAATTGTGGGATGCCCCAGTATTCGTCCTCATCCGCCGTCAGATCGCAGTGAATAACAGAGGGTTCAAATGTACATTTCACATCCCCTGCAACCACTAAATTGATGGAATGGTGCAATGTATTAATAAATTAGATTAGCTGGGCCAAAGTCTGGGACTCTACTCCCTGCAACACTAACCTAGCATATACATTGATTACTATCAGTTTACAACCTTGATTAAATTCAAGCTGCAAACGTAATATATCAGGGAAATCTATTTTTAATGTTGAGTAATTACACTGCAGATTCTTGTTAATTAATATCAGCAAACCCCCCTTGGCCCTACCACTACTCCCATCTGCAGGTTGGGCCTCCACATAGTAGGATAAAAAACCATCCAGGAAGACTGGGCCCATTGCCCAAGTCTCCTGGAATAAGCATATGCCCTGCTTACTTATGTAGGGGGCCCACTCGGAATCCACAAGTTTGCTGCCCAACCCAGCTACATTCCAATACATAACGGAAAGTTTATAACTATCTTCCAAGGTATTAAGCCCACATCCCTGGATTTCCCTATGATTGACAGATCCTACCAACACCCCACACCTGCCCTCAGAAACTGCTGTAGGAGTTGTTGAATAGGATTCGATGGATAGTCAGTCAACAGCTGTTTGAGTAGGGAAGTTGTTTACTGCAAGGCAGGGGCATGCTTTTGGCTTGAATTACGCTTATCACCTGCTGTCCCCCTGCAAACTAAGGGTGTACTAAGGACGGGTGGAGAGAGTTTGAGTCTAATGCCAACCCCAATAGGATTCCTAAGATACAAGCGCAATTCAAAGTCAATAAGGTTATTCACCAGCAGCTTGTCAATAAGAAGAATAGAAATAAAATCAAAGTTTGATCCTGGCTAGCTATGTCTTTCAACCTCTAAAATGTCTGCTCGAACAACAGAAAGACCATTACGCTGTACTTCCAACCAATAAATAACTTTATTCATCAAGGAGGCCTGTGTTTCTATAGACTCTAATGGCAACTTTGGTACCTCAACCATAAAATTAGAGCCTCCTAATATCCCCATACCTTGGACCTGTTTCTTAGATGTTAACGATCTTACTTCAGATTGTGGTAATGTACAATCTAATGGCCGGGTTTGGTGTACTCTAAGAGTAACTTCTCCAGCAGGCCCCTGAATGCCAGCTACCCCATGAGGGCCCCTTCACACTCTACAGATTGAACTTTGTCAGGGCAGCCTAACTCAACAAGATTCCTCCTCTTACCATCTAAACTGTGCTTACACCTGCCGGCCTCCGAAGGGGCCCATTTCCCCTCAACATGAGAAGCAGATGGGTTGATTAAAGGGAGGTTAATGGCAGGCCCTGGGTGTTGATTACCTGTTGATAACCTAGGTACAGACACAGTACTTCCAAAGGAATTGCCGCCCAGAATAGGCAAAGTCTCACCTGGGCTTAACCTCGGGCACCTACACCCACAAATCTGACCAGGTTCCCCAGTTATTTTATTCAACAGCATCAGGCTCTTAAGTTCATCTAGATTCTGATGAACAGATGCCAATTCAGAATTGTTACACAGCACTGGAGGCCTTCCCATACTCAGGAATGTAGTAGCCGAGGCATCAGCACCAGCCGATACTCCTGTATATGCAGGGGTAGCAGTGTCACAAAGCCCTCCATTCTCCGCCAAAGGCCCATACCGATTAGCACACAAAATGTTCGTGACCACAAGGACCTCAGGACTTAGGAGTGGGCGGGGGCCTATTCTCCCACAGCAGTACCACCTATACCACACAGCAACGCTGCACCGAATGGTAGTCAGCACAGGAGATAAATTCAATCTTGCAGGTTCGGTCACTTCCTTCTGTCCCGACTCCCTTGAAATTTTGAACAGCTATGGAATTTAAACATTTCAGGGATTTTATCAGCAAGACCGCCACGGTTAGCAGGGGATATATTTGTGTGAATTTTCAGAATGGCCTCCACTTCTTCAATTAAAATGTCCATGTCCTTAGATGTGTTTCTTCCCTTATTGCCCAAGGAGCTGGTTTTGTTATTTGGATGGTTTTTTTTTTTTACCACTAATGTGTGCAGGAGCGTCCACAGCTTTACGTTTCTCCATTTCCTTAATGACTTTGAGGGATATAGCATGGCTCAAAATCTTCAAGACCAATTTCTAAGCACAGACTTAACTGTAAAGAGGAGGGGCCCCGCCCAGCATTGACGGGGCATGCTTAGTAGCGCGTGGCACAAGGGGGTTGGTCCCAAGTGCAGGGCAATCTGGGGGATGAAGTCCCACCCCAGACAATGGCATGGCCCCAAGGGATTCCGCAGCAAAAGCACCTCCTGTGCCGTGGTATCCGGAGGCTCTTTCTTTAATAGCGAGTGTCACAGGAGGCCAGTTCCCAAGTGCAGGGCAGTCTGGGGGATGAAGTCTCACCTCAGACAATGGCGTGGCTTCAAGGGATTCTCCAGCAAAAGCACATCCCGCGCCACGGTGTCCAAAAGTGCTTTAATAGCGCGTGGCACAGGGGGCTTGGTCCAAAGTGCAGGGCAGTCTGAGGGATGAAGTCCCACCCCAGATGATTATGTGACCCCTAGGGATTCCCCTGCAAAAGCTTGTCCCCTGTAATGTATTTTACAATGTTAAGTGTTGTGGTGTTTGCGAAATTTAAATGTGTTGTAAAGACAGCACCTGTATAAATTCATTGTTAATGCCTCCATATTGTGTAATTATTTTGTTATGTTATATTTATTTGGAAGGAGTGATATTTTGGGGGTGATTAGAATTTCTGTTCTGTATTTTATGCACTCAACTGTATCTTATGCACTGATAATTATCTTACACACACATGTACAACATCAGTAATAGAGTTGAGACGTATTATAGGTAACACATGTATTGTGCAACTAAACTTTATGCACAACTTCAAGTTATGTAAAAACGTGGCATAAATGTTACCCATAAAAGTTACCTGAACTAGTTCCGTAGTAGCTATTGTTCATGAATACTGTTGGGTGAGATGATTGGAGTGCATATTTTGAGGTCACATTTTTAGTTAATAATGCCAACTTTTGAAAGTAATAAAATTCACAAACTTTGCTAAGTACATTTCTCCTTGACTGTGTGTGGTCTTGGTTGAGTACCACTGGGTGACCACTCAGAAAGGATTTTCAATTACACCACTTCGGTCAGGTATGATCGACAAAGAGAAGTTGTGAGGCAGAAAAATACTTTTGGGCAAAAGACAAATATTTACTTGGAGCCTCATTATGAGGCTGGCGGTCTTGAAACCTCCGGCCTTGCAATGGTGGTTGGACCGCCACACTCCAGGCAGTCTGACCGCCACATTATGAGCCTGGCGGTTGGACCACCATGGGACCGCTGCGCTCCAGGCAGTCCGACCACCACATTACAATACCGGGGTTTGGACCCCCAGGGGACCGCCCTCCCTGGCAGCAACATGGTTCCCGACGGACTGGCAATGGTCAAACTCATAGTCAGTCACTGCAGTGCTGATTTTTAGTCCCCTTTCAGCCAGTCTTTTAATGGCGGTTTAACCAACATAAAAAGGCTGGCAGAAAGAAAGTGCTGGGGACCACAGGGGAGGTGTTAATAACTAGCAGTAAGTAGCAAGCAGCAGGCAGTGCCAGTTAGTGCTAGCCAGAGCAAGGCCTCCTGGCTGATAGAAAAAATTAGCAGTAGGTAACAAGCAGCAGGCAGTGGCAGTAGGCGCTAAGCCAGGGCATGGCCCCTGGCATGTGATAATAACTACTAGTAAATAGCAGTTAGTAGCAAGCAGCAAGTACTACCAGTTAGCCCTAAGTCAGAGTAAGCACCCTGGCAAGTGTTAATAACAAGCAGTAACTAGCAGTAAGTAGCAAGCAGCAGACAGTACCAGTTAGCACTAAAACAGAGTATGGCCCCTGGCAGGTGTTAACAACTAGCAGTAACTAGCATTAAGTAGCAAGCAGCAGGCAGTGCTAGTTAGTGCTAAGTCAGACTAGGGCCCCTGGCAGGTGTTAATAACTAGCATTAACTAGCAGTAAGTAGCAGGCAGCAGGCAGTGACAGCTAGTGATAGCCAGAGCAAGGCCCCCTAGCTGGCTTTAATAACTAGTAGTAAGCAGCAGGCAGTGACAGCACTAAAACAGAGCCTGCCTCCTAGCAGGTGTTAATAATTAGCAATAACTGACAGTAAGTAGCAGGCAGCAGGCAGTGCCAGGAAGTGCTAAGCACCAGAGCTTGGCCCCTGGCAGGTATTAATAACTAGCAGTAACTAGCAGTAAGTAGCAAGCAGCAGGTAGTGCCAGTTAGCGCTAAGCCTGAGGAAGGTCCTCTAGCAAGTGTTAATAATAACTAGCAGTAACTAGCAGTAGGTAGCAAGCAGCAGGCAGTGCCAGTAGGCACTAAACCAGAGCAGACCCCCCTGGCTGGTGTTAATAACTCGCTCTAACTAGCAGTAAGTAGGAAGCAGCAGTTAGTGGCAGTTAGCGCTAAGCCAGAGAAAGGCCCTCTGGCAGGTGTTAATAATTAGTAGTAACTAGCAGTAAGTAGTAAGCCGCAGGTAGCGCTAGGACAGAGCAGGCCCCCCTGGTTGGTGTTAATAACTAGCAGTAACTTGACATAAGTGGCAAGCTGCAGGCATTGCCAGTTAGTGCTAAGCCAGAGGAGCACCCCCTGGCAAGTGCTAATAACTATCAGTAACTAGCAGTAAGTTGCAAGCAGCAGGCAGTGCCAGTTAGTGCTAGCCAGAGCACAGCCCTCTGGCAGGTGTTAATAACTAGAAGTAACTAGCAGTAATTACAAGCAGCAAGCAGTGCCAGTAGGCGCTAAGCCACAGCGTGGCCCCTGTCAAGTGTTAACAACTAGCAGTAAGTAGCAAGCAGCCGATAGTGCTAAGCCAGAGCAAGGCCACCTGGCTGGTGTTAATAACTAGCAGTGACTAGCAGTAAGTACAAGCAGCAGGAAGTGACAGTAGGTGCTAAGCCAGAGCATGGCCTCTAGCAGGTATTAATAACCAGCAGTAACTAGCAGTAAGTAGCAAGCAGCAGGTAGTCCTAGTAGGCAGTAAGCTAGAGCATGGCCCCTGGCAGGTGTTAATGACAAGCAGTAAGTAGCAATTAGCATATAGTGCTAAGCCAGAGCAAGGCCCCCTGACTGGTGCTAATAGCTAGCAGTAACTAGCAGAAAGTACAAGCCGCAGGCAATGCCAGTAGGTGGTAAGCCAGAGCATGGCCCCTGGCAGGTGTTAATGACTAGCAGAAAGTAGCAATTAGCAGATAGTGCTAAGCCAGAGCAAGCCCCCTGGCTGGTGTTAACAGGTAGTAGTAAGTAGAAAGTAGCAAGCAGTGCCAGGTAATGCTAGCCAGAGCAAGGCACCCTGGCAGGTGTTAATAAGTAGCAGTAACTAGCAGTGAGTAGCAAGCAGCAGGTATTGCTTAGCCAGAACAAGGCCCCCTGGCAAGTGTTAATAACTTGCAGTACCTAGCAGTAAGTAGCAAGCAGCAGGCAGTGCCAGTTAGCGCTAAGCCAGAGCAAGGCCCTCTGGCAGGTGTTAATAAGTAGCAGTAACTATCAGTAAGTAGTAAGCAAAAGATAGTGCTAAGCCAAAGCAAGGCCTCCTGGCAGGTGTTGACAACTAGCAGTAACTAGCAGTAAGTAGTAAGCAGCAGGTAGTGCTAAGCCAGAGCATGGCCCCTGTCATGTGTTAATAACTAGCTGTAACTAGCAGTAAGTAGCAAGCAGCAGGCAGTGCCAGTTAGCGTTAAGCCAGAGCAAGGCCTTCTGGCAGGTGTTAATAACTAGCAGTAACTAGCAGTAAGTAGTAAGCAGCAGGTAGTGCTAAGCCAGAGCAAGGCCCCCTGGCTGGTGTTAATAACTAGCAGTAACTAGTGGTAAGTAGTAAGCAACACATAGTGGTAAGCCAGAGCTAGGCCCCCTGGCCGGTGTTAATAGCTAGAAGTAACTAGCAGTAAGTACAAGCAGCAAGCAGTGTCAGTAGGCGCTAAGCCACAGAGTGGCCCCTGGTAAGTGTTAACAAGTAGCAGTAAGTAGTCAGCAGCAGATGGTGCTAAGCCAGAGCAAGGCCCCCTGGCAGGCGTTAATAACTAGCAGTAACTAGCAGTAAGTAGTAAGCAACAGAAGGTGCTAAGCCAGAGCAAGGCCCCCTGGCAGATGTTAATAACTAGCAGTAACTAGCAGTAAGTAATAAGCAGCAGATAGTGCTAAGCCAGAGCTAGGTCCCCTTGCTGGTCCCAGTACTGGCTGAGACAAGACCGGGCAGCTTCAGGAAGAAGGCTGGGTAGTGATCCCCAGCTCAGCTGAAGGAATGCGGCCAGAGCAGCATTGGGTCTAAAATGAGTTTATTCAGGAAGATGAGGAAAACATCGAACAGGCGTGCGTCCAGAGTAAAAGGGGCACAGAGCTCTCTAGCCCCAACTGTCACAATAGAACATGGAACATCACGACATCATAGTAATGATGTCATGATGTTCCATGCTTACACAGATCACTCAATTATTACCCCTTTTTTTTTTTTTTTTTTAAGACTGAAATAAAAGAACATCATAACCAAAAAACTTACAAACACATTGCTGTAACTTGCTGTAGTCCACATAAGTTGAGTGACACAAAATATGCATATAAATCTCATATTAATATAGCTAATATATAACAAAATCTTGAAATTTCTTAGGTTTGTGACAAATTCTGGTACTTGTTCTATTCTTATAGCAACCACTACCTAGACTACTCATTTTGCTGAGATGAGTATTCTCAAGCTGTTTTGTATTCTCAACCTGCTTATGAGCAGCCGGATCCAATGCAATGCGTGAAGTGCTCCACCAACTCCCATCAGATAGCCTTACCGTATTCTTACGTATTTCACAAATTTGTTGCGATTCTTTAAATTTGGATAAACCCTTTTTAACTAAAACAGGATTCTTCACTCTTACTCAATCACCTACTTGCAACTCCTTAACCTTAAACCTGTTATTCTCATCTAACCTCTGGTAACTACTCAAATTGGCATTGTGTTCTGTAGCTTCCCAGGCCTCTTTCATGTCACTACCTTCATGGAATAACTTTATCATCCAAAAAGGACATATTTCCGTAGAAGCTAATCTCCCTCTCATCAATTCAAAAGGAGATTCCCTGTGGCAACATGAGGTGTGGTTCGATAAGACCATACTAGCTCCTTTATAGCTTGATCTACTGATGAGTGATTCCTGTAAGAAGCATGAATACAGTCTACTAAGACGGGATTAAATCGCTCTACCATGCCATAACTTTGTGGATGATAAAGTGAAGTTCTTATGTGCTTGATACCATAACTACTCAAGAATTGGAGCATCTCTGATGATACAAATTAAACCCCATTGTCAGTTAAAATTTGCTCTGGGAAACCTTCACAACTAAAGATTTCTTAAGACAGTTAGGGCCATATGTACGAACCCTTTTTACCATAGACACAGAATGGGGAAAAACCTTTGCTACATCTGGCCCTTAATCACAACCTGAGTGGTGGGAAACCTTACCGGTTCAACTTCTTTCCATCTGGATAGATGGTCTATTATGACCACAAAATATCTCATATCAGGAGGCAGAATGTGATAAGGGCCAAGAAAGTCTAGCCCAAGCTTTTGCCAAGCTCTCGCGGGAGATGGAACAAATGCACTAGTGACGCCTTCAGTAATTAACACCTTATCACTGGTGTAACATCTCGTACAGTTTCTCACAAAATAATCAATTTCTCTGTCCATCCCTGGCCACCAAAAATCAGACCTGAACCTTCTTTTAGTAATCGTGGCCCCCAGATGACCAGCATGTGATGCAGCAATCAAATTCCCTCTCAAACATAAAGGTTGAACAAGTTTCTTCCCTCTAACTAATTTGTCACCTTCGATGGACAATTCGTCAGAGATCTTCCAAAATGGTTGTAACTCTGAAGGTAAACACTTTTCCTTAGGCCAGCCTACTCTGACCATGCGCATCACTTCACACAACATTTTGTCATTCAACACCGCCTTTGTCCGTTCCTTTTCATCTAAAGGCATGTCACTTTCAATCACACAAGCAACAAAACATTCTTCTATTTCTGTTTCCCATTCCTGTTCCTCACTGTCCTCTACAGGTAATCTAGATAAACAGTCTGCCCTCCTATTTTTCCCACCAGGAATATATTCAACTGTGAAGGTAAACTCCAGTAACTTGGCAGACAATCTAGCAATTCACACCGTAGAACGCTTCATTTTCCTGCCAGATAGTATTTCCACCAGAGGCCTGTGATCTGTTTTCAACGTGAAGGGTCTACCCCACAGATACTGCTTAAATTTCTCAATGCTCCACACGCAAGCTAGAAGTTCTTTTCCGATAACAGAATACTTGCGTTCGACTTGTCTTAGTGTTCTCGATGCAAAACCCACTGTGCTTTCTCTCCCATCATCGGATAATTGAGAAAGAACAGCCCCAAGACCATATTCACATGCATCAACGGTTACCACAGTACTTCTTTTTTCCGAAAACAGTTGTAGAACAGGAACATCAACAATTTCACGTTTGATCTGTTCAAACATTCTGTTACATTCATCAGACCACGTGAATACAGAGCTCAAAGCCACTCTAAAACATTCTGTGTTTTTTGTGAAGTATTTTAGAAATTTAGCATGAAATTCGCATAAACCAAGAAAAGTGTCAACACCAAAGCAGTACGCGCTCTATTGGCGACAAAAATGCAAAAACCCAGGACTCTCAAAACAACGTAATTCATGCATTGTGCTGATATGTTGTGGTTTAACCTTTTGCATTGCAGAGTTCAATCCTAAAAACGTATTTTTAATATGCTTACAAATACTGTTCCTTTGCAATGTATTGCTGCAGGTTTTCAGAGTGTGTTAGGGTGTGGTCTCTTTCCAGGGCCTTCCAGAGACTTTCCCTGCAACATGCCTGGGCGTGGTTCTGGGCTGGGCCAAGACTCTATAAAAGAGAGCCAGACCAACTCCCAGTGCTCACTATTCAGAGGTCCCGGTGCAGAGCAGCAGCTTCTTCCTGAGCTCCTGTCCCGGCGGCCTATTTGGATCTTCCAGTCTTCTGCCCTTCATCCTTCATTGGTGATCATTGTTCCAGGCGGTAAGACGGTGGTTGGACTATCCAGACACTGTTATTTAGAATTTTCATATTCTTGGTTTAATTCTTAAATGAGTAACAGATTACTTGCGCGCACAAAGGTCTGACTTTGTTATTCATTGCGTGCTACCATTTCTTGACATTGGCATGGTGGCTTAAGAATCGGCAAAACGCGCGATTCGTTTTATGGTGTTTAAACATTGTTCTCCATTGCGCGCTACTATTTCTTGACATTTACATGATGTTTTACGAATTGGCAAGACGCGCAACTCGTTTCATGAGGATTTAACTTTGTTGTTTATTGCGCTCTACCATTTCTTGACATTTACATGGTGGCTTAAGAATCGGCAAAAGAAGCACGATTCATTTCTTGTTATTTATTGTGAGCTGTTATTTCTTGACATTTACATCGTGTTTTACGAATCTGCAAGACGCGCGATTCGATTAATGATGATTTGACTTTGATATTCGTTGCGTGCTACCATTTCTTGGTATTTTACATGGTGACACACAAATCAGCAAGACGCACGATTCTCTCCTCGAGTTTAATTCATGTTTTTTATTGTATGCCACTATTCTAAGATATTTATTATATAATATTCGAGTTGACAAGTTATGTGATTTGTTTCCTGAATCCATATTGTGTTATTCATGGTGCACAATCCTTTTATGGTGTTTACTATATATATATCTACATATCTGCAATATGCGCAATTTGTGTTGAAACATTTTAAGAGTACACAGAAGGCCAGAGTTTTTGATGCAATATTGTATGGTCCTAGTATACATTCTCAAAACAGGATTTATATGACTGGTTTAAAATTTAGTCAGAATGTTTTTTCTGATTCTCATGTAAAGGAAAGTAGTTGAATAAGAAAGTTTTCATTTAATTCATCTTGATTCCCCTACAGGTATCCGGCCATCTTGAAACATAGTCATTTTAAACTTAACTCTTAGATTGTTCATGTTTTCAGAGTGACTAGGCTTAGAATCATAGTCTATTATTTATTTCAGGAGATATAATTTTCTTATTGTGTGTTCTAACCTTTTTCTTACTACAGGTCTCCTTCCCAGCTGTCCCTTCCTAATCCCCTCTTCCCCTCTTGAACTCTCTCAGTCTCTGTGATTTATCTATCAGAGTCTTGGAGCTGTTCAGTGGTGGACGTGTTGGGAACGTGCACAGACCCCGAGGATCTGGTGACTCTGACAAAAAGATAAAAGTTGGTCTCTAGATTTTGGGGCTGGAGCTTCTAAAATGCTTTTGACCAAACTTGGTTTAGGCTTAACACTACCCTCTGAAAATACATGGCCAAGATATTCAATCTCCCTGGCTTTGAATACACATTTGTCTCCTCTTAATGTCATGCCTCTATTTTCTAAAGTACATAGAACCTCTTCTAGAGCCTTATCATGAGTCAATTCATCACATGAAAACACTAAAATGTCATCTTGAAAGATTACAACATTAGGATTATTAGGAAACATATCTGACATTAATCTTTGAAACACTGCGGCTGCCGAAACCAAGCCAAAAGGTAATCTGCAGAATTGAAAAGTTCCAATGGGAGTAATGAACGCTGTTAGAGGTCTAGAATCCGCATCTAAATTTACTTGGTGGTAGGCCGACTTTAAGTCCAGTTTGGTGAACCACCCGGCCGAACCAATTTTAGTAATTAAATCATCAATTCTGGGCAGAGGATAACTGTCCACCCATATTGCCTCATTTACACTCCTCAAGTCCACGCACATTCTTAAATCACCTGTTTTTTTCTTGGCTAAAACTATGGGAGATAACTATAACGTTGCTTCAACTTTTTCGTTCACCCCTTTTTTACACATTTCTTTCAATAGATCGGACAATTCAGATCTGACACTGAGAGGAACATTTCTTAGTTTATGTTTGACAGGAAGAGCATCACGCTTGAGTTTTATCCTATGTGTATAATTGGTGGTTTTACCTAGCCATTCACAAAATAACTTTTTAAATTTCTGTTGCCAATCATGTACCTGACTAGAAGCAACTTTGATAGAACTCGAATTTTCCTTTTCTATTACAACAGGTTTATCTCGACCCGGCTTGATGGTAAGATTGAATTCTGCTTGATGAAGCAGCCCTAAAACATTGATACCTTTCTTGGCAACATAAATCTTACCTTGCACTGTCTTATCCAGGATAGTCAATGATGCCCAAAAGTAGCCTAATAAGTCAATCTTACTGCCCTCAAATGCAACTGTGGCCACATCTGGAGGATAAAGAATCCTGGAGGCCCAACTTTCCTTGTACTTGTCTTGTGCTATTATGTTAAACAGGCCCCTGTATCTACTAATAATTTAATTTTAGTCCCTTCAATAATTACATCAACATCCGGATCAATGATGACCTTGTTGATACCGGTAACATCCTTGACAACTAAAACACACTCGCTCATTCGTTCTCCCACAACACTCTCAGCTTCATCACTCAATACACAGCGAATGTTGTTCTTTCTGGCACTCCTGTACACTCTCACAAAATGCCCAGTTTTGTTGCAATTTCTGCACTGATGATGAATCGCTGGGAAGTTCTTAAAAGATGACACATGCATGGAAGAACCACATCTATAACAAATTGATCTCTGATTAGACTTATTCTTGAATGAAGTATTGTCCGTTTGTTTCTGAAAATTATCTTGTTTTTTGTTGTTGCTCTTCTGCGCATTAACAGTTGTTGCAGAGATAGTTGTATTGGACATAGAAGCTTCCAGTTGTTTGGCATCTTCCATCGAACACTCAATGATTTTAGCAATGTCAATAGCTTTGTCTAATGAAGGATCATTGCACGTTAATAATTTCTCTTGGATCCTTTTTGAATGACATACGGCAATTAACTGATCTCTGATGAGTTGCGACATGAAGTTCTCGAATTCGCACTTAGCTGCTAACACCTTCAACGCAGTAATGAAAGAGTCAATGCTTTCACTGGAGCTCTGTGATCTCGTAAAGAACTTGTAACGGTGTACTACAATGTTCTTTGTTTTAATAAAATATTGATCTAGCTGTGCAATGGCCATTTCAAACTCATCCAGCTCTTTCTCTTCAGCCAATTCATAAGCCGGTAAGTGATCAAAAATTTTCTGACCTTCAACCCCCAAATGATAATATAATTAACTTTTTTTTCTTTCCGGTCAAAATTTGTGGCCATCTATGGCACCAAGATATGCCTTAAACGAGCGTTGCTACAATTTCCATTCAAGGGGTGGATCACCAGGATCCTGTAGAAAAGGTGCTGGTGGTAAAACGTTTTGCATATTTTTTCTTTACCTTAATATGTTGGTGTTTCTTCTTATATTGCTTCTTATTATTATTTATCTCTTTTTAAACGTTCAAAATCTTTATAATATAAAGTATTGTTTCTTATTTATTTCTTCTGGATGTACAAGCAAAATCACCAACTACGAGATGGCTGAAAAGTAAATAATGAACAACATGTAAGAGTCCTTCTTCTATTGCAACTGTAGAGTCAAAAGCTGAATCCTTTTTCTATGTTTATAACAAAACACTTTTTTTTTTCTGAAATGACAGGTTCAATGAACAGTGACGATCTGTCTGAGCGATCGCCGATATAAGGGAAGATAAGTTGGTAAGATAAGTTTCTTCTTCTTCTTTTTTTAAAAACAACAGAATGAACTCACACGCGCTCGTATAGAGACGTGCAAGAAACAAAGAAGAATGAAAAAAAAATGTAGGGTGCGCGCGCTCGTGCAGACGCGCGAGAAACTGTCACAGTCTCTTATACCTCACAAAGCCGGTTGTGCTTGTGCCAACGCACAACACCGCGTGAAGCCGGTGGCGCTCGTGCTGTCACACGAGCGAATATGCGCAACGAGTCTAAAGTTAAAATCTTTGCGCAAACAGTGCACCACGCCGCTCTGTAGTAATGCGGCCAGAGCAGCGTTGGGTCTAAAATGAGTTTATTTGGGAAGATGAGGAGAACATCGAACAGGCGTGCGTCAAGAGTAAAAGGGGCACAGAGCTCTCTAGCCCCAAATGTCACAATAGAACATGGAACTCAGCCATACCTGCTGGGGCAGTCTATTCCCTCTCCTCTACATTCATTACTGATGAGGTGTGTCTGCTAGCTTTGCACCTGTCCCGTCAACCTCAGGACTTCTACAGATTTGTAGCAGCCCAGATGATGCAAGACTAAGTTCCACAGAGGAGGTTAAAGGACCACAGTGGCCCCTGGCCAGGAGGTAGCCGTGTTTTTATTAGCCCTGAGGTAGTTTTAAAGAGCGACTACTTCTGACCGTCTCTATTCATCCCTCTTCGGCTCCCTGGATTCGCCTGGATTCATTGTATTACCATCCTTCCTGTTCACTCCTTTTACTATTTATCTCCGGAATGTTGGTAGAAGCATTTCTTTGTTTCCTTACCCAGAATTTGAAGGCATTGGTGATTTCTGTGGCGAAGTCGTTCTCTGTGGAGTCTCCGGTGGTGCGGAGCTTGCGCTGGTGGGTCAGTTCGCGGAGTTTAATCCATTCCCCGCATATGGAATATTATACATTCAATACAGGCTCCAAGGCAGTGTGTTATTCGGCTTTAACTGGACAGTGGAGGTGTATGTGAAACACCGCAGAGGATGTTATCTTTTATTTTGAATATATAAACAGAATATACCATAAATATCATTTTTAAACTTTTAATAATACATTTTAACTTTATTCCACTCTCATTAACTGTAATTGACTGAGGTACTTCGCCTGTTATTTCTTCATTTTCCTGCCTTTTCCTTTTTATATTTTCGTTTCTCTTTTTATTTTATTTTATCAGTTGTTTAGTCATTCAAATCCCTCCATCTTTTCAGGTTGTGGAGAATATGTTGTTGAAAGAAGAGGGAAACAAGGGCCAGATGTAGAATGCGTTTTGCATGGCGCAAACTGTGAAAATTGCAGTTTGCGCCATGCAAAACGCGCATCGCGATGCACATTCCCATTTTGCGAGTCGGTACCGACTCGTAAAATGGGAATGCGACTCACAAATTGGAAGGGGTGTTCCCTTCCTATATGCAACTCACACCGCGATGCAGAATTGCTTTGTGACCGCAAACACGGTCGCAAAGCAATTCGCAGTTACCACCAGTGTCACACTGGTGGTAACCCATTCGCAAAAGGGAAGGGATCCCCATGGGACCCCTTCCCCTTTGTGAATGTCGCTTTTCATGTTTTTTCAGAGCAGGCAGTGGTCCAATGGACCACTGCCTACTCTGAAAAAACGAAACCAAATGCTTTCGTTATTTTTTTGTATTGCAACTCGTTTTCCTTTAAGGAAAACGGGCTGCAATACAACAACAAAAAAACTGCTTTATTGAAAAAGCAGTCACAGACATGGAGGTCTGCTGTCTCCAGCAGGCCACCATCCCTGTGAGTGCAGGGAATCTCAAAGGGGTCAAAAGATGCGACCCACCTCATTAATATTAATGAGGTGGGTCTTTGCGACCCCATTGAGATTCGCAGAAGGTGTCTGAGACACCATTCTGCATATGATTTTGCGAGTCGCACCGACTCGCAATTTCCGATTCTCAAAATCGATTTTTGCTACATCTGGCCCCAAGCTCCTTAAAAGTAAGGATAATTGGTGTTGGAAGGTGAGAAGAGAGAGGATCCTGACAACTTGCTTGTTAAATCTCTTAGGAACTTAGGGCCAGATGTACAAAACTTTTAGCATGGCGCAAACAGCGAATTTCGCTTTTTGCAACATGCAAAAAGCACATCGCGATGCTCATTCCCATTTTGCGAGTCGGTAACCTGGTTACTGACTCGCAAAATGGGAATGCGAGTCGCAAATAGGAAGGGGTATTCCCCTGCCTATTTGCGATTCGCATCGCGATGCAGAATTGCTTTGTGACCATGAACGCGGTCGCAAAGCAATTCACAGTTACCACCAGTGTCACACTGGTGGTAACCCATTCGCAAAAGGGAAGGGGTCCCCATGGGACCCTTTCCCCTTTGTGAATGGCCCTGAAAACATTTTTTCAGAGCAGGCAGTGGTCCTACGGACCACTGCCTGCTCTGAAAAAATGAAACAAAAACGTTTCATTTTTTCGTTTGTATTGCAACTCGTTTTCCTTTAAGGAAAACGGGCTGCAATACAAAAAAAAAACTGCTTTATTTAAAAGCAGTCACAGACATGGTGGTCTGCTGTCTCCAGCAGGCCACCATCCCTGTGAGTGCTGCGATTCACAAGGGGGTCGCAAATTGCGACCCACCTCATTAATATTAATGAGGTGGGTCTTTGCGACCCCCTTGCAATTCGCAGATGGTGTCAGGGACACCATCATGGATCCGGATTTGCGACTCGCAATTTGTAAGTTGCAAATTCGGAATTTGCTACATCTGGCCCTAAGTCACAATTTTTTTTTTAACATCCAACCAAACAACGACGTAAATTTTCTCTACCTCATCATTTATTGGAAGGCAATATTGATAAGCGCATAGAAATAACACATTTTATTGACAGTGTACAAGGCCCCTCGCCATGGTTGATTCGCAAATGGGGACGATGGTAGTCTTTTAAATTACCCATACTTGCAGGTTGGCGGTAGTAATCCTTGCCTGTCCCTTCTCCTCTGCTTACCCGACACTTCATACCAGACCTTTGTTCCCTGCCTTTTCTAGATGTTCTCTTTTCAATATAAAGCCCTCTAAGAGATATTCCGTGTTATGGATACCTTAGTAGATATGAACACAACAGAACCCATCACCACCTTTAGGTGAAATTGTCTCTGAAAAAAAATAAATAATATCTGTCTGCCAACACCGCAGAGAGCCGTGGCTCCATCTCCCGGAATGGATGACGTGGAAGGTGATCTGAACAGTGATAGAATATTGATATGAACTATCTTGATTCACAAAAATATCAGAAAATAAACATTGTTCACAAAAATATTGCTTTCCTGCACTTATGTAATAAAAACACAAATAGCAATAACCAAAATATTGCAGTTAAAACATCTATTTTTACTGATATGAACAACAGAAACATTGGAAACTAAAATATTGTTGCCTTCAAATAAACATAAAAATTGCAACACACAATATTGACTACATTATCTCCCAAAAAAAAAAGACATTTCATCAGCATTAAAATAATGGCATTTTACTTTAATCGAAAAATAAAAATAAACTTAAAAAAATATATAAACATTCTGGCGTAATTATAACAATTTCATATCACTAAAATAAATCTAAATCACCCCAAAACCACATGCACTTATATGCATTAAAACATGTAAAAATATGCTACGACAGGTACTGACATATGAAGATAACATTTTTTTTTTTTAAATATATACACAAATAATACCGCCAAAATGAAAAAAATAACAAAAATATATATTCAACAATATAAAATAAACACTAGCTACCATTCAGCATAAAAGCAGTCACTGAAAAAATCAAACTGAACAACCATTAACCAATAAAACCAATAAAAACAAAACATAAAGTAAAGGAACCAAAACCATTATCTTATCACTTAAAGTAACAGTATAAAAGGCACACAAAATGTGACAACTCACTACACCAAAGACTACCAAAGCTGCAAGATGAGGATACTCTGACAGATTTGCCGAAAAAAATTGAAAAACAGAAATGGGAGAGTACATTCAAATACCTTCTAAAGTAAACAAAACATTTATTTCAACTAATATAAACTTTTTTACATTTAAAAAAAAAGTGTAAAATAATAAATGACTAACAAAACACTCTACTGTTTTATCTCTTGAAATGTAGATACTACAAAGAAATTACTACACCATTTACCTATACCAAAAAAGTACAGCAATCACATACCTGGAAAAAGGCACACAAAAAGTAAATAATTAAAAAATATTTCTAACCCCTTCTGTGCCGCGGATGTAACGGTTACGTTCCGCGTCACAGTCCTCCTGTGCCGAGGACGTAACCATTACGTCCTCGGCACAGAGCCCGTCGCCTGGAGCCCGGCTAGCGCTCCCTCTGTGGGATTCCCCCCCAACCCCCAAGGCGGGGATGGAAGGGGAAGGCCTTCCCCTTCCACCCCCACCCCCCGTAATGACGTCAGCGCGCTCATTACCCCGTGCCGGTCGCACTGGAAGCCATTTGCTTCCAGTGCGATTCACGGAGAAACAGGTGAGTTTCTCCTCCGGCGGGTAGGGGGTTTGGGCCAAAGAGGCACCGGGGGAAAGGAAAGGCTTTTCCTTTCCCCCGGTGTCTCTTTGAGCATTCCTGCTGCCCGATCAAATTGCGATCGGGCAGCAGGAATGCCCACTAGACGCCAGGGATTTTTTTTTTTTTGGTGTGTTTGTAAACTTTTCAATCGGGGAGTGGCCCCTTGGGCAAGGGTCGCTCCCTTTTGGGGGCATCTTGTATTGTGGCCATTTCTGCCCCCCTTGGGGGCCGATCGGCCTGTTATTTTTAGGCCGATCTGCCCCCAAGGGGGGCAGAATCCACTAGACGCCAGGGACTTTTTTTTTTAACTATTTCTAATAATGTTTGTATTTGGGAGTGGCCCCTTGGGCAAGGGTCTCTCCCTTTTGGGGGCATATTGTATTGTGGCCATTTCTGCCCCCCTTGGGGGCAGAATCCACTAGACGCCAGGGATTTTTTTTTTTTTTACTATTTCTAAAATGTTTGTATTTGGGAGCGGTCCCTTGGGCAAGGGTCGCTCCCTTTTGTGGGCATGTTTATTGTGGCCATTTCTGCCCCCCCTTGGAGGCAGATCGGCCTATTATTTTTAGGCTGATCTGCCCCCCAGGGGCGCAGAATCCACTAGACACCAGGGATTTTTCTTTTTTTTTCTAGAAAATGTTTACATGTTTGGGAGCGGCCCCTTGGGCAAGGGTCGCTCCCTTTTGGGGGCATGTTTATTTTGGCCATTTCTGCCCCCTTTGGGAGCAGATCAGCCTATTATTTTTAGGCCGATCTGCCCCAAGGGGGGCAGAATCCACTGGACGCCAGGGATAGTGTGTGTGTGTGTGTTAGTGGAGGGGGGGGAAACCCCTTGGGCAAGGGTCGCCCCCCTTTGGGGGCACGTGCACCAAGGTCATTTCTGCCCCCCTTGGGGACAGATCGGCCTATTATTTTAAGGCTCATCTGCCCCCAAGGGGGACAGAAACCACTAGAACGCCAGGGTTTTTAAAAAATATGTTTATTTCTGTGGGGGCGTCCCCTTGGGCAAGGGACACCCCCCAAGGGGGGCATTGAACTGTTGCCCATTTCTGTTCTACTTGGGGGCAGATGGGCCTATTTCTTTTAGGCCCATCTGCCCCAAGGGCACCAGGGATAGTGTGTGTGTGTGGTTTGTTTTTTGTTTGGGGGTGGGCCCTTGGGGACACACTACTAAAGGTATTTTCTGCCCTCCTTGGGGCAGATAGGCCTATTTTTTAGTAGGCCCATCTGCTTCTATGGCAGAATCCACTTAGGCACCAATTTCTAAATGCTTGATGGTGGGATGTTTGTCAACGGACGAAGTATTTGCATTTGTGATAATTGTTTTCCTCCTTTTTGTTCTAGTTCAAAGCTTTTGCTTTCTTTGCTGTGGCTCCTTGCGGTTTTGGCGGTGGTTGACCTGCGGTTTGCATAGTTGCATGTTTTAGGTAAGTAAAAACAATTTACTCCAAAGGAGTATTGTTGCCATGCATGAATTACATGTTTGTAGGTGGTGTACTAAATGCAGGTTTGTGTGAAATTGTCCTTAGATTTGTGCACAATGATATTTGTGTTGTCTTATTTCGAATTTGCTTTTCTTTCTTTCTTTTTAGTGGGATATCATTGGTGATTGCTGTGTCTGTGCAGAGTAGTTGCTGGTGATTCAAGCTTTTTCAGGCAAGTGAGCGGTATAGTTTTTGAGTTTATAACTCTTACTAATAAAGCTATACTTTATTACTTATCTTACACAGTGCTGGTTGTTGGTGGTGCATTTGTCCAGTTAATTTTAGTAGGAAAGATCATGGCTAGCCACAGGATGTCCGCTCAGCAGGTGGTTGGTATGCTTTTTGAGTCATTGTCTGATCATGATTATGAGACGGACTCTGCATCTGAGGCAGAGGAGGAAGTGAGGTATTCTGGCAGTGAAGTTTCTGCCGGAGAGGAATCTTCTGAAGAGGAAGCCACACTCAGTGCAGATGAAGGGCCTGTTTCAGAGGAGGACACTGATGTGCCATTAGTGCAGCAACCTGGGGCTGAAAGGTTTCCTGTTAGAAGACCTGAACTCTGGGTTGCCCCAAACATGGAGCAGCCAGAGTTGCCTGCCTTTACTGGTCTCCCGGGATGTAGAGTCAATACTGAGAACTTTTTGCCTGTCAATTTCTTTGAGTTATTTGTGGATGATGTGTTTTTGGAAGAGATTGTTGAGCAGACTAATTTGTATGCAGAGCAGTATTTGAGGGACAACGCTGCTAGACTTAGGCCGCACTCTAGAGCTGCCCAGTGGATTCCCACAAATTTGGAGATGAAAAGGTTTTTAGGTTTGACTCTTTTGATGGGGTTGATAAGGAAGCAGTCACTGGCTTCTTATTGGTCTACTAATCCCTTGATGGCAACAGCTATATTTCCTGCAACAATGAGTCGTAATCGGTATTTGCTTCTTCTTAGGATGCTGCATTTTATTGACAATGCATTAGCCTTGCCACAAGATCACCCTGATTCTGACCGTCTTTTTAAGATTAGGCCTGTCCTAGATCATTTTGCAGATCGGTTTTCAGAGGTCTATGTTCCAGGCAAAGAAATACCTGTGGACGAGTCTTTGGTCCTCTTCAAGGCTCGTTTGGTTTTTTCGGCAGTACATTCCTAGCAAGAGGGTACGATGTGGAATTAAATTGTATATGCTGTCTGAAAGTAGTACAGGATATGTGTATAATTTCTGTGTCTACACTGGTAGGGATTCCAGTATTGACCCCCCTGGTTGTCCTCCCACTTTTGGAGTTACTGAGAAAATTGTGTGGGAACTTGGTAGACAACTGTTCAACAAAGGTCACCATTTGTATGTAGATAACTTTTACAATGGAGTGCAGTTGTTCAAGGAATTGTTTAGAGTGGACACTGTTGCTTGTGGCACAATTCGTTGTAACTGGAAAGGCTATCCAAGGGAGCTTGTCTCTAAAAAACTTGAGAGGGGACAGTGCAGTGCCTTGCGGAACGAGGAGCTGCTAGCTTTGGAGTTTTCAGACAGGAGGGATGTCTACATGCTAAGTACCATCAATGATGAGAGTACTTCCCCCGTGACTGTTTGGGGCCAGGTTGCTGAAGTGCGCAAACCTGTGTGCATTTTAGATTATAATAAGCACATGGGAGGTGTAGATAGAGTTGATCAGAGGTTGGAACCTTATACTGCTATTCGTAAGTCTTACGTTTGGTATAAGAAGTTAGCAATTCACCTCTTCCACTTAGCAACTTTTAATGCTTTTATTGTGTTTAAGGATAGGTCTCCAGAGTCAAAGATGAGATTTGTGAAATTTCAGGAGTCAGTGATAGGGAGCCTTATTGTGGTGGAACAGGCCAGAGTTCCTAGAGAAGCAGTGGTGGAGGATGTGGCTAGATTGAAAGATCGCCACTTTGCTGAGCACATTCGTCCCACACCCAAAAAAGACTTTCCAGCTAAGAAATGTAGAGTGTGTTTTCGAAGAGGTATCCGGAGGGAGACTCAAATGTACTGCCCAGATTGTCCTTCAAAGCCTGGGCTGTGTGTGGGTGGTTGTTTTAAGAATTACCACACCCAGAAGAATTACTGGTAACAACCATGAGTGTAAACTCATGTCTGTTTTGTATTTTCATGTGTTCAGTTTCATGGTTAGCATTTCTGTCATGTACTTAGTTAGAGCTTTTGTGTTTGTAGTTTTGTAATGATTTCTAATTAGTTAGGGGTTTCTTTGTTTAAAAAAGGGGATGCCATTGTGTATGGAGAGGGGCTTGGCTGACGGTGCACATAGTGTACATATTGACTTGCTGTTGGCTACTGCAAAACACTGCCAGCCAAACACCAGTCCACACACTGCCATCAGCTGGTGTGATTGTTGTATCAGGCATGTGGGCGTATGTAAGTGATGGGCCCTTGAGTGGCGCTGTCTGTCGATGTGAGTGTTGTAATGTGCTGGGCCCGTGGCTGGCGGTGTGAATAGTATGAAAAGTGTGTGAATGGACTGTAAAGCAGTTGGTGCCTTGTCGCGGCTTTACAGCTCACGAGCTGTGAGTCATTGGTTCAGTTTTTTGCCTTTCAGTTATTAACAGTGCATTTCATTTTTGTGAAATCTCTTGTTAATAAAATTTGATCCACTGAACCATCACTCACCCTCATGCCAAATACAACCAATATGTGTGGTAAAAATGACAAAACCTGCTCCGCTGTAATCAGGCGTCGCAGCACACCTGTGACACGCTAGGTGCCTCGGTGGGACCCCGATGATGAAGCATGCCACCAACTTGGTTGGTGGGTGAGGGGTCTTTTTCACATAACCTAAGTGCGTTTCTTTTCACAATTTTAGTGTTTGGTACATCACAGACGTATGTGGACACATCAAAATGATATATTACAAAACTACCTGTGTTTGAGGGGGAGGGGGCACCTATGTTTTTGGTCCTGGGTGCGGCCTTCATCTAGGGAAACCTACCAAACCCAGACATTTTTTAAAACTAGACACCCCAAGGAGTCCAGGGAGGTGTGGCTTGCGTGGATCCCCCAACAATTTCTTACCCAGATTCCTCTGCAAACCTCAAAATTTGCTTAAAAAAGCATATTTTCCTGACTTTCGTTTGTACGATCGCCGCTCCAGCACAAAATTCCTACTCCCCGGCGTTCCCCTCAGTCTCCCAAGTAAAATGGCACCTCACTTGTGTGGGTCCCCAAAGCAGAGTCAGCCTAAAGATGTAGAAAAGAAGACTATGGGGGTCATTCTGACTCCCGCCGGGTGCTGTAACCGCAGGGCCGGCGGGAGCCACCAGAATACCGCTGCGCGGTCAGAAGACCGCCACGGTTATTCTGGGTTTCCCGCTGGGCTGGCGGGCGACCGCCAGAAGGCCGGCCGCCAGCCCAGCGGGAAACACCCTTCCACGAGGATGCCGGCTCCGAATGGAGCCGGCGGAGTGGAAGGGGTGCGACGGGTGCAGTTGCACCTGTCGCGATTTTCAGTGTCTGCATGGCAGACACTGAAAATCTTTGTGGGGCCCTGTTAGGGGGCCCCTGCAGTGCCCATGCCGTTGGCATGGGCACTGCAGGGGCCCCCAGGGGCCCCACGACACCCCATACCGCCATCCTGTTCCTCAGGATGGCGGTATGGGGGTCGGAATCCCCTTGGCGGCGCAGCTTGGGATTCCCCAGGGCAGCGGAAAACCGGCGGTACACCGCCGGTTTTACGTTTCTGACCGCGGCTGTACCACCGCGGTCAGAATGCCCATGGGAGCACCGCCAGCCTGTTGGCGGTGCTCCCGCGGTCCCCAAACCTGGCGGTCTCGGACCGCCAGGGTTGGAATGACCGCCTATGTCCTTATCAACTCGCTGTGCTATCCCCTCTATCTCTACAAGTTTTGGGCCTTATTCTGTTGCAGGCACCTAGCCCACCCACACAAGTGAGGTATCATTTTTACCAGGAGACTTGGGGGAACGCTGGGTGGAA
The DNA here is from genome assembly GCF_031143425.1 of Pleurodeles waltl. Classification (NCBI taxonomy): domain Eukaryota; kingdom Metazoa; phylum Chordata; class Amphibia; order Caudata; family Salamandridae; genus Pleurodeles; species Pleurodeles waltl. Next base: position 1,021,950,933 of record NC_090450.1, on the reverse strand, counting down.
GGAAATTTGTGGCTCCTCTCAGATTCCAGAACTTTCTGTCACCGAAATGTGAGGAAAATGTGTATTTTTAGCCAAATTTTGAGGTTTGCAAAGGATTCTGGGTAACAGAACCTGGTCAGAGCCCCACAAGTCACCCCATCTTGGATTCCCCTAGGTCTCTAGTTTTCAAAAATGCACAGGTTTGGTAGGTTTCCCTAGGTGCCGGCTGAGCTAGAGGCCAAAATCTACAGGTAGACACTTTGCAAAAAACACCTCTGTTTTCTGTCAAAAAATGGGATGTGTCCACGTTGTGCTTTGGGGCATTTCCTGTCATGGGTGCTAGGCCTACCCACACAAGTGAGGTATCATTTTTATCGGGAGACTTGGGGGAACGCTGGGTGGAAGGAAATTTGTGGCTCCTCTCAGATTCCAGAACTTTCTGTCACCGAAATGTGAGGAAAATGTGTATTTTTAGTCAAATTTTGAGGTTTGCAAAGGATTCTGGGTAACAGAACCTGGTAAGAGCCCCACAAGTCACCCCATCTTGAATTCCCCTAGGTCTCTAGTTTTCAAAAATGCACAGGTTTGGTAGGTTTCCCTAGGTGCCGGCTGAGCTAGAGGCCAAAATCTACAGGTAGGCACTTTGCAAAAAAACACCTCTGTTTTTTGTGAAAAAATGGGATGTGTCCACGTTGTGCTTTGGGGCATTTCCTGTCGCGGGCGCTAGGCCTACCCACACAAGTGAGGTATCATTTTTATCAGGAGACTTGGGTGAACGCTGGGTGGAAGGAAATTTGAGGCTCCTCTCAGATTCCAGAACTTTCTGTCACCGAAATGTGAGGAAAATGTGTATTTTTAGCCACATTTTGAGGTTTGCAAAGGATTCTGGGTAACAGAACCTGGTCAGAGCCCCACAAGTCACCCCATCTTGGATTCCCCTAGGTCTCTAGTTTTCAATAATGCACAAGTTTGGTAGGTTTCCCTAGGTGCCGGCTGAGCTAGAGGCCAAAATCTACAGGTAGGCACTTTGCAAAAAACACCTCTGTTTTCTGTCAAAAAATGGGATGTGTCCACGTTGTGCTTTGGGACATTTCCTGTCGCAGGCGCTGGGCCTACCCACACAAGTGAGGTATCATTTTTATCGGGAGACTTGGGAGAACGCTGGGTGGAAGGAAATTTGTGGCTCCTCTCAGATTCCAGAACTTTCTGTCACCGAAATTTGAGGAAAATGTGTTTTTTTAGCCAAATTTTGAGGTTTGCAAAGGATTCTGGGTAACAGAACCTGGTCAGAGCTCCACAAGTCACCCCATCTTGGATTCCCCTAGGTCTCTAGTTTTCAAAAATGCACAGGATTGGTAGGTTTCCCTAGGTGCCGGCTGAGCTAGAGGCCAAAATCTACAGGTAGGCACTTTGGAAAAAACACCTCTGTTTTCTGTGAAAAAATGGGATGTGTCCACGTTGTGTTTTATGGCATTTCCTTTCGTGGGCGCTAGGCCTACCCACACAAGTGAGGTATAATTTTTATCGAGAGACTTAGGGGAACATAGAATAGCAAAACAAGTGTTATTGCCCCTTGTCTTTCTCTACATTTATTCCCTCCAAATATAAGAGAGTGTGTAAAAAAGACATCTATTTGAGAAATGCACTGTAATTCACATGCTAGTATGGGCACCCCGGAATTCAGAGATGTGCAAATAACCACTGCTCCTCAACACCTTATCTTGTGCCCATTTTGGAAATACAAAGGTTTTCTTGATAACTATTTTTTACTCTTTATATTTCAGCCAATGAATTGCTGTATACCCGGTATAGAATGAAAACCCACTGCAGGGTGCAGCTCATTTATTGGCTCTGGGTACCTAGAGTTCTTGATGAACCTACAAGTCCTATATATCCCCACAACCAGAAGAGCCCAGCAGACGTAACGGTATATTGCTTTCAAAAATCTGAAATTGCAGGAAAAAGTTACAGAGTAAATCGTAGAGAAAAATTGCAGTTTTTTCACCTCAATTTCAATTTTTTTTTTTTCAGTTGTTATTTTCTGTAGGAAACCCTTGTAGGATCTACACAAGTTACCCATTGCTGAATTCAGAATTGTGTCTACTTTTTAGAAATGTTTTGCTTTCTGGGATCCAGCATTGGTTTCACGCCCATTTCTGTCACTGACTTGAAGGAAGCTGAAAGCACAAAAAATCGTAAAAATGGGGTATGTCCCAGTAAAATGCCAAAATTGGGTTGAAAAATTGGGTTTTCTGATTCAAGTCTGCCTGTTCCTGAAAGCTGGGAAGCTGGTGATTTTAGCAGTGCAAACCCATTGTTGATGCCATTTTCAGGGGGAAAAACATAAGCCTTCTTCTGCAGCCCCTTCTTCCCATTTTTTTGAAAAAAACGAAATTTTCACTGTATTTTGGCTAATCCTCCTGGGGAACCCACAAAGTCTGTACCTCTAGAATCAGTAGGATGTTGGAAAAAAAGGACACAAATTTGGCGGGGGTAGCTTATGTGAACAAAAAGTTATGAGGGTCTAAGTGCGAACTGCCCCAAATAGCCAAAAAAAGGTTCGGCACAGGAGGGGGAAAAGGCCTGGCAGCGAAGGGGCTAAAGACCAACTCACCCAAAACACAAAAAATAAAATTAAACTCACTCATCGTCACTAGCTGGCAACAAAACAAATGTTTAAAATTAACAAAAAAGGAGCCACCTGACGCACATTACAACACCCCCAATGGAAATCCAGAAAATAAAGATGTAATTACTATCAGGAGCACCTATGTAAGTATAAAATGGAAAACGAATAGCAAAACTTTGAATGTCAATAGCAAATATAATAGAAATATTTTAACATGCAATTATTTGTATTATTACTCTATTTTCAAACATAATGACAAAGGAGCAAGATACGTCATATAACAGAAATGCAAGGATGGAAACTATTAATTTGAAATGCACTAAGTATTACTCTAATTCTTGCTATGGGAGAGAAACTGTTGAAAATCCTCCCTTAACCTAACTTTGCATTAAGGGGTCCCAAACGAACAAAAAATGTATAACTTAAATACACATATGAAAATGGAATGGAGGAACTCAAAGTTACAGTGCTTAAAAAATGTTCTTCTCCACCTTCGTTAATATTCAAATTACCTGGAAAGAAAAAAGGCGGATGCCTTTTAAGAGGATGGTGCGGGATCTCTGCTTGGCTGATTATTAATTCAGAGCTGTGTAAGGTCGATGTGGGGCCCAGTTGAAGGAATGTTTGGAGACGTCAGGGTAAGATTTAGGGGCATATTTACACGCGCCGCAGGTGTGTCACTTTCTGTGATGCACTGGTGGTGCATAGTGCAGTCCCATCTCTTCAAGGCCACACAAAGCCACTTTGTGTGGTTTTTCTTTGCCTTGTAGATATGGTGTAAGGCAACGCAGCGCAACTCCCTCCATTGCTTACACTGCGTCAGGGATGCGTTCCATGGGTGTTGCGGTGGGTGCTCCCAAGCAACACACATGGGATTTGGCACATTCCCATACTTGCAAGAATCTGTAAACCTGGGAATGCATCAAAACTGTTCGCCTCCCAGGCAGGCCAACGAGGAGAAGTATCTTTGTCCTGCTGTTTCTTTCTGTGTGCTGTACTGAAATAAACAAACAGGTCAACGGGAGGAACTGGCGCTGTAACGCTGACATCATGCAGGCAGCGTAGTCAAAACACGTCACCACTGCCTACAATTCAGCGGACCAGGATCCCCCCTCCCTGTTGTCCTACGCAGAGTGTGGCTTATTCAGCCAGGAGAAACAACAAAGCCTTCTCCAGCCAGAGGCAGATGTCCTGCTCACTAGTGACAAACAGGGGCCAAAACCCGAAACAGGCTCCGGTCAGAGGGCTCCAGGTCCTAACGCCTTCCAAACACTTTATTTAAAAGTGACGTCAGTTTCTGGGCCTCATTTTGAACTCTGCTTTTCAATCATGTCCTGGCATCAAACACTTTTCCGGAGTCATGGTGTGGTGGTATATTTCAGCTTACTTATAAATCAGGTGAATGCTCAAATCCATCTAACTACAGATTACTTGCTTTGACATGTGTGGAAGCCAAGAGTTACACCTCGAATGTGTTCATTGGTGTAAAGGATTGGGTTTAAAGCTCAAATATAATTCTGAAAACACAGACTGGCTTTAGGGCAGGAATGCGCTCTCCAGCAAACCTGCTGATGTCACCCTCTTGGCCGAAGAGGCGATCACCAGATCCAGCAAACTGTTCACCTGTTGTATTGACCTCAAAGCTGCCTTTGATAAAGTGCCAAAGGCCCAGCTGTGGAAACAATACAAAGGTGGGTTGTGCCGGTGAAACTGTTGGAGGCAATAATCAACCTATATTCCAACACATGGGTACAAATTCCCATAGGGGATGGCTGAAGAACTACAAACAAAATCTAACCGAACAGGGAGGAGCCAAGATGGCGACCGGGAAGGACGCTTAATTAAGCGCTCCGTCTCGGGCTCGCCACAGAATATCTGCGGGGCGCTCCTGGGGTGCTGATGTTACGTGACAGAGGAGGGATCCGCTCCGGGAGCCTCTCTCCCCTCGCTGGCGGCTCCGGAGGTGTTCGAGCGGCCGCGAGGAGAAGCCGCTAAAGAGTTACTCGTCGCGGGGAGCTGCGGCCGCCATTTTCTTTGCCGCGAGGATCGGGACTCTGCCCTGGGGCCTGGACAAAGAGGTGGGTGCGCGGCGACGGGAGCGGCCCACCTCGGGAGAGCGGTGAGCCCACACCCAGGCCCTGCACTGGGCATTCCCCCCTCCCCCCTGCCTCTCATTCGCCAGAGTTTCCCCCCCCGCCGCCTGCGAGGGGGGATGGCGAACAGCAAGGGACCAGCAGCCGGGGCCCCCGGTGGGTGCCCCTTTTTCATTTGCGGACAGGCGGAGAGACGCGCCCCCCCCTTCACAAAGGTCCCATGGGGCCACGACAGGAAGCCAGAGGTGACAGCAACCCGGGGGTGGAGGGGGGATCTGCTCCCTGAGCCCCCCACCTGCCGCTGACGGCCCCAGAAACTGCCGGGTGGCTGAGGACCCTGTCGCGGCTGACGCGCCCTTCCCAAGAGCCCGCGACCGCCGTCTCCTCCTGACACGGGGATCTGAACTAAGGCCGGCGAACCGGACGGCGAGGTGGGTGCACGGCGACTGGGGGGGCTGATACCAGGGGACTGGGAGCCCTCACCTGGTCCCTGGGCGGCCCTTGCCCCCCCTCCTCATCGCGGATTCCCCCTCCCGCCCATGTGGTGGGGTGGAGGACGGTGGATGAATGCCTACAGCGGACCCCTGGGGGTGCGCCCCTCCCCCATGCTCAATGGCGTGGCCCGCTTCCCCCCGGAGAAGACCCTGGGACTGCAGGTAGATGTCGATGCCACTACAGACGGGGCACGTGTAGGGCCGGATTGGATCAGGCCAAGTCTCATCTCATGCCGACTTGCAGCACAAGCGCGGAACTGTTCTAAAGAATTTGAGCGCGCCCGGAACTTACTAGGCGCGCACACATGGGAACGACACTCTTCCACCTCACATCGACAGAGGATCCAGGGCCTGGAGTTGGCTGCCGGCCGGAAGGCTAGCGAGGGCGTGTGGACCTTGCCCCCCCCCCTCGTCCCCTGCCCCCCTCCTGCCCGCGCGGGTTGGGGGGCCTGGTGACAGAGATCCCTGACCGCCTGAGCAAGATCTCACCTTAACGATCACCAGGAGGGCCGAAACCTCAAAAATCGAAGCGCACACCGGCGCTGACCCGAGGGGACAAATAGCCCCCCCTGCTTGAACAGTCCAGGGAACGTGGGTGAACACGTGGGTGCAGGAGGAATCAGGACACACCAGATAAGACAAAATGGCTGGGAGGTCCAAATCAGCGAAAAACCAGGACCGGAACACGCATGGCCAGGCACCTGGCGATCTACAACATATGCCCTCCCTGCAGTCGCTGGAATCCACACTCCTGGCCCACTCCTCACAATTCGAGAAAGTACTACAGGCAATCATGGACACTAAAACCTCACTGGAGAGCAGGATAGACACGGTGTCGCAAGATCCTAACATTCTCAAAGTAGACCACCGCAAATTATCCGATAAAGTGAAGACAACGGAAGAGGCGCTAAGCGAACTGGCTCCCACAGTAGCGGATAACCAAAAACAAATTCTCCACCTGGATACAGAAGTAAAGACACTGCTGAGAAGAGCAAAAGAGGCGGAGGGCAGGTCCCGCCACAACAACATACGGTTTCTCGGATTTCCTGAAAAATCACTGGATCAAAACTCAGAGCTCCTGCTGGAACACTGGTTAATTAAAGAGGTCCTGAATGGAGTCCCATCAAAATTCTTTTCAGTGGAAAGAGGACACAGGATTCCCGGACGCCCCCCAGTGCCGGGTCAACCCCCAAGACTGTTGATAGCCAGGTTCCTAAATTTCAGAGACCGTGATGCGATACTGCAACAGTTTCGCAACAAAGGCCCATTCAGGTACGAGGACTCGACTGTTCACGCTTATCCAGACTTCACTCAGGAAGTGCAAAGGCAACGCAATTCCTTCACCCAAATAAAACAACGCCTCAGTGAACATGATATAAAGTACGCATTATTATTTCCCGCCAAATTACGAGTATTAACAGATGAACGCACCCACGTGTTCACCTCACCGGAGGACGCCTGGACGTGGATGCATGCTAGGGGCATTGCCCACCCCCGCGAAGCAACCAGCACCGACGAGAACTGGTCAATGACAACGTCACGGAAACGATCCAAGAGGCGCCCCAGGGGTCAACCCACGGAGAAACAGGCTGCAGAAGAGAGAGCCAGGGGCCCTAAAAGAAACTCCCCTGCTAACACAGAATTCCTTCGAAACTCTCAGGGCCCACCCGGAGGAAGGCTCGGAGTCGGACTCGATTAGCTCGGACTCCACATTAACGGAGGCACTGAGGGGCCCGGAGCTTACCCCCAGGACCGCAGACACACTCTGAACGAACACCACTGCCCCGCCCCCCAGAGGGACCGACCGCCACAGCTGGAGAGTAGAACTGAACTTTGCGAGCCCCTCTGGAAGTGGGTGGTTATATCATCCGAACTTATGTATCCTTATTTCTCTACTCCTGGAGATAACTCCTTTACTCATACTGCACGTAATTAGCGGCGGAGCGCGGCGGGAGGGGGATAGTCGCGCCCTGGGAGCGCCCTAACTCACCCGCAGACCGTGTCTGCAGAAGGATGCGAGCCCCTACAATGAGCCGCACCCTGATAGTATCATTGCTCCCCCGCAGATATCCACATGGACACAGTTCAGCTCGCACCTCAACTGGGTGTGTAGCTTGTTGCAAGTTCACAGTTGGGAACGGGATCCAGTTGGGGAGGGAAAGAGGGTAACTACAAGTTTGTGCATTACAGGTCTGCTCACTAAACAGGACATGCGGCCGGGGGTGCGGGCCCGCCCGCTGGGGTGACGGGGGCGGGGGAGACCGACTGGGCCATATCGGGGGGCAGAGTGCCAGACACACTTCTACAAAATGAACATGGCCCAACCTACAGCCTATAGCACACACACATATGACATAGTCACCTGGAATGTCAGGGGACTAGGGACCCCAAGCAAAAGGTCTAGGGTGCATGCACGACTTAAACGCCATGGCACACATATCGCAATCTTACAAGAAACCCACCTGCGGGACCCAGATCTGAAAGACCTGCGTAGTAAATGGGGAGGACAGATTGTGGGCACATCCTATTCAACCTTTGCGAGGGGGGTCCTCATATAGATAGCAGGGAATGTCCCCTTTCTCCAAACATCACACAAGATAGATCAGGAAGGCAGGTACGTGGTAGTGTAGGGTAAATTAGACGGCAAACAATTATCAATTATAGGGGTATATGCCCCCAATAGCGCGCTGCCCGAGTTACTGTGCACACTCACCCCAGCATTATTAATGAACCCCGAAACACCCGCCATATGGGGTGGAGACCTCAACTGCATGCCGGACCCAGCACTGGACAGGTCTAACTTCCCCACACACCCAACAGCTAATAGATATCCCAGACGCCCATTGTCAACATGGGCCAGTGATATGGGCCTCCATGACATATGGCCCATGAAGCACCCACAACACAGGGAATATTCATTCTACTCAGTACCACATAAGGTACACACCAGGATAGACTCACTGTGGGGCACCCAGGAAATCTGCACAGTAACCAGCGGGATAGAATACCTAGCCAAGACACTATCAGATCACTCAACGCTCAAAATAACTCTGGACTGGGGCAGGAAGCGTCAGGTGATCCCAACATGGAGGCTACAAGCGGAAGCTTTACATGACCCTGCATTCACAGACACACTGAGAGCTGCGCTAAAACAGTACTGGGAATTAAATACCGGCACCACAAACTTAAGAGCGGTGGAGTGGGACGCACACAAAGTAGTGATCCGCGGGCATTGTATCTCCACTACATGGGGGGTGAGACGTACACTCCATGCAGAGGTCAGCAAGCTGGAGAAGAAACTAAGAGCACTAGAAAATGCAGTAGCCCGCAATGAAACGCCATACACGTCACTAAAGGATGCACGCGCAGAATATGCAACCGCCGACGCCACATTACGCCTTCATGATCACAAATACCACCTGACTAGACTACAATCGGAAGGCGACAGATCGGGTAGGCTACTCGCATGGCTCCTGCGGGAGGACTGGCAGTGCCCTCCAATCGGGGCAATAGGAGTAGGCGCAGGCGCACTGGCTACCACGCAGGTAAAAATAAATGACGCGTTTAGGGAATATTGTACACAATTATACACCAAAAGCACATCATGCTCTCTCCAACAGCTCGGGTCCTTTCTAGCAGATTCTCCCCTGCCCCAACTAACGCACACCGATAGAGAGACACTAGAGGCCCCCATCACACTAGGAGAACTCAACAAGGCCCTCGAACAACTACCTAGGAATAAAGCCCCAGGGACAGATGGCCTGCCATCAGAATACTACTCTACTTTTGTGACACACCTTAACGCACACCTCCTAAAAGTGATTGAAGAAGCAGGGATCAACGGGATTCTGCCCCCCACAATGAGGGAGGCAATGATAGTGATCCTCCCGAAGCAGGGGTGTGACCCCACTGACGTTAAGTCCTACAGACCTCTTTCTCTGCTAAACCTAGACTGCAAGATACTCGGCAAAATCCTGGCCAACAGGCTAGCTCCTTACATGCACATTCTGGTACACGAGGATCAGAATGGATTCATCCCGAAACGCAACACCTTCCTCAACATCCAGAGGCTGATAAGTGTAATAGACGACACTCCCCCGACCGCATTCGAGGAAGCGGTGATATCACTCGATATAGAAAAAGCGTTTGATACATTAGAATGGGATTTTCTGTTTGCCACCATGCAGCTAATGGGTATCGGCCCAAAATTTACACGCTGGGTACGCATTCTGTACACTGCCCCACAGGCCAGGGTGAAAACGGGAGGAGTCATATCAGAGAGCTTCTCGATCAGCAGGGGAACAAGGCAGGGATGCCCCCTACCCCCCCTCCTATTTGCCTGAGCGATGGAACCACTAGCCGCACACGTCCGTGCAAAAAAAGAAGAATGGGGGTGGCAAGGAGCGGCACTCTCCACGCCATATCATTATACGCAGATGATGCCTTGATATACATACGTAGAGCGGAGGAGCTGCTGCCCCCGGTGATGTCGCTGCTGTCTGAGTTCGGAGGGATCTCCGGATTAATAGTTAACTGGGGGAAATCCTGTATATTCCCACTAGCCAGTTGGCCCCCAGCGAGGCAGGAGAGCGCCCCGTCAGGCCACCTAAAATGGTGCTTCGACACATTTAAATACCTAGGGGTCAACGTCTATCATAGTGCGGAAGACCTTAGGGATGGAAATCTGGGGAAAGCGGTGACCTCTGTAAAGTGCTCATTACGCTTCTGGAATAAATTACCACTCTCACCACTGGGTAAAGTCGCCATAGCAAACATGCTGATACTACCTAGACTGCTGTATTACTTCGCAGCCCTACCAATTATTATCCCCAAAAGCTTTTTCAACAGCTTGAACTCCGCCCTACTGCAACTGGTGTGGGGCGAGGGCAGAAGGCGGGTCGCACTCACCACGCTGCATCATCCGGTGGCTACGGGCGGGCTGGGCGCCCCAAACTTTGAGCTCTACTCCGTGGCCGCACAGCTGCAGTGGATCTTAAATTGGCTCCATAGACCCAGCTCAGCAGAAACTATCTGGCTGAAATCCCGACTTCAGGGAGTCCCCCTGCTCGTATGGCTGATGGATAAGCAAACCAAAAGCACACGCGAAAACCCACTGATGACAGCGGCACACGCATGCTGGAAAAAGTATATTCAAAAGGACGCCAAACAACTTCCCTACTCACCGCTTCTCCCACTACAACGGCTCCCCGGGTTGATGGAAGCCGGCTCACATTCGGCCACAATCTGGGCAGACGCGGGCATAAATGCAGTGGGAGACTGCTTCGAGGAAGGAAAATGAATGTCCTTCAAAGCCATACAGGCCCTCACAGAGATCAGCCCGGGGCAATTACTGGCATACCACGCAATATGTCATGCAATCAGGAAAACATGGGCATCCGGAGACCTAGAGCCAAATACCTCAGCCACCCTACACCATATACTGAACTGGGACCCCCAGGAAAAAGCAGTCTCAAATTTATATAAAATTCTGAACAGACCCCCGCTGTACTGCCTACCCCGATCTCAGGGACAGAACGGGCAAAAGCTCTGAGCCACACACGTGAGGTCTCAAGAAACCCCAGATTCCGATACACACAGTTTAATTATCTACATCAGACATACCTGGCGCCAGCCAGGATTAAACGTATGTTCTCCGAGACGGACCCAGCCTGCCCCAGATGCAGAACACCAGCAGCACAGTTCTACCACATGGTTTGGGAGTGCCCGCGGATACAAGGGGAATGGGCTGGGGTGGTTACAGCATTATCGGAAATGACGAGGCTCAACCTGGACGCGAATCCCAAGTCCTGCCTACTTGGTCTCAGGACAAGGACGAAAAGAAATAAACACTTGCACAAGTTCGTAGACTTAGCTTATGCAATGTACAAAAGACTGATAGCGATGAACTGGAAGGCTCCCAACACACCCGACCTGAAAGCCTGGCTTACCCTCACGCTCCGCTGGGCCTGCGCTGAACACCAGGTATTAATAAATCTAGCACGAAGGGGACTGCGACAAGCGGGCTGCGAAGCTTGGGGCGTTTTAGTCTCCAGACTAGAGGCCAAAAAACGATGAAAGACCCCCTTGAGCTACAGACAGCCGCGATCACCTAGACGGCTGCGGGCCTAGACCCGGCAGTAATGCAGCATTATACCAGGGGAAGCATACACACCTGTCCTCAACGCCTCGTCCCCACTGACAGCACATCAAACCCCCCAACGCACACATGCCAAACAGCGCCAACAGGCCACCACGCCCAACCAATAGACACCAGTACCATGGCTCACCGCGCCACATCCTCCCTCTCCTCCCCCCCCCCCTCGTCTCCTCTTCCCCCCTCCCCGCGCGGCAGCGGGGGCCCCCGTCTCTAGCGGCAATAGAGCCTTTCCACAATAGAACGCCCTAAACCTTTACGTCGACAAAATCCAGAAATATTGATCAGTCTGTGCAGACCTGGAAGTGTACGCAAGTTCTCAGTTGTTTGTTAACTTTAATATGGGAGAGCCTAGCGAGTTACTGTAATCAACAACATTCTGCTATTGATGACATCTGTATGCAATGCAATGTATGGCTCTCTTGAAAACTCAATTAAAACATGTTTAAAAAAATAAATAATTCTAACCGAACACGGGCTTAAAACAGGGGTGCATTCTGGCACCCTGTTTATTTAATATTTACATGGCCAACCTCCACAGGCATCTGGCCCCAGGGCAGGGGGATGCACCAAGGTTTGCCACGGCACAGATTAGAAGTCTGCACATGGTCAAAGACGTTGTCCTCCTTAGCAAATCCCCCATTGGGCTGCAGCGGCTGATACGTCAGTTACTGGGGTATACTACAGATGTGCAACTGAGCCTGAACTATAGCAAACCGGACGTTCTTTGGTTTAAATGCCGAGGTAGCAGCCTGAATTCACCTGGTGGGCCGATGGTAAAGTGTTAGAACTGGCCAACACCTATCAGTACCTCGCTGCACACCTAGATCTCATCTAACCTACAAATTGCATTTACAATCAAGATATTTTATTGCAAATAATCTTCTGTTCACATTTAAAAGCTAGAAACGTGGGAGTTTGAACACCTCAATGCTTCGTCTCCTCCAGGCAGTGGGGGCCACATTCACGCCTTCAATATGTCACAGCGCTGAATTGCTTAAAGGGAAAGACACTGGAATTTAAAGCATCTTAAAATCAAGGCCCATATTTATACTTTTTGACGGAAAGCTGCGCCAACGCAGGTTTGCGTAAAAAAAATTAGCGCCGGCTAACGCCATTCTGAAGCGCCATGCGGGCGCCGTATTTATTGAATGACGTTAGCTGGCGTTAGCCGCCGGCGCCGTCTGGTGTGTGTTAAAAAAAACAACGTACACCAGGCAGCGCCGGCGTAGGGGGATATGGAGCTTGGGCGTCAAGAAATGGGGCAAGTCAGGTTGAGGCAATTTTTTCGCCTCAACCCGATTTGCGCCATTTTTTTTCACTCCCAACCCCCATAGAAATGACTCCTGTCTTAGCAAAGACAGGAGTCATGCCCCCTTGCCCAATGGCCATGCCCAGGGGACTTATGTCCCCTGGGCATGGTCATTGGGCATAGTGGCATGCAGGGGGGCACAATTTTTTAAAAACATTATGGCACTCATTTTAACCCTGGCGGTCTTTTGACCATCAGGGTTAATGTGGCGGTATCACCACCAACAGGCTGGCGGTGTATACATTGTAAATTTTAGAGTATTACAGATGCACTTCATAGCAAAATTTTGCACATATTTTACGCAACTTATTATTACTAGATGAAGAGTTTGCCTTGACGTAGACTTTGGTCAATTTTTGATCATACTGGGAGTGGTATTTTAACAGATTGTATTAAATTATTATTGTGCAAGTTTTAACTGTCTAAAGTCAAATGCGATCACGTGCACTGACTTACAATTTTTTAAAAACATTATGGCACTCATTTTAACCCTGGCGGTCTTTTGACCATCAGGGTTAATGTGGCGGTATCACCACCAACAGGCTGGCGGTGTATACTGCCACATTATGAGTGTGGTGGGTTTGCCACTGCCAACCCGCCACATCTCCACTCATACCACCATAGTGGTGTGAACCCCTGGGCCGGAGATGTTTATCTCTGACCCGGCGGTCGACACAAGACCATCGGCGGTATAATGAGCTGGCCTACCGCCATGGTTTCCACGGCGGTATCACCGCCACAGAAACCATGGCGGCAGGGCTACTGGTGACAGATAATTCCTTCCCTGTCACCTGTAGAAGCCTCCACCACACCCCAGCAATCACCTAATCCCCAGCCCCCACCCCCTAGAGTCACAGCTCCCCTAACCCACACCTCTCATTCCCCCTCCCCCATACATGCACACACACCCACATGCACCACGCATACACCCATTTACTTACACTTCCATACACGCATTCACTCACACTCATTCATATACTCATTCATATACGCATTCACTCACACTTACACACACACACATTCAGGGACGCATCCACACTTACATGCTCACACGCATACACACTGACATGCAGACATGCACTCACTGTAACATTCATACACACATTCACTCACATGCATACATCCATGCATACACCACAACACTCACAGGCGCGCTCTCACACACGCACATATTCATACACACACGCAGACAACACACTCAGACATGCACACACAACACCCCCTACCATCCCACCCCCCTCTCTAGTTGGACACCCAACTTACCTTGTTCGGTGAGGAGGTCGTCCAGCAGGGAATCGGAATGGCCGCTGCTACCGCCAGCAGTGTCTCACCAGCAGTGTCTCGCCAGCCGTCTGTATGGTCAGACTACAGCTGGCAGCATCCTATTGGCGGGGCGGTGCAGGTGGTAGCACCGCCCAGGTGCCTCCAACCGCCAGCATGGCTGCTGCCAGATTTCCGCTCAAGTTGTGGCGGAAATCTGGCAGTGTACATAATATGGCAGTCGGGAGAGCGCCAGCACTGGTGGGCTCCTGGCACCCGTGGCTGTGGCGGTCTCACTTTGAGACCGCCAAAGTCATAATGAGGGCCTGTATTTTTCTGTCATGGTAACATTTTAATATGCTTTTCTGTACATATAATGGTTTTTATTAACTAAAAATGAATACACTAAACTGAAACTGTGATATCTACAGCCAATGCGATAATAAGGTGTTTAAGAAAATGTGACCACCCAAAGATAAAAGTATGAAAGCCTAAATACACCTCAGAAGGAGATATAAACATATGTACACTAAAGAATAAAGCACCTTCACTTCCTGCATATAAATGATTATTGACATTTCAAAGTCACTCATCCTTTGATGCCACATGTGTCGAGAACTGACATACAACATGTATGACCAATGGGGCGCCATCACATCCAGGCACCTCATTGCCTCTCTTACTTAGAAAATCCTCTCTGCTTGAAAAACAGATTTACAAATTACCCATTAGGTCCTCATTACAAGTGGCCTGGTAATCCTGATGTGGCCAGTATAAGGGGTTACCGACCCTACTGGAAATATAACCTCAGGGTACCACGACCCTTACTTCCAGTAAGCGAGGGGAATGTGACTTCCTTGGGTCAAGCCTTGATCTTCACTCCAGAGTCAGATTTCCCTTCTTCATATCTTCTGGGACTGCAGTAGCTGCTTTAAGCATCCTTGGTTGCCGGATGCCCATGTGGTACATTTCACATTAACTGCACACGTGGCACAGCTGAGCTCCGGGAGCAGTGCCAAGAGGGATCAGAAAACATGTCCTGCAGTGATACACAGAGGTGGTGGCTGGGCTGTGCTCATGAAATAATGGCCAGACGGATTAAATAACATGTCCTGCAGACATGGTGCAAGGGATTAGATAACATGTTCTGCAGACGTGCCCAGAGAAGTAGATAACTTCTTCTGCAGATATGCTCAAAGGGATTAGATAACAGGTCCAGCAGACAAGCCCAGAGGGATTAGATAGCATGTCCTGCAGACATACTCTGAGGGATTAGATAACATGTCCTGCAGACATGCCCAGAGGGATTACATAACATGTCCAGCAGACATGCCTAGCGGGATTAAATAACATGTCTATCAGACATGCCCAGAGGGGTTAGATAGCATGTCTTGAAGACGTGTCCAGAGGGATTAGATAACAGGTCCTGCAGACATGCTCTGAGAGATTAGATAACAAGTCCAGCAGACATGCCCAGCGGGATTAGATAACATGTCCTGAAGAGGTGCACAGAGGATTAGATATCAAGTCCAGCAGACATGCCCAGCAGGATTAGATAACATGTCCTGAAGAGGTGCCCAGAGGATTAGATAACATGTCCTGCAGACATGCTCTGAGGGATGAGATAACATGTCTTGAAGAGGTGCCCAGAGGATTAGATAACATGTCCTGCAGACATGCTCTGAGGGATTAGATAACATGTCCTGCAGACATGCTCTGAGAGATTAGATAGCATGTCTTGAAGACGTGCCCAGAGGGATTAGATAACATGTCCTGCAGACATGCTCTGAGGGATTAGATAACATGTCCTGCAGACATGCCCAGAGGGATTAGATAACATGTCCAGCAGACATGCCCAGTGGGATTAGATAACACGTCCAGAAGACATGCCCAGAGGGATTAGATAACATGTCCTGCAGACATGCCCAGAGGGATTAGATAACATGTCCAGCAGACATGCCCAGCGGAATTAGATAACACATTCAGCAGACATGCCCAGAGGGATTAGATAACATGTCCTGCAGTCATGCTCTGAGGGATTAGATAACGTGTCCGGAAGAGGCGCCCAGAGGAGTAGATAACATGTCCTGCAGACATGCCCAGAGGGATTAGATAACATGTCCAGCAGACATGCCCAGCGGGATTAGATAACATGTCCTGCAGCCTTGCCCTGAGGGATTAGATAACATGTCCAGCAGACATGCTCAGCGTGATTAGATAACACGATCAGCAGACATGCCCAGAGGGATTAGATAACATGTCCTGCAGCCATGCTCTGAGGGATTAGATAACATGTCCTGAAGAGGTGCCCAGAGGAGTAGATAACATGTCCTGCAGACATGCCTAGTGGGATGAGATAACATGTCTTGGAGAGGTGCCCAGAGGATTAGATAACATGTCCTGCAGACATGCTCTGAGGGATTAGATAACATGTCCTGCAGACATGCTCTGAGAGATTAGATAGCATGTCTTGAAGACGTGCCCAGAGGGATTAGATAACATGTCCTGCAGACATGCTTTGAGGGATTAGATAACATGTCCTGCAGACATGCCCAGAGGGATTAGATAACATGTCCAGCAGACATGCCGAGTGGGATTAGATAACACCTCCAGAAGACATGCCCAGAGGGATTAGATAACATGTCCTGCAGACATGCCCAGAGGGATTAGATAACATGTCCAGCAGACATGCCCAGCGGAATTAGATAACACATCCAGCAGACATGCCCAGAGGGATTAGATAACATGTCCTGCAGTCATGCTCTGAGGGATTAGATAACGTGTCCGGAAGAGGCGCCCAGAGGAGTAGATAACATGTCCTGCAGACATGCCCAGAGGGATTAGATAACATGTCCAGCAGACATGCCCAGCGGGATTAGATAACATGTCCTGCAGCCTTGCCCTGAGGGATTAGATAACATGTCCAGCAGACATGCTCAGCGTGATTAGATAACACGATCAGTAGACATGCCCAGAGGGATTAGATAACATGTCCTGCAGGTATGCTCTGAGGGATTAGATAACGTGTCCTGAAGAGGTGCCCAGAGAAGTAGATAACATGTCCTGCAGACATGCGTAGTGGGATTAGATAACATGTCCAGCAGACATGCCCAGAGGGATTAGATAACATGTCCTGCGTACATGCCCAGAGGGATTAGATAACATATCCAGCAGACACTCCCAGCGGGATTAGATAACATGTCCTGCAGCCTTGCTCTGAGGGATTAGATAACATGCCCTGAAGAGGTGCCCAGAGGAGTAGATAACATGTCCTGCAGACATGCCCAGAGGGATCAGATAACAAGTCCAGCAGACATGCCCAGCGGGATTAGATACCATGTCCAGCAGACATGCCCAGCGGGACTAGATAACATGTCCTGCAGACATGCTCTGAGGGATGAGATAACATGTCTTGAAGAGGTGCCCAGAGGATTAGATAACATGTCCTGCAGACATGCTCTGAGGGATTAGATAACATGTCCTGCAGACAAACTCTGAGAGATTAGATTGCATGTCTTGAAGACGTGCCCAGAGGGATTAGATAACATGTCCTGAAGACATGCTCTGAGGTGTTAGACAACATGTCCTGAAGAGGTGCCCAGAGGAGTAGATATCATGTCCTGCAGACATGCCCAGAGGGATTAGATAACATGTCCAGCAGACATGCCCAGTGGGGTTAGATAACATGTCCAGCAGACATGCCCAGCGGGATTAGATAACACGTCCAGCAGACATGCCCAGAGGGATTAGATAACATGTCCTGCAGTCATGCTCTGAGGGATTAGATAACGTGTCCGGAAGAGGCGCCCAGAGGAGTAGATAACATGTCCTGCAGACATGCCCAGAGGGATTAGATAACATGTCCAGCAGACATGCCCAGCGGGATAAGATAACATGTCCTGCAGCCTTGCCCTGAGGGATTAGATAACATGTCCAGCAGACATGCTCAGCGTGATTAGATAACACGATCAGTAGACATGCCCAGAGGGATTAGATAACATGTCCTGCAGGTATGCTCTGAGGGATTAGATAACGTGTCCTGAAGAGGTGCCCAGAGAAGTAGATAACATGTCCTGCAGACATGCGTAGTGGGATTAGATAACATGTCCAGCAGACATGCCCAGAGGGATTAGATAACATGTCCTGCGTACATGCCCAGAGGGATTAGATAACATATCCAGCAGACACTCCCAGCGGGATTAGATAACATGTCCTGCAGCCTTGCTCTGAGGGATTAGATAACATGCCCTGAAGAGGTGCCCAGAGGAGTAGATAACATGTCCTGCAGACATGCCCAGAGGGATCAGATAACAAGTCCAGCAGACATGCCCAGCGGGATTAGATACCATGTCCAGCAGACATGCCCAGCGGGACTAGATAACATGTCCTGCAGACATGCTCTGAGGGATGAGATAACATGTCTTGAAGAGGTGCCCAGAGGATTAGATAACATGTCCTGCAGACATGCTCTGAGGGATTAGATAACATGTCCTGCAGACAAACTCTGAGAGATTAGATTGCATGTCTTGAAGACGTGCCCAGAGGGATTAGATAACATGTCCTGAAGACATGCTCTGAGGTGTTAGACAACATGTCCTGAAGAGGTGCCCAGAGGAGTAGATATCATGTCCTGCAGACATGCCCAGAGGGATTAGATAACATGTCCAGCAGACATGCCCAGTGGGGTTAGATAACATGTCCAGCAGACATGCCCAGCGGGATTAGATAACACGTCCTGCAGCCATGCTCTGAGGGATTAGATAACATGTCCTGAAGAGGTGCCCAGAGGAGTAGATAACATGTCCTGAAGACATGCCCAGCGGGATTAGATAACATGTCCTGCAGACATGCCCTGAGGGATTAGATAACATGTCCAGCAGACATGCCCAGCGGGATTAGATAACACGTTCAGAAGACATGCCCAGAGGGATTAGGTAACATGTCCTGCAGACATGCCCAGAGGGATTAGATAACATGTCTAGCAGACATGCCCAGCGGGATTAGATAACACGTCCAGCAGACGTGCCCAGAGGGATTAGATAACATGTCCTGCAGCCATGCTCCGAGGGATTAGATAACGTGTCCTGAAGAGGTGCCCAGAGGAGTAGATAACATGTCCTGCAGACATGCCCAGCGGGATTAGATAACACGTCCAGCAGACAGTCCCAGAGGGATTAGATAACATGTCCTGCAGACATGCCCAGAGGGATTAGATAATATCTCCAGCAGACACGCCCAGCAGGATTAGATAACATGTCCTGCAGCCTTGCTCTGAGGGATTAGATAACATGTCCTGAAGAGGTGCCCAGAGGAATAGATAATATGTCCTGCAGACATGCCCAGAGGGATCAGATAACATGTCCAGCAGGCATGCCCAGTGGAATTAGATAACATGTCCAGCAGACATGCCCAGCGGGACTATAAAACATGTCCTGCAGCCATGCTCTGAGGGATTAGATAACATGTCCTGAAGAGGTGCCCAGAGGAGTAGATAACTTGTCCTGCAGACATGCCCAGCGGGATTAGATAACAAGTCCAGCAGACATGCCCAGAGGGATTAGGGATTAGATAACATGTCCAGCAGACATGTTCTGAGGGATTAGATAACATGTCCTGCAGACATGCCCAGAGGGATTAGATAACATGTCCAGCAGACATGCTCTGAGGGATTAGGTAACATGTCCTGCAGACATGCCCAGAGGGATTACATAACATGTCCTGCAGACAGGTGGCAGGGTGAATCTCCTGCAGTAATACACAGAGTGAGCTATAGAAAACTTGCCCTGCAGTCATATGCACAGATTGTGGCTGGGCTATGCTCCTGCAGTAATGCTCTTAAGGATTAGATAACATGTTCTGCAGACGTGCCCAGAGGGATTAGATAACATGTCCTGCAGACATGTCCAGAGGCGTTAGGTAACATGTCCTGCAAACATGCTCAAAGGGACTGGATAAAATGTCCTGCAGGCATGCTCTAAGGGATTAAATAACATACCCTGAAGACATGCCCAGAAGTATTCGATAACATGTCCTGCAGCAGTGCACAGAGGGACTAGATAACCTCCGTCAGTACTGACCAGGGGGAGATACATGTAACGTGTCCCATAGACATATGCCCAGATGGTCGCAGGCCTCAGATCCTCTGTTAATGCCCACTGCAGGCTCCATGAACCTCTTCTGGTTGCCTCATTGCTGGTCCTGTCACACACCACTAATCTGCTCTGCCTGGAAGATGCCAGCAATGAATAATGCTCATAAATCAGTGTAACCTTTAAATGTTCTGTTTATAATAAATGGAAATCTGATGAGTTTCTTCTGGGAAAGTCTCCAAGAATGAGCATTAAAAAGTTTCTTGCCGGAGAGTTCTCATGGATTAGCCTCAGTATATGTAGGTTGCAATGTTTTTTATTGACGCCATTAAATAAGCAATGATTGCCCGATTCTCAAAGCGCTTCTGAAAGTACTTGTGTGCTGATCCTTGCTAATATGGAAGTCAGTTGTGAGTTTCTTGGTGTAATACATGATTACTCACCCACCTGGTTCACAAAGGTATTTTAAGTAAGTAAATGTCTTACTCCTGTGTATTAATCAGAATGTTACACCAAATTCTGGAGTACTTCACAAATACTAACAGAAAACTATTTTTTAATCAGGGCTGAAAATGCAGGAGTAAGTCGAGCACAAAACAGAAGTAAAACACAACCACAATAACAAAAAAAACTTGTGAATTGGGCCCAACAATACTAGCTTGAGAGAATATTAGGATTGCACTCGTAGTTTTGGGAAAAAGATGCGTTAACATCATCCACTGGAGCAACCCGTGACCTTGACATTCTAAAGAGAGAAGTGTCCAACGCCTCTGGTGACCCTGACAACCCCAGAGGAAATGTCCACCCTCTCTGTGATCTAAAAACTGCAGAGGGAACTGTCTGTCCTCTCAGGTGACCCTGACAACCCCAAGAGAGAACTGTCCAACCACTCTGGTGACCATCACAACAGCAGAGGGAACTAGCCATCTACTCTAGTGACCATCACAACCTCAGAGGAAACTGCCCATCCCTTCTGGTGACCCTGACAACCCTAGAGGGAACTGTCCATCCACTCTGGTGACCATCACAACCTCAGAGTGAACTGTCCATCCACTCTGGTGACAATCACAACGACAGAGGGAACTGCCCATCCACTCTGGTGACCATCACAACCACCGGGGGAAATGTCCATACCTTCTATTGACCCTAAAAACCTCAGAGGGAACTGTCCATCACAATGTCAGAGGGAACTGCCTGTCCCTTCCGGTGACCCTGACAACCCCAGAGGGAACCCCAGACCATGACAACCTCAGAAGGAACTGTCTATCCACTCTGGTGACCATGACAACCTCAGAAGGAACTGTCCATCCCTTCCGCTGACCCTGACAACCCCAGAGGGAACTGTCCATCCACTCTGGTGACCATCACAACCACGGAGGAAACGGTCCATCCCGTCTGGTGATCCTGACAACCCCAGAGGAAACTGTCTATCCACTCTGGTGACCATCACAACCACAGAGGGAACTGCCCATACCTTCTGGTGACCCTGACAACCTCAGAGAGTGCTGTCCATACCTTCTGGTGACCCTGACAACCTCAGAGGGAACTGTCCATACCTTCCAGTGACCCTGACTAACCCAGAGGGACCGGTCAATCCACCCTGGTGACCATCACAACCTCAGAGGGAACTGTCCATACCTTCTGGCAACCCTGACAACCCCAGCGGGACCTGTCCATCCACTCTGGTGACCATCACAACCACAGAGGGAACTGTCCATACCTTCTGGTGACCCTGACAACCTCAGAGGGAGCTGTCCATACCTTCCGGTGACCCTGACAACCTCAGAGGGAACTTTCCACACCTTCCAGTGACCCTGACTAACCCAGAGGGACCGGCCAATCCACCCTGGTGACCATCACAACCTCAGAGGGAACTGTCCATACCTTCTGGTGACCCTGACAACCTCAGAGGGACCTGTCCATCCACTCTGGTGACCATAACAACCACAGAGGGAACTGCCCATACCTTCTGGTGACCCTGACAACCTCAGAGGGACCTGTCCATCCACTCCGGTGACCATCACAACCACAGAGGGAACTGCCCATACCTTCTGGTGATCCTGACAACCTCAGAGGGTGCTGTCCATACCTTCTGGTGACCCTGACAACCTCAGAGGGAACTGTCCATACCTTCCAGTGACCCTGACTAACCCAGAGGGGCCGGTCAATCTACCCTGGTGACCATCACAACCTCAGAGGGAACTGTCCATACCTTCTGGTGACCCTGACAACCTCAGAGGGACATGTCCATCCACTCTGGTGACCATCACAACCACAGAGGGAACTGCCCATACCTTCTGGTGATCCTGACAACCTCAGAGAGTGCTGTCTATACCTTCTGCTGACCCTTACAACCTCAGAGGGAACTGTCCATACCTTCCAGTGACCCTGACAAACCCAGAGGAACCTGTCAATCCACTCTGGTGACCATCACAACCTCAGAGGGAACTGTTCATCCACTCTGGTGACCATCACAACCACAGAGGGAACAGTCCATACCTTCTGGTGACCCTGACAACCTCAGAGGGACCTGTCCATCCACTCTGGTGACCATCACAACCACAGAGGGAACTGCCCATACCTTCTGGTGATCCTGACAACCTCAGAGGGTGCTGTTCATACCTTCTGGTGACCCTGACAACCTCAGAGGGAACTGTCCATACCTTCCAGTGACCCTGACAAACCCAGAGGGACCTGTCAATCCACCCTTGTGACCATCACAACCTCAGAGGGAACTGTCCATACCTTCTGGTGACCCTGACAACCTCAGAGGGACCTGTCCATCCACTCTGGTGACCATCACAACCACAGAGGGAACTGTCCATACCTTCCAGTGACCCTGACAAACCCAGAGGAACCTGTCAATCCACCCTTGTGACCATCACAACCTCAGAGGGAATTGTCCATACCTTCTGGTGACCCTGACAACCTCAGAGGGACCTGTCCATCCACTCTGGTGACCATCACAACCACAAAGGGAACTGTCCATTCCTTCTGCTGACCCTGACAACCTCAGAGGGACCTGTCCATCCCCTCTGGTGACCATCACAACCACAGAGGGAACTGCCCGTACCTTCTGGTGACCCTGACAATCTCAGAGGGAGCTGTCCATACCTTGTGGTGACCCTGACAACCTCAGAGGGACCTGTCCATCCCCTCTGGTGACTTCTGCCTGTGCTCCCCCCCTTGTGGTCACTCAACCCGCCACAGTCACACTAGTCTGAGAGCCATGGGGCCACCTGGCCCTCCTAAAGGGGATGCAGCTTGCCCACAGCTAGTTCTGATCTGATCTCAACTATGCATTAGAGACAATTATGGTGTCTCTTAAAGGAGGAGTCAAGTCGTATCTCTGTAGGGAATTCCCAGTTAACCATGTCCAAATATTTTTCACTTGAT
The DNA here is from genome assembly GCF_031143425.1 of Pleurodeles waltl. Lineage (NCBI taxonomy): Eukaryota > Metazoa > Chordata > Amphibia > Caudata > Salamandridae > Pleurodeles > Pleurodeles waltl. Next base: position 1,021,927,527 of record NC_090450.1, on the reverse strand, counting down.
CTAGATGTAGTTTACGGGCTTTTGAACACTGTGTAACATATACCCCGGTTTAAACATGTGAATGAGTTCTACTGGGTGGCAGTCAATCAATCAGTTTGATTTCTAGAGCGCTGCTAATCACCCGCAAGGGTATCGAGGCGCTGTAGGAACTAACACTGACTCTGGTCTACACCCTAGGATGCAGCTGGAGTGCAATGGAGATTTTATTGTTAGGAGTGGTTCACTTTAGGCTGATTCTCAAGGGTTTGAGCACATATATGTGTGTGAGTGATGTGCGTATGATCGTAACTTGTGCACATCCATTTACAGAATCCGGATAAGTAGAGTGTAAACTGCAGACAGGAAGGCAGAGAAGCCTAGCATGAGCAGTGTGATACTTTAATGAGGGTGGCCCTCAAACTTCCCTACTGTGATTGGAGTCAGGTCAGCCCCAGGACCTGTGTGATGTCAGAGAATATAATCGAGTCAGGTCAGCACCTGTGTGACGTCAGAGAATATCATAGGAGTCAGGTCAGCCCCAGCAGCTGTGTTACCTCAGCGAGTAGCGATGGAGTCAGGTCAGCCCCAACAGCTGTGTTACCTCAGCGAGTAGCGGAGTCAGGTCAGCCCCAGGACCTGTGTGACGTCAGAGAATATTATCAGAGCCAGGTCAGCACCTGTGTGACGTCAAAGAATATCATTGGAGTCAGGTCAACCCCAGCACGTGTGACGTCAGAGAACAGCATTGGAGTCAGGTCAGCCCCAGCACGTGTGACGTCTGAAAAGGTCTACTACAGTGAGACTGGGTCGTGCCACATGGATCACATCAGTGGGAGTCTTATACCGTAAGGATAGGCCCAGGTTACAGCAAAACATACCTGTCCCCCAACTCCTGCATAACATATAATGTGCAAACATTGCTCATCTCCTGAAAAACATCCTCAGTGACTCAGAGGGTAAAAATATCATTACTTTGCACCAGCCAGATGGGTTCAATAGGAAGACATCAAAGGCAGCTCTGAGAAAGCAGCCAGGCTTCAGAGATGGGGCTTCGAGGAGGCAGACCTGAAGAGGAGGGTGATTACTGGGGTCAGAGGATGTGGGATGGGAGTGTAAGGTTCATCCATCCATCACTGAAGCCAGGAGGAGGGTGGGCACCTATGAGAAGCTACTGTAGATTCTGTGCACTCAGCCCTAGGGTCTTAGAAATAGGATGACAGAAACAACTTTACTGCAATGAAAACCCAAGCAGGTCTGGTAAGGAGAGCAGTCAGCAGATTTGTGAAGGAGAGCAGTCAGCATGTCTTTTTGAAGGAGAACAGTCAGCAGCTCAGTGAAGGAGAGCAGTCAGCAGGGCTCTGTGAAGGAGAGCAGTAAGTAAGTCTGTGAAGGAGAGCAGTCAGCAGGTCCTTGTGAAGGAGAGCAGTCAGCAGGCCTTTGTGAAGGAGAACAGTCAGGAGGTCTTTGTGAAGGAGAAGTCAGCAGGCCTTTGTGAAGGAGAACCGTCAGCATGTCTTTGTGAAGGAGAGCAGTCAGCAGGTCCTTCTGAAGGAGAACAGTCAGCAGGTCCTTGTGAAGGAGAACAGTCAGCACCTTTGTGAAGGCGAGCAGTCAGCAGGTTCTTGTGAAGGAGAACAATCATCATGGGCTGGGGCTCTGAGATGGAGAGCAGTCAGCAGGTCCTTTTGAAGGAGAGCAGTCAGTTGGTCTGTGAAGGAGAGCAGTTAGCAGGTCCTTGTGAAGGAGAACAGTCAGCAGATTTGTGAAGGAGAGCAGTCAGCATGTCTTTGTGTAGGAGAGCAGTCAGCAGATTTGTGAAGGAGAGCAGTCAGCAGGCCTTTGTGAAGGAGAGCAGTCAGCATCTCTTTGTGAAGGAGAGCAGTCAGCAGGTCCTTGTGAAGGAGAGCAGTCAGCAGGTCCTTGTGAAGGAGAGCAGTCAGCAGGCCTTTGTGAAGGAGAGCAGTCAGCAGGTCCTTGTGAAGGAGAGCATCAGCAGGTCCTTGTGAAGGAGAACAGTCAGCAGCTCTGTGAAGGACAGCACTCACAAGGTCTGTGAAGCAGAGCAGTCGGCAGCTCTGTGAAGGAGAGCAGTCAGCAGGCCTTTGTGAAGAAGAGCAGTGAGCAGCTCTGTGAAGGAGAGCAGTCAGCAGCTCTGTGAAGGAAAGCGGTCAGCAGGCCCTTCTGAAGGGGAGCAGTCAGCAGCTCTGTGAAGGAGAACAACCAGCATGTCTGTAAAAGAGAGTAGTCAACAGGCCTTAATGAAGATAAGCACCCAGCGGGTTATTGTCAAGGAGAGTAGTCAGCAGCTCTGTGAAGGAGAGTAGTCAATTGGTCACTGTGAACGAGAGCAGTCAGCAGCTCTGTGAATGAGAGAAGTCAGCAGGTTTTTATGAAGGAGAGCAGTCAGTAGGTCTACGGAGGAGAGCAGTCCACAGGCCTTTGTGAAGGAGTGCAGTCAGCAGCTCTGTGAAGGAGAGAAGTCAGCAGGTCTTTGTGAAGGGGAGGATTCAGCAGGTCTTTGTGAAGGAGAGCAGTCAGCAGGTCTTTGTGAAGGGGAGGATTCAGCAGGTCTTTGTGAAGGAGAGCAGTCAGCAGCTCTGTGAAGGAGAGAAGTCAGGAGGTCTTTGTGAAGGAGAGCAGTCAGCAGCTTTGTGAAGGAGAGAAGTCAGTAGCTCTGTGAAGGAGAGCAGTCAGCAGGTCCTTGTGAAGGACAACAGCCAGCAGGCTTTTGTGAAGGAGACCAGTCAGCAGGTCTTTGTGAAGGAGAACAGTCAGAAGGTCCTTGTGAAGGAGGGCAGTCAGCAGGTCCTTGTGAAGGAGAACAATCATCATGGGCTAGGGCTCTGAGATAGGGAGCAGTCAGCAGGGCTCTGTGAAGGAGAGCAGTCAGCAGGTCCTTGTGAAGGAGAACAGTCAGCAGCTCTGTGAAGGAGAGCAGTCAGCAGGTCCTTGTGAAGGAGAACAGTCAGCAGCTCTGTGAAGGAGAGCAGGCAGCAGATTTGTGAAGTAGAGCAGTCAGCAGGTCCTTGTAAAGGAGAGCAGTCAGCAGGTCTTTGTGTAGGGCAGCAGTCACCAGGTCTGTAAAGCAGAGCAGTCAGCAGCTCTGTGAAGGAGAGCAGTCACCAGGTCTGTGAAGCAGAGCAGTCAGCAGCTCTGTGAAGGAGAGCAGTCAGCAGGTCCTTGTGAAGGAGAACAGTCAGCAGGTCCTTGTGAAGGAGAACAGTCAGCAGCTCTGTGAAGGAGAGCAGTCAGCAGATTTGAGAAGGAGAGCAGTCAGCAGGTCCTTGTAAAGGAGAGCAGTCAGCAGGTCTTTGTGTAGGACAGCAGTCACAAGGTTTGTAAAGCAGAGCAGTCAGCAGCTCTGTGAAGGAGAGCAGTCACCAGGCCTTTGTGAAGAAGAGCAGTCAGCAGCTCTGTGAAGGACAGCAATCAGCAGCTCTCTGAAGGAAAGCGGTCAGCAGGCCTTTCTGAAGGGGAGGATTCAGCAGGTCTTTGTGAAGGAGAGCAGTCAGCAGGTCTTTGTGAAGGGGAGCAGTCAGCAGCTCTGTGAAGGAGAGCTATCAGCATGTCTGTGAACGAGAGTAGTCAGCCGGCCTCAATGAAGATAAGCAATCAGCGGGTGATTGTCAAGGAGGGTGAAGGAGAGGAGTCAATTGGTCAGTGTGAAGGAGAGAAGTCAGCAGGTCCTTATGAAAGAGAACAGTCAGTAGGCCTTTGTGAAGGAGAGTAGTCAACAGGCCTTAATGAAGATAAGCACCCAGAGGGTTATTGTCAAGGAGAGTAGTCAGCAGCTCTGTGAAGGAGAGTAGTCAATTGGTCACTGTGAACGAGAACAGTCAGCAGCTCTGTGAATGAGAGAAGTCAGCAGGTTTTTATGAAGGAGAGCAGTCAGCAGCTCTGTGAAGGAGAGAAGTCAGCAGGTCTTTGTGAAGGAGAGCAGTCAGCAGGTCTGTGAAGGAAAGAAGTCAGCAGGTCTTTGTGAAGGAGAGCAGTCAGCAGGTCTTTGTGAAGGAGAGCAGTCAGCAGCTCTGTGAAGGAGAGGAGTCAGCAGGTCCTTGTGAAGGAGAAAAATCATCATGGGCTAGGGCTCTGAGATGAGGAGCAGTCAGCAGGGCTCTGCGAAGGAGAGCAGTCAGTCATTGTGAACCTGAATAGAGAATCAGATGTAGGGTTGATATTGTGGGGCACAAGAGGCTCTTCCAAGGGTGCAACCAAGATTCATCATGGGAAACAACTGGAGCAAGGATGCCTGCAGTGACTGCAGATTACCCAACACAGCGTGGAGCGCTGAGAGGTGGGCAACGTACGTTGTACAGCTCTTTGAAAGAGCTGCTGTCTTTGGCTGTGGGTGGCTGTGGCTGAAACAAGAAGTATTGGCCTCATTGGTAGCTCTATGACTCACATTGCTGAAACTGAAATTTGGGAACATGAACAAGACCAACTGTAAGACAACAAGAAGCAGGGGTGACTGGTGTTCATTGGCTCAAGGAGCATTGCCCTGCCACCCTCGGGGGAGAGGCAAGAACAGGGAAAATAAACACAAAGCAGCTGAAATAAATTACTGCTCGGAGACAGTGGATGAAAGGATGGATGGCGGATGAATGGATGGATGGATAGATGGATGGATGGATGGATGAGCAGAAGGGTGGATGGATGGATGAATGGATGGATAGATGGGTGGATGGATGGATGGATGGATGGATGAGTGAAAGAATGAATTGATGCACGGATAAATATAGGGATAGATGGATAAGTGACTGAAAGGATGGATGTCTTAGTGAAAGGGTAAAGGGTGGGATGTATGAGTGAATCGATGGATGATGAGAGGAAGGACAGATGGAAGAATGAGTGAAAGGATGGATGAGTGGAAGTGTAAATGGATGGATGGAGTCAAAATATGGATGGATGAGTGAAAGGATATATGTAAAGATCGATGAGTAAAACAATAAATGGATGAGTGTAAGGCAGGGTAGATGGATGTCTGGATGAAAGAATGGATGGATGGATGAGCAAAAAATTGAATTGATGAATGGATGACTAGATGGATAGATGTATGAGTGAATGAAAGGATGGATGGCTGAGTGAATGGGTAAATGGAGGGATGTGTGAGTTGATTGATGGATGGATGGATGAGCAGAAGGGTGGATGGATGACGGATGAATGAATGGATGGATGGATGAGCAGAAGGGGGGATGGATGGATGGATGACAGATAAATGGATGGATGGATGGGATGAAGGGTGGATGGATGGGTGTAAGGATGAATGGCTGAGTGAAAGGGTGGATAGATGTAGGAGCCAAAGGGAGGATGATGGATAGATGAGATGAAAGGATGGGTAGATGGAGTGAAAGGGTGTATGGATGAGTGAAAGGATGGATGGATCGTTGAAAGGATAGATGGATGGAAGAGGGTGGATAAGTGAAAGGAATGATGATTGAGTAGATGGATAGATAGATACATGGATGGATGGGACGAAGGGTGGATGGATGGATGATGGATGAATGGATGGATGATAGATAGATGGATGGATGTATGGATGGGACGAAGGGTGGATGGATGGGTGTAAGGATGGATGGCTGAGTAAATGGGTAAATGGAGGGATGTATTAGTGGATGGATGGATTGATGGATGAGCAGAAGGGTGGATGGGTGGATGATGGATGAATGTATGAATGGATGGATGGTTGGGACAAAGGGTGGATGGATGGGTGATGGATGAATGGATGGGTGGATAGATGGATGGATGGGACGAAGGATGGATGGCTGAGTGAAAGGGTGGATAGATTGACGAGCCAAACGCAGGATGATGGATAGATGAGGTGAAAGGATGGATAGATGGAGTGAAAGGGTGTATGGATGAGTGAAATGATGGATGGATGGAAGGGGGTGGATAAGTGAAAGGAATGATGATTGAGTGGATGGATAGATGCCCCTGGACCTGTGGCAGCTCTCCTTCATGCCCTCCTTGTTCTGTGCCCCATTTGTACTTATTCACTCTTGATGTAATAAAAATAAAACGCTGACCTGCATGGGGTCCAGCAACAAACTGAGGCAGTTAGTGAGATTGTCTGACTGCCGACAGAGGTGCATGAAGGTGCCAGTGCTATTCCAGCACTGTGAGCAGGCCTGTGTGACTATGGGGGTCATTCCGACCCTGGCGGTCCATGACCGCCATGGCGGAGGGCGGCGGAAGCACCGCCAACAGGCTGGCTGTGCTTCCTGGGCTATTCTGACCGCGGCGGTAAAGCCGCGGTCAGAAAAGGGGAACCGGCGGTTTCCCGCCGGTTTTCCCCTGGCCCAGGGAATCCGCCATGGCGGCGCTGCTTGCAGCACCGCCATCGGGATTCCGACCCCCTTCCCGCCAGCCTGTTTCTGGCGGTGTCCACCGCCAGAACCAGGATGGCGGGAACGGGTGCCGTGGGGCCCCTGGGGGCCCCACAAAGATTTTCACTGTCTGCTTTGCAGACAGTGAAAATCGCGACGGGTGCCACTGCACCCGTCGCACCCCTGCAACTCCGCCGGCTCCATTCGGAGCCGGCTTCCTCGTTGCAGGGGCTTTCCCGCTGGGCCGGCGGATGGCCTTTTGGCGGTCGCCCGCCGGCCCAGCGGGAAAGTTGGAATGACCGCCCCAGTCTTTTGACCGCGGTGCGGTCATTCGGCGGTAACCGCATGGCGGGCGGCGCCTTTTGGCGGTCGCCCGCCGGCCCAGCGGGAAAGTTGGAATGACCGCCGTGGTCTTTTGACCGCGGTGCGGTCATTCAGCGGTAACCGCATGGTGGGCGCGGTCAGAATGACCGCCTATGTGTGTGAGTTAAAGTAAAAGAGAGTCAGTGAAGGAATAAGTCAGAGTGAGTGAGAATGAGTGACAACAAGGATCAGTATGTTTGAGAATTAATATGAGTGAGTGAGGAAGAATGACAGCGAGTGTAACTGAGTGCTACTGTGTGTAACACACAGTAAGACTGAGTAATTCAGAATGAGTGGGACTGAGTGAGACCGAATGGGTCAGAGTAGAATGAGTGAGACTGCATGAATGAGTGAGACCGAGTGAGACTGAGCGAATCAAAGTGAGACAGTAACCTTCGTGCAAGAAAGTGAGAACATTTCAAGAAAAAGCTCATTGGGATTCGAGCCAAGGATTATGCCTCACCACGTTTAAAGGTCGCCAGCCACCACTGGCAAGAAGTGTGACCGTTTGGGTCCATGTTGTGTTTTATTCTTGTCAGATCTGCTCTACGGCTGCATCTAGCCTGACAATGTTGGCGTCTTATGTTAGTAGTTGTCATCACTCCTTATTTTGATTTTTTTTTTTATGTATTGCGTTGCCAGGGAGCGTAGTGGCAGCAAACATATCCCAACGTCTGGTGTCTCCTTCAGAGGCTGGGTAGCCAACCTTCCCAAGAAGCAGAGGAAAAGAAAATGTGTTTCAATTTCTATCTCAATTGTGGGGGACGTAGGTTCTCTTTTCTGGTATCAGAATGTTCTCTTACACAGTAGAAGGGAGGAACAAACATGACACTATCTCTACAGTACCAATGAGGGGGCAGGGTGATGGAGACTAGAGATGTGAGTGAGATGATGGAGAGAATGGTATAGACCAGTTATTTAATTTGTTTGCTGGAGCATAAAAGATGTAATGCTTGTGTGGAGGCGGGCATGAGGAAGTGGGGTACTACCTAGGAGGGCTGCGTAACTTAACTTGGCCATGTGTGTTGGGAGAACAGGCTCACTTATACAAGATCAGTTGTTGTGGGGCACCCACAATCTGATGATGCAGGAAGGAAGAGGGTGTAGGTAGAGTGGGGTACAAGGAGAGGTGATACAAAGCATTGGGGACAAACGTAAGGTGAGGCATTGTGAGTGTGAGAATGTGGGGCATGTGTTCCATGGTGCATGTGCTGTGTGTGGAACTCTTTATGTGGGAGTTGCAGAAAGAGGGGGGGCTATTGTGAAAGGGTGTGTAAGATGGGTCCAGTTCAACAAGTGAGAGTGGATGTGATGATGGAAATAAATCTATAATAGAACAATATAAAGAGAAATCATTTTGAGAATGTCAGAATGTGCTTTCACTGTTGATGGGGAAAAAACTGACAGAAGAGAATAAGTTATTGTAAGAGTTTGGCTAGATTGTAGCTGAAGCATACATCTCCTCAGGTACATGGGTAGCTGAACACTCTGGTTGGGGATAATGAATTTGAGATCTGTTTTGGAAAAAGGATGGGAGAATTAAGGGAGGGTATGGAAATATTAAAATGAATTTGGAGGAGAGAAATTATTATTAGTAGTAATTGACTGAGACACCAGCTATTGGTCAGATATCTGCAGCCACAACTTTCTGACCCTTGCACTTGCCAGATTTTCAAGGTTTGGTTCAAATGAGAGGGTTGAATGTCAGATTAACCTATACAGAAATATTGTTTGACAAAAATAGTGGGCCAGATTACGAGTGTGGCGGTCATTAGCCCGCCACACTCGTGGTGGCGGTCTGGACTGCCGCCAATGCGGCGATCCGACCGCCACAATACAACCCTGGTGGTCAGGCCGCCAGGAAACCACCAGTTCCACCAGGATCTCATAGTGGTCGGGCCGCCAGAAAACCACCAATTCCGCCAGGATCTCAGATCCCGGCGGTTTGGAGGTTGGTGGTGGTCCTAATCCGCCAGGGCAGCACTGCAAGCAGTGCTGCCGTGAGGATTATGACCCACTTCTCCGCCAGAGGTTATATGGTGGTAGGAGCGTCATGAAAAGGCTGGCGGACAATGGGTGCAGGTGGTGCCGGGGGGGCCCTGCACTGCCCAAGCACTTGCCATGGGCAGTGCAGGGGCCCTCCTGGCCAGCACCCTCACACTGTTCACTTTCTGCTTTGCGGACAGTGAACATTGCGAGGGTGCCGGTGCATCCTGCATTCTACAGCATTGCTGCTGGCTTGATTATGAGCCAGAGACAATGCTGTAGCCTGTTTCCCACTAGGATAGCGGGCAGAAACTCAGGTTTCCACCCGCCGACCTAGCAGGAAACTCTTACTCACACCAACAGGGAGGTCGCTGCGTAGGCAGCGGCCACACCACCAAACTCATACTAGGGCCCTTTGCGTCTGAAATACCACTTACAAAAATATTACATTGGGTAAAAATTTTCTATAATTGTGCCCAATGAGGCAATATATTTGTAGATAATAATTAGGACACAGATATATATGCCAGGTGATGTTCTGACCATGATATTCTGGCACTATACCACCAAAGGGCTGCAGAGCCATTTTCCTCAATTTCAACTCCGATGAAGGCTAACCCATCTCTACAATGGGCCCATGAGGGTTATGCATCCAACCTGGACTACTGCAGTTCTTTGTGGCTATTGCTTCCGACCAAAACACTATAGAAGTTCCAAAGTCTTCAAAGCTTCACAGTTGGATTGTTTGCTGACTTTGGGTGGCAGTAGAGCTGCATGGCCTGTCAAAGCTAGGGCAATTCAGGAAGGCCCTGAAAACAATAGTTTTTGTTGAACTATGTTTGGTTTTAGCACTGCCTTTTAAAATTCCTACTGGCCTAATTACTTTTATCATTTTGTGCTCTATACATAAATAATAACGTTATGTATGGCAAGTGAATTAAAAGGGAAGAGGATTGTGGGTAATGGTGGCAATACAAAAAGGCAGACTACCTGCTGAGCTTGAGGCAGTGGAGAGATTTACGATTGGTGCTGGCCGTGGAGCAAAAAATGCTTATTTCCAGTACGCCTGGGTGGAGTTCACTGAGTTGCGCTACGCAGAACTCCAAGAAGTGGCCAAAAACCTCTGCTGCACTACGCGTAGTTCCGCGAGTGGCAGAGTGTGTTTATGTCACACTGTTCGCACTGATTTTTAGCACCAGATGTTTGTCCTGCACTATAAAATCAGCACAAACAGCACCACACTCAGTGCAAGAGGGCGCTGCTTCCTTTCTGCCGCTTGAGTAGGTTTTCTACTTGAGTGGCAGCTTCCTCAATGCAAGCAGAAGGTTTCCCAACTCGAGCGGTAGCAACCACCCTCGACCACCCACGTTGAGAAATCTCACCGGGAGGTGGTCTGAGTAAGATTTTTCTCACAATGAAAAAAAAACCTCAGCTCCACAGAGTTTTTCAGAACTCTGCACTCCAAGCGGAGCGCGGAGTGGGAAAAAAGTCGACAAACTGCACGAACAGAGTTCACCTTCCACCTCTAAAGTCATTAACGATTGCTTTGACACACAATCTCACATGATGTTGTGCTGAGCAGGGATTTGGAAGAGCTAGAAAGATAACTGAACGTGATATTGGGGAAGTGTCAGCTTAGAATCAACACCAGGGAGTATTTGAGGGAGACCATCCTCGAAGAAGGGTAGCACCGACCCTGAGTTTGGCGGAGGCGATGACTGAACTATTAGTGGAGAAAGATGTGATCCTTTAAGGAGCTGATGAATAGGACTCTCATTTTGTAAACTTTTTAAGGATTGTTGCAGTAATTGTGAGCCTCCTGAGAGAGATGATTGGAGTAAATCAAAAACCCAAATGTGAAGCTCCAGTGTCCCCCAGGAGTACATCCATCCATTCCGTGGAGTAAATCATAACCCACATGTGACGCTCCACTGTCCCCCAGTGGCACTTCCATCTCTTCAGTGGAGTAAAACCAAAACCATATGTGATGCTCCTTTATTCCTCTGTAGACCTTCATCCATTCCTTGGGGTAAAACAACATTCGAAGGTTAGGTGCGCAATGAGGATTTTTGCCACATCGCAGGAGCATCAGCCCAGTGCCCCCCCTCTAATCTCCCACCCTGGGTATATGGGATCAACCTCCCCATCCGGGAATAGGAAATAAGTTGGAAGCAGACAGGGTAGGTGGAAAAAGATTGGTTTGGTTTTGTGGCTTAGGAACAGGTGGTTTGATGGGGCACATATGGAGAGACTGATTAGGGGGAGAAAGGGAGGGCAATTAAAATATGGGAAGAGAGAAAAGGAACTGGGCCTGGTCCAAGGGCAGGCAGGTGAAACAATCAAGTAAATGTAAGACTGAAAGAAAGGACACTACATAGAGATCATTAGACCTAACATTGGGGTTGACCTTATTCAGGTGAAATCAAAGTTGAGAAATGAGGGACGGGAACTGTTTGGGGTAAGAAGGATCTGTAATAAATGTTAGATGGTTGCTTAGGGCACAATTGCGTGTGAAGCACAGACAAAAGTGGCAAGGTTGTCCAGCTTGCTCTCAATAACGCAATCTTTTGCACACACCACATAATGGAGTTGTGTAACCATTCCTACACAAAGAGGGTGTGCTGCAGACTATAGTACTGGTAACAGGGTACCATTCTGGAGCAATGCATGAGTTCCTGCAGAACACGTGAGTCAAACATCACAGGTCAGCATTTTCCTCCTCCCAGGCACATGCCTGGTTGTACAAAGGAACCACATGATCAAACCATGTGGACCAGCCGTCCTGGCATGTTGGGTGGTGTTGGGACCTGCGTTGAGTGAACGTTGTGGGGCACTGCTCAGTACCTAATGCAATCACCAGGAATTCGCAGAATGGGATCTGAGGAGTAGATTACAGGTTTCCAGGTTATCACCACTGTGGCTAAAGGAGAAGGAACCTTGATCAATGCAGAAACATTCAGAACAGAAAAAGCTGAAGACCTCTAATGGAAGCTAATACGTAGGGCTATACATTGCTAAGAAACGCATGAAAGCAGAGCGCTGGGTAACTGGTGACGTTGTGCATGGCAGGACGTGGCTATGGGTGTGTCAAGTGACTTAAGAAGGGTGGGATAGGACAGGCTGTGGCAGTGGGTGTGCTAAAAACATGGTGAAATGGAGACTGGTGAGGCCTGGAGAGCTTCTCTAATGAGTAAAGTGGATTCAGGGCACACTGAGGTAGGTGGTGGGCAAAGCAGTGCATGATGGGAGCTCCCAGGAGTGCAGTCTATGCAGCAGTGAAGCTTCTGCGGCAATGTGGAAATAATTCATTTTTTAAATTTATGAACACTAACTTATGTTTGTATTTATTTCTGTAAATTACCCCTTCTTGTCTTGGTCTAATTTATTTTCAATCTCTTCATACCTTTCCTCCGTAGCCGCCTTCTTTCTATAGGAATGGGCCGGTGTTGTGATCTACTTTCAGTATATGGAAGTCATCACACTGTTGCCAGGTCACATAGAGTGGTACATTTACTTGTTTGCAGTACTTGACTCTGTGGCTGGCAGACATGGCTGCCCCAGGCAAAGGACACCCGGTGGTGCTGAGGTCACCACACTGTTGACAGGTCACATAGAGTGGTATATTAACTTGTTTGCAGTACTTGACTCTGTGGCTGGCAGACATGGCCGCCCCAGGCACAGGACACCCGGTGGTGCTGAGGTCACCACACTGTTGACAGGTCACATAGAGTGGTATATTAACTTGTTTGCAGTACTTGACTCTGGCTAGCAGACATGGCTGCCCCAGGCACAGGACACCTGATGGTGCTGAGTCCATCACACTGTTGTCAGGTCACATAGAGTGGTATAATAACTTGGTTGCAGTACTTGGCTCAGTGGCTGGCAGACATGGCTGCCCCAGGGACACGAGGCCTGGTGGTGCTGAGGTCATCACACTGTTGTCAGGTCACATAGAGTGGTACATTTACTTGTTTGCAGTACTTGACTCTGTGGCTGGCAGACATGGCTGCCCCAGGCAGAGGACACACAGGGGTGCAGAGGTCATCACACTGCTGCAAGGACACATAGAGTGGTATACTCACTTGTTTGCAGTACTTGACTCTGTGGCTGACAAACATGGCCGCCCCAGGCACAGGACACCCGGTGGTGCTGAGGTCATCACACTGTTGTCAGGTCACATAGAGTGGTATAATAACTTGGTTGCAGTGCTTGGCTCAGTGGCTGGCAGACATGGCTGCCCCAGGGACACGAGGCCTGGTGGTGCTGAGGTCATCACACTGTTGTCAGGTCACATAGAGTGGTACATTTACTTGTTTGCAGTACTTGACTCTGTGGCTGGCAGACATGGCTGCCCCAGGCAGAGGACACACGGGGGTGCAGAGGTCATCACACTGCTGCAAGGACACATAGAGTGGTATACTCACTTGTTTGCAGTACTTGACTCTGTGGCTGACAAACATGGCCGCCCCAGGCACAGGACACCCAGTGGTGCTGAGGTCATCACACTGTTGACAGGTCACATAGAGTGGTATATTAACTTGTTTGCAGTACTTGACTCTGGCTAGCAGACATGGCTGCCCCAGGCACAGGACACCTGGTGGTGCTGAGGTCATCACACTGTTGCAAGGTCACATAGGGTGGTATATTTACTTGTTTGCAGTACTTGACTCTGTGTCTGGCAGACATGGCTGTCCCAGGCAAATGACATCTGATGGTGCTCAGTCCATCACACTGTTGTCAGGTCACATAGAGTGGTATAATAACTTGGTTGCAGTACTTGGCTCAGTGGCTGTCAGACATGGCTGCCCCAGGGACACGAGGCCTGGTGGTGCTGAGTTCATCGCACTGTTGACAGTTCACATAGAGTGGTATATTAACTTGTTTGCAGTACTTGACTTTGTGGCTGGCAGACATTGCTGTCCCAGGCACAAGACACCTGGGGGTGCAGAGGTCATCACACTGTTGCCAGGCACATATAGTGGTATAATAACTTGGTTGCAGTAGTTGACTCTGGTTGGCAGACACGGCTGCCCCAGGCACAGGACACCTAATGGTGTTGAAGTTATCACACCGTTGCCAGGTCACATTGAGTGGTCTATTAACTTGTTTGCAGTACTTGACTCTGACTTTCAGACATGGCTGCCCCAGGCAGAGGACACCCGGGGGTGCAGAGGCCATCTCACTGTTGCCAGGTCACATAGAGTGGTACATTTACTTGTTTGCAGTACTTGACTCTGGCTGGCAGACATGGCTGCCCCAGGCACAGGACACCTGGTGGTGCTTAGGTCATCACACTGTTGCCAGGTCACATAGAGTGGTATGTTAACTTGTTTGCAGAACCTGACTCTGGCTTGCAGACATGGCTGCCCCAGGCACAGGACACCTGATGGTGCTGAAGTCATCACACTGTTGCCAGGTCACAAAGAGTGGTATATTAACTTTTTTGCAGTACTTGACTCTGGGTGGCAGACATGGCTGCCTCAGGGACACGACACCTGGTGGTGCTGAGGTCATCACACTGTTGTCAGGTCACATAGAGTGGTATATTAACTTGTTTGCAGTACTTGGCTCAGTGGCTGGCAGACATGGCTGACTCAGGCACAGGACACCTGATGGTGCTGCGGTCATCGCACTGTTGACAGGTCACAAAGAGTGGTATATTAACTTGTTTGCAGTACTTGACTTTGTGGCTGGCAGACATGGCTGCCCCAGGCACAAGACACCTGGGGGTGCATAGGTCATCACACTGTTGCCAGGTCACATATAGTGGTATATTAACTTGGTTGCAGTACTTGACTCTGGTTGGCAGACACGGCTGCCCCAGGCACAGGACACCTAATGGTGTTGAAGTTATCACACCGTTGCCAGGTCACATAGAGTGGTATATTAACTTGTTTGCAGTACTTGACTCTGTGACTTTCAGACATGGCAGCCCCAGGCAGAGGACACACGGGGGTGCAGAGGTCATCTCACTGTTGCCAGGTCACATAGAGTGGTACATTTACTTGTTTGCAGTACTTGACTCTATGGCTGGCAGACATGGCTGCCCCAGGCACAGGACACCTGATGGTGCTGAGTTCATCACACTGTTGCCAGGTCACATAGAGTGGTATATGAACTTGTTTGCAGTACTTGACTCTGGCTAGCAGACATGGCTGCCCCAGGCACAGGACACCTGGTGGTGCTGAGGTCATCACACTGTTGCAAGGTCACATAGGTTGGTATATTTACTTGTTTGAAGTACTTGTCTCTGTGGCTGGCAGACATGGCTGTCCCAGGCACAGGACACCTGGTGGTGCTGAGGTCATCATGCTGTTGACAGGTCAAATAGAGTGGTATATTTACTTGTTTATAGTACTTGACTGTGGCTGGCAGACATGGCTGCCCTGATGGATAGCACATCTGGGGGTGCTGAAGTTATCACACTGTTGTCAGGTCACAGAGAGTGGTATAGCTACCAGTTTGAAGTACATGACTTCATGACATTTCATGTATTTGGTGACACACATACCATTTGCATAATTGTGAAGAGTATTACAGTTCAACAATGATACACAGCTTCTATTATTGCATAGAAAAAGAAGTCAAGAGGCCTTTAGTCATGCAACAAAATACTATACTTCCAATGTTGTTTGTTCCCAGTCCTGAACATGCTGGTATTGAACAGGAACAATGTAAGGAAAGCTTTGAAGTGTATGTAGAAGCCATGGAAATGGAAGTCTTCACTAAGAAGAAAATGCATGCACTTATAAGACACTGTTTGGGTGCAGAAGGAGAATTTTGAGGCACCTGCCCAGACAAGTAAGTTTAGGCAAAAGTAATGTTTAAGATGAATTTGCCTCTGCCATGAACACAATTGATTTAAAAAGCAGAAAAATGTTATTTTAGAGAGACACACATTTCAGAGGAGGCTTCAGTTACCTGGTGAAGCTGTGGAAAGTTATGTGGGCTCATTAAGAATTTTAGCTGCCACATGTGATTATAAAGAATTTGAGGAAGAGTTGATTGGTTACCAGGTGGTTGAACATACTAACATTAAAAAGTACAAGAAGTATTACTTATTACACCCAAGTTAACTTTGTGTAGGGCAGTGGAGCTAGTGTATGCCATAGAACATCTTGCTGTATTTATGGCCTAAAAGTTAATATTAAATGACAATTAAGAAGAGGTAGCCAAGGTGCCAAGTAAAAGTGAAAAGAAGTATAGTGTAACACAGAAAATATCATAGAAAAAAATCCATTAATTTGCTGTAGGTGGGTTAGCCTTTCTCATCTGGGAAATTTACACGCCTGTCCAACTGCAGACAAAACTTGTTTGTGTCGCAAAAGTATGTTACTCGAAGAAAAAATAAAAAATAAAAACTGTAAGTGTAGTGAATGAACATGAAGAAAATGCTGGTAATTCATATCATTCTAGCTATGGGACTTGTGTGTTGAGCACTGAAGAATACAGAAATATGAATGATCCTTCTGATCATAGGATATTTTTGATGAATATACCTGAGGTCAAAGACCTTATTGTTGAGTAGGTGCTGGTAATGAGGAGGTAAATATGACAGCAGATTCAGGGTCACCATTTACATTGATAGGAGTGAATGACTGGACAAAGTTTCATGACAAAAGTATTGAATTACAGAATTCTAATATAAAACCGGTGATATGTGGCAGTAAACTTATAGAGGTAATTGGTGAATTTGAAACCATTTTATCTTTCAAAGGGAACAAATCTCCAGCCACCGTATATGTAGCTAATTATGGAGCTTCATTGTTGGGTTGGTTGGAGCAAATACATTTTGAAATAATTCTGGACTCCAATGACGCTGATGAAGTACTATTAAAGAAGGAATCTATGAATGTTTAGGCAATGCAGATGTCTGAATGGGAAATTAAATTCCCGAATATGTTTACAACAAAGTTGGTGGATTAAAAAAGGTTTTAAGCACATGATTCAACTTAAACAGAAGGAGAATTGGTGGTGCACAAAATGAGAAATGTTCCTCTTGCATTGAGTGAAGAACTGCGAAAGAAATCGGGCAAACTGCAGGAACAGGACATAACTGAACCAATTAGAAGGGTCAGAATGGTTATCTCCTTATGTTTTAGCACGGAAACCTAATGGATCATTATGCATGTATGTAGATCTAAGAGATTTAAATGACAGAGTCTGGTTGGACGGGCATCCATTGCTAAATATCACACAAATGCATTAATTGATAAAAGGGCTAAGTATTTTACCACATTGGATATTGCATCTGCATACCATCAAGTGGTGTTGGATCACGGATCACACTATCTTACTTCCTTTATCACCCTAGAGGGAATGTTTCATTTCAAAAGAATGCTTTTTGGGTTAGCTTCGTCTTCAGCCGTCTTACAGGGGCTTATGGAATCTCTATTCAAAGGAGCAGAGGGAGTTGTATGTTTTCAAGATGATTTGTTAAGATGCTAGAGACAAGTTGTCACAATAGGAATTTGGCCTGTGTTTTATCAATGTTAGAAGACAAAGGTATGCCATTGAGGGCTCACAAATGCAAATTTGCTGTGGAAAGTGTAGATTATTTTGGTCACAAGTCACAAGTGGACAGCACATGGAATTGAATCCAAAGAAAATTTGGTGAAAGCCATAACTGATGCACCAGTGACAGAGGGCAAGGACGTCCATTTATGGACCTGATGTAATATTATTCAAGGTTTATTTCTAGATTTCTAGGTGTGCTGAAAGAACATATAACATGAAACTATTCTTATAAAAGGTGAAAGGTTTGAGTGGATTGATGAAATTAAGAAGGAGTTTATAGCTGTGAAGGTGTGTGTTTCCAAGGTCATTACCCTCAAACCATTTGAAATCAAGAACACCAGATTTGTGCTTACTGATGCCAGTCAGTATAGTGTAGGTGCAGTATTATTTACAAAAAAAAAAGGTGGAAAGGAAGAGGTGATAGCAGTTGCTAGTCATGGATTGGGAGGTGCAGAGTCTCCATATTCCGTTGTGGAACATGAAGCTTTAGCTTGTTGGTGGGGAGTGGATCATTTCCGCCAGTATTTTTGGGGCTCAGAGTTTGATGTCCACATTTATCATAAACCTTTGGTTGATGTGTTCACCACAAAGGGAGCTGTCAAATCAATGCCTACAATGGGAAAAGGACATTATGGACTCCAGAGGTATTGTTATCAGTTGGAATACATTGCAGGAGTCAAAAATATAATGGTGGATTGTTTATACATATTGCAGTTAGTAGACAAGGACAATTTGTAAGAGAAGCATGAAGATAATGAGGTTATAGTAGTCAATGAAGTACCCACCATTACTAAAAATGCCATATTAGAACATGAGTAGGTTAAACATGAGAGAAAGACGTGGCTTTGAATGAATTGATGGTCCATGTAAAAAGGGGTTGGGCTTAAGGCAAATTATCACATGCAAATTTGAATGAGTATAGACATGTAGTGACAGATGTGCTCTGCAGAGTAGAGGGTTAGTTTGTACCTGAGGTTTTGTGAGGGAAAATGATTTAATTAGCACATGAGGGCCACATTGGTATGCAAGCAATGAAGAGACATGTGAGAAATACTTGTAGTGGGCAGGTTTAGATAGGGATGTTGAGAGATTTATGCGGCATTGCATGTGTTGTGTTGCCAGTAATAAAGTTCAGGTAACAGTACGATGTTCTGTAAATGATGTACCAGTGACAGAGAAGGCGTGGTCTAAATTGGCTGTAGACATTATTAGACATGTGAGAACAAGTGATTGCCAAGAGAAATGTTGCATAGTAATAACTGACTATTACTCAAAATGGCCAGAGGTGGAATTTGTTACCGTCATCACTATCATAAATGTTATGGAAAACATGTTTATGAGAGAAGGAGATCCTCATGAAGTGTGTCTGATAATGGTCCTCAATTGGGGTCACCTGAGTTTGAGAACTTCATAAGTGAATTTGGAATCAAACATATCACAATCTTGTAATATCACCCGAGGAGTAATAGCATTGTGGAAAGGTTTAATCATGTGATAAAATGAAATTTACAGAATGTGGATGGATACAACATTTCTATCAATAGTTATTTTGAAGGCAGTGCGCGAGAGGAGAATGGACAAGATAAGTACAGTAACGTTTTTTCACAGGAATAAAAGGTCAATGAAGGAGCAATTGAGGTGATTCTGAATCTTGTTGGTAAAAAGGGTAAAACTTGTTTTTCCAGTCGTTGTGAGAGAGATGAATCTGTGGAAGATGGAAAGGGTTGGAATAAAGGCAATGTTTCAATTAAGCACAGTTGAGAGCATCGCATCAGTCATGGATCTGCAGTAAAGCAAGATGATGAAAATACAAATATAGTTGTAAAAAAATTCTAGTAGGATCAAAAATGTAGCTGTAAGATTCAGAAATTACAACGTGAAAAGAGAGAATATTGTAAACGTAGCAAAGTAAAATTTATATACGTTCAAGTGGTAGCTTCTAATATTATTTTATATGATATATCTTTAGTGAGGTATTACAATTAGTTGACAAGAGTTTTTTGTATTTTTGTGTTTTACAAGGGGAAGATGTGTTGGGATCTTGATAATATTGGGTGCTGGGAGTAATGTAGAACATTACCTTGTGAGGTGCATGCAGAATGTATAGGGTAGGATGTGTGGTTTTAAAAGAGAGACCTGGCAGTTATTGTAAGTCTGTGTCCCTGTCAGTCCATCCTGGAGATACTCCTAATAAATTTACTTACTGAACATATCCTGCTGTGGGGTATCTTTACACTTTGCTATAGTTACTTTTCTGTAAGTGTTGTGTTTCTAACACATTCAAGATTATTCAGCACTAGCACAGCAGAGCTTCACCTGGAGTGCAACACCTAGTAAACTCTCCCTTTTCTTGCATGGAAATCACTGTTCCTCGCATTCAGATCCAATTTGCATCTCATTACAGAGTTTTGCAGCAACCACTTTGAATTACAGTAAACAGTACGTAGCGCATTAAACTAAAGAATACACTGCATCAATCAAGGTGTTGCAAATATATCGTCTTATTAAAAACAAACATTTGCGTCCACAATTCAATGTTTTTCACAAAATTCCAAGCTAACTTTTGTTATTAAGGACATACATCACCGCTCCCTATGGAGGACAAAGTGCGTGGGCTGAAAAATGACTCGCACACATGTCCCTCTGTTTGCTTGTTTTTCTTGTGGGAGTTTGGCTGCTCATTTTTGTTTTGTGGTGCATAATAAATAGGCGTCTGTTTTTCATATTAGAATTTTAATATGTGCTCATTTGCATAGACACCATACATTGCCTTGAGTGGATGTTACAAACTGAATGTATTTAATTCGCGTGGTTTCACATCTTTGGCTCTTCCTGTTGAGTCCTTCGTCACACATTAAGTAACAAGGCACCTGTGTGTTGTGACAGGTGCAGCCCTTCACGATCTGGCATCAGTTACCTCAGATACCTGGATCCTGAGATCTGTCACTGATTCCCACACAGACTTCTGAGACAAGCAGTGCTGGTGGTCTTCTTGCAAGGAGAACGACTGGGTAGAACAGGAGGTAAGGGAGAGACAACTTTATCTGCTCTCTCTTTGCTTAGGTGGTAAAAGCAAGAGGGTCTCAGCCTATGCTGACCACCATGCCATACACCAGTGAAGAATTCACGCACACTCCCAAAGTCTGTGTCGACCTTCCACAGAACTTTTGGGTTCACTGGTGAAGAACATCTTACTGTCCAGGCAGGTCAGCTGCCAGGATTCTCCAGACCAAGGGTCATATTTACAAGGAGATTTCACCCGTTGCGTAATGTTTACAAAACGATGCATTGGGCACAGTGCAACAGTTTTTGATGGGCTGCGTCACAAAATACCTGCGCTAGAACTGGTTGCACCACGCAGTTTATTATGTATGCAGGGTAGGCGTTCCTTCGTAAAAACGACTCACTTCGGACTGACACAGTGACTGTGTGACACATTCTTGAGATGCATAACTTTTAGCCTTGAATGCATCAAAATTCCTGCACCTCCTTAATCCAGACATAGGAACTGCCGCAGTGGCTTTTCAATTGGAATCTGACCTGCTGAAGCCACTTTACACACTGGAATACGTTTGCATTTCACATCCCCTTTACTGGTAGTGGGTCAACCATGTTGTAGGGCCCATTGACCAAGCTGGAACCATGGCACCAATGATGTCATCACCCACTGCAGCAAGGCAATGTGACGGTATTTTACCTTTTGTAAGGGATAGGCCAGGATTGCTACTTTTCCGTGGAGGAATATGTCCCCAAGTCCAGGCCTGTGTACTGCAAAGGACAGCAGGTAAGTACACACAAAAGGTAGGTAAACCATGTATGGCCACTTCACATTCCAACATATACTTGTATTCACTTACATTACACTCACTATTTCACACATACTCCGGTCTCTACATACACATATGTACACTATGTCCACTGTAATGTGACACACAGCCATACTGCATGAATGTTTTCTTACATCCAGGACCAATTTAAAAGTGTAGAAGATGTAGAAGATGATATTCCACCATTTTACAGTCTTTTCCATTGGTCCTCACACATTAAGCTCCTTGCGTCAATCTGTACTGACACAACGCCTCACATTTTAAAGTATTGCTGAAGTTGCACCACTTCTAACACCAGCTTCAGCAATGCATCACTTTTTGAGTGGATGCATTGCAGGATCCTTCCTAGTATTTCTGATGCATCCTGGGACCCTATGCCATGGTGCACCAAATTGTAAAATGTCTTGCAGCAGCACAAGTTTTTTTGACGCATTGCTGCCGTAACGCAGCAATGCATCAGTTCTTGTAACTAAGGCCCCAATAGCAGACAGATATCTCAAGGACTTCACAAACTCACTGCTGGATCATCTGGACTTGGGAACTCAATAGGTTCTGGGTTCTGATAGACATGGATATTGAACTCTCTGCGTCTTAACATAACTAACTACGTCTGACATTCATCAGCTGGCGGACTGGCGTGTGCCTTCGTGGCCAATAGGTTGAACCTTTTCCATTACTACTTTGCCTTTAGTGATCCTTCACCAGGTTCTGTTGCATGCAAAGTGATAACATGTAGGCTTTACAATAAAAAAACAGCCTTGGCCCTTCCAGCCTTCGTCGTGCAGGAGCTCGCCATTGATACACCCTCACTCTTGCCAATTTACTGCATCTTTCTTTGGAATCTGGAGGGTCTTCCCCATGACTTGGTTTTGCTGGAACAGATTAACCTCCCTCCCATCTTCACTTAGCTGTAGGAATCCATCAGCAGACAGATATTTCATGGCACACCCTGTGCTTGCTGACAGTTCATGGGCCCCAACAAACACTGCACTCTTGTCGGTCTCACTTCACTAGTTTCAGGAATGAATGTGGATTTCCTCAACCCCCACATTTCCTCCTTTCTGGGCTTTCTTTTGGATGTACTCACAAAGTGACTTGGTACAAATAGATTCGGACTACCAGCGCCTTGAGAGACTCATGGGTGATTTGATGCACTTTATAAATTCTGATTGAAGGATTGATTGATTAATTGACTTGCATTTGTTCTTGTATAACCACCATGACAGACACAAAGCCACCATATTTAGAGATCACCACCAGCCCAGCCAAGATTTCTAACTTGGTTAATGCCCAGTGTCAACATTTGAAAAGCAAACTGAGGAACCTCAACTCATACAAAAGAGGGACAAATATGTAATAACAATTAGAGAAGGTCAAGAAATAGGAGCGGAATAGTCTTCTTGAATTATGAGAAACAAAGGCCCAGATTTATGGTAGCCTAGCACCATTCCGATGCCACATTAGCATATGTTTTTACACTAAGGTGGCGTTGGAAGGGTGTAGGAAAAAAACTCTTTCTTGGCATGGTTACCACCATTTTCTGGCTGTTGTCAGTATGTTTAACTGTGTCTACTGGGTTCCTGCTAACCAGGACCCCAGTAGTTTTGCTCTCTCCTCTAAATTGCACCTATTTCTTCCCACAATTGGCATACGTAGGTACCCAGGGCACAGGGGTTCCAAGTGATCCTTATGGGCTGCAGCAGTTATTCTACCACATGTAGGGAGACGATGCAAAGGGTTCTGCAGGCCTGCCATTGCAGTCTGCGTGAAATGGATGCATGCATCTGTTTTCACTACAGGTCTCGCTCCGGGTCACTATGTCACCCCTATGGTAGGCCCTCTCAGGGCAGAGTGCAGGTACCTGTGTGTGAGGGCACCCCTGCACTAACAGAAGTGCCCCCACAAACTCCAGATACATTTTCCTGGACTTTGCGAGAGCAGGGATGCCATTTTTTGGGTATACTGGACATAGGTCACTACCTATGTCCAGCTACATAATGGTAACTCCAAACCTGGGCATGTTTGGTATCAAACATGTTGGAAACCAGCCCCAATACTGTTGCAAGTATTGGAAGGATATTTCCATGCACTCTGGGGGCTCCTTAGAGGACCCCCAGCATTGCTACCACCAGTCTTACAGGATTTAAGGGTCAGTCCACCTGCTGCCACCCCTCAGACAGGTTTCTTCCCTCCTGCTGCTTGATCTGAACAAGTCCAGGAAGGCAGAACAAAGGATTTCCTTTGGGGTGGGTGCCCTCACACACAGGTAGCGCCCTCTCCCTTTGGAAATAGGTGTGACTGTGTGGCGGGTTCTTTATCCCGAGTCGAAAGGATATTGGAAGAAGGCGACAGACTCAGGGTATTTAAGGGTTAGTGCTTTTATTTCTATCTGCTCGGATGGGACACTAGCCCGTGTCGAAAAACCTTGGTGTTGGCAGAGTCCAGAAACTAATATGAATCCCTTTTCTTTCAGGGCCGAGAGTTCCGGGAATGGCCTGGTCCGGTGTGGAGAGAGACCTTGTTCCCCCGACGCTCAGTGGGACCGGATTCCCCAAAATAAAGAAGAAAGAAAAATAAGGCACAGGTAAGTGGGGAATATACTTTATCTCCTGTTTCCTTCACAGTTAGTAGGAAGTGAGGGACGAGGTATTGTGGGGAGGGGAGGGGGCTGAGGTAGGTGAAGCTATGTCTCTTAATTCCTTATAGTGCCCTCTTGGTGACCCCTTTACTCTTAGCTTTTCTTGCTGTTTCTGGGTTAGGTCGTGGTTGTAGTTATAGGCAGGGTCCGGGGTCCTATCTATACTACCTCCCCCTCTTTGCAGGACCTTAACTCCCTCTTCTTGCCGTCCTTCCGCCCAGTCAGCCACCCGTAGCCCCAATTCCACCCCTGGTACGCTCGTACCTGGTTGGGCCACGCCCCTCCAGGGACGCGGCCGGCTTGTAGACAGTCTCCCGACTTGTCTTCTGCAGGGGCGGGAGGCGCCCTGGGTGTTCCGCTCTTCGCGCGTCCTTCTCCTCTCGCGGCGGGGTTTTCCTCCGGACTCAGTGGGTTGCTGCGTTCGGAGGTGCTCCTCGTGGTGTCGGCGTCTCTCTCTTTCCTTCGTTCCCCTCGTTGTCCGTCTTCCTGCTTTCGTATTTCTTCCTGACGGATGACGTTAGACGTCATCACGTCAGGAGTTCCTGGGATGCCCCCGGGGTATCCGTCGGCGGCCGTCTTCTCTGACCAAGCCGCGGCGTCCGTAGGCGCACGGCTACACATCCCCTCATACGAAGGGGGCTGTTCGAGCCCCGCAAGACCCGGGAACCGGGATAAATAGTAAGCCTGACCCATAAGGTCACCAGGGAGATGGCAAACCTGGAAGGAGAAAGGTTGGAGTTCTATGAACCATCTTAATATTCGATTATTGGTATCCTTATACCTTGAGAGCCAGGTAAGTGGTGCATGATCTGTATATAACAGGAAAGGTCGGCCCAAGAGGTAATATTGGAGGCTTTCGATCGCCCATTTAATGGCAAGACACTCCCGCTCTATAATGGGATACCTTTGTTCCCTGGGAAGTAACTTACGACTAATGAAGACAACGGGATGGCTTATTCCGTCTTCGTCTTTTTGAAAAAGGACGGCACCTACTCCGACGTCGGAGGCATCCGTTTGGAGATGAAAGGGACTATCAAACTCAGGGCATCTTAAAATCGGTTGAGTGGTGAGACACCTTTGTAAAGTACGGTAACTATGTAGTTGGATCGGGTTTAGGATCGTGATTTTGTTGGGTTGCCCTTTCCTTAATAGGTCTGTCAAGGGGGCCGCCAAACTGGAGTAGTGAGGAATAAACCTTCGATAGTACCCCACTAGTCCTAAAAAGGAACGAACCTCCTTCTTCGTGGTGGGAGTCTTGGTGTGTAGGATGGCTTCGATTTTATTCATTTGTGGACGTAGTATGCCTTTACCAATGTGATATCCCAGGTAGGAGATCTCGTTAAAAACTAGTCGGCTCTTGGCGGGATTGGCCGTTAGTCCAGCCTTCCTTAAAGCCGAGAAGATTCTGTCAAGGTGGACCAAATGATCTTCCCAGGTCTCACTGAAGATAACGATGTCATCCAGATAGGCTGCCGCGTATCTGTTATGAGGTCGTAATATGGTATCAATGAGACGTTGGAAGGTTGCAGGAGCGCCGTGTAACCCAAAAGGAAGTACCTTAAAGTGATATAACCCTGAGGGAGTAGCGAAAGCCGTTTTTCCCCTATCACCGGGGGCCAACGGAATTTGCCAATACCCTTTTGTCAAGTCGAGAGTGGACATGTATTTTGCTTTTCCTAACCTTTCCAATAATTCGTCTATCCTTGGGAGAGGATATGTGTCAAACTGGGATATGGAATTGACTTGTCTAAAGTCAATACAAAAGCGTACGGACCCGTCAGGCTTGGGTACCAATACCACTGGTGAACACCAGGGGCTTTGGGAAGGCTCTATGATGTCTAGGTCTAACATTTTTTCTATTTCGTTTTCTACGAGGATTTTCCTAGCTTCAGGGATACGATAAGTCCTTAACCGTACTGTTTTCCCTGGGGGTGTGATGATTTGATGGTATACCAATCGGGTCCTACCGGGCATCGAGGAGAACACCCGGATATGGTTATAGAGGAGTTTGCCTAACTGTCTATTTTGTTGAAAAGAGAGGTCTGTATTTATGACAGGAATTTCCCTTTCGCCAGGTGGATCAGTGGGACACCATCCTATCTCCAATTCCTTAACGGTGTTAACTAGACAACCTGGCCTTGGTTCGGTCGGAGGTTCTTCCCATCGTTTTAACAAATTAACATGGAAGATCTGTGACCTATTAGGATTATCGTTGAGCTGAATTTTGTAGGTTACGGGTGTTACTATGCCTGTTATAAGGTATGGTCCCTGCCATTTTGCTAACAATTTGTTGTCTGAACTGGGGAGAAGTATTAATACTTTATCTCCTATGGCAAAAGACCTTAATTGGGTATTCCGATCATAATTCCTTTTCTGTTTGTCCTGGGCCCTCTCCATGTGTTCCCTAACGCTTTCCCATACTGTGTGTAGGTGAGTTTTTAAGTCTCGGGCATAGTTTAGAAGGGTCTTTTCTCCTTCTTCCTCTTCCCACATTTACGCGGCCATGTCTAGTAGGGTCCTGGGTTGTCGCCCAAATAACAACTCAAAAGGACTATGGCCTGTAGATGCTTGTTCGTGGGTCCTGATTGCATATAAGACTAAGGGAAGTTTTCTATCCCAGTCCTTACCTGTCTCTGAGATGGATTTTTTTAGTAGTGTCTTTAGGGTGCAGTTATATCTCTCCACCAAACCATCGGTTTGAGGATGATAGACCGACGTCCGCAATTGTTTAATCCCTAATAATTGACATATTTGTGTCATCAAGTTGGACATGAATTGGGTGCCTTGATCTGTTAAGATCTCCCGAGGAAACCCGATTCGGGAAAAGAACCCAATCATGGCGTGGGCGACACTCTTGGTGTTAATACTAGAGAGGGGAATAGCCTCAGTATATCTAGTGGCGTAGTCCACTAATACCAATATATAACGATAACCTCTGGACGAGGGCAAAAGGGGGCCAACCAGGTCCATCCCTATTCTGGAGAAGGGAACATCAATGATGGGAAGAGGTTGCAAAGGGGCCTTTCTCCGTGAGCCTGGATCAATCAATTGGCATTTTGGACATTTTTGACAGAACCTCCTAATCTGTGAAAAAAAACCCGGCCAATAAAACTTCCTCAACAAATATTCTTCTGTTTTCTCCCTTCCATAATGGCCACCCCCTGGCTGGCTGTGTGCTAAGTGTAGGACTTGTTGTCTGTAAGGTTCGGGAACTATCAACTGCTTTTTTTCTTCTTGGTTCTGATTAGTGACTCGATATAATAGATCCTTAATTACAGTGAACGAGGGACCCTTGTCCTGTGGGGTCCGTGGTCGTGCGCTTCCCCAGGCATGAATTAGACTGGGGTCTTCTCTTTGAGAGGTCCGGAAGGGGGGAAGAGTAGTGAGGGCAAGAACCTCTGTAATTACCCTCGCGGGACTGGGGTTGTCTGAGTTGTAGGTTTTCTTGATCCTTCTTTTCTCCTTCCGGGAGAGTTTGGGTCGCACCGTCGGAGGTGACAGAGGAATGGTGGAAAAAGGAGCATCTTTCCACCAGGTATTCGGTTCTTCGACCGGGCGAACACTCTCCAAGAGTTTAGAAAACTCCGAAAAGTCAGTCCCTATAATGGCTTCTTCAACCAGCTGTTCTACTAACCCCACCCTTATGGGGTTTTCTTTTCCTTCCCAGATGAGGGTTGTCCAGATCAGTGGGTATTCTCTGGTTTCTCCGTGAATACAGCAGATTGATACCGTAAATCCTGACGTGTGGAGATTCTTATTGAATAAATCAGCCCTGACTACTGACTGGCTACACCCTGAGTCAATAAGGGCCACCGTGGGTTTCCCATTGATAAGCAGTGTCTTTTTGTAAGGGGTTGCCCTTCTCCCAGTGTAAAAGACCTTTCCCCTCGTGACCCCTATTTCCATGGGTTCCGGTTTCTCTGTTTTCAGGGGGCAACCGCGAGCGATGTGACCCCATTCTCCGCAGCTAAAACACTGAGGTTGTTGTATGTATGGCCTTTCAAGACCCCGTGGTTTCCCTATTTCCTCATTGATTCTTCGGCCCCCTGAGGAAGATATCCCAGAACCTTGACGCAGGGGACTAGGCGTGGATCGAGGGGTTGTGACTTTGAATTCGAGGGAGCGATGAAAAGCACAGGCTAGTTCGATGGTGGTATTGGTATCCGGGTTTGGATGTTGCTTGATCCAGTTACGCGTAGAAGGCGGTAGAGCGTCTAGGTACTGTTCTAAGAGCACAATCTCAATAATGTCTTCCCGATTAGTCCCAATGGGGCCCAACCATTTGAGACCCAGATCTTTAATCCTAAAGTATAGAGCCCGGGGATTTTCGGAGGGTCCCCATTTAGATTTTCTAAATCGGACACGATAATGTTCAGAGTCAAATCCCACCCGTTCCAAGATGCTCTTTTTAATATCCTTATATGGGGTTGTTCCCCCGGGGTTTACCGCCTGATAAGCGGCTTGGAGTGTTCCCGTTAATAAGGGGGCGATATATTGGCCCCAGCGCTCCGGTGGCCAGGTAGCGGAAGTAGCAACTCGTTCAAAATTGGTGAAAAAGGCATCGGGGTCTTCACCTTCTTGATATCGTTGTAGGACTGAACTAGGCACATTTGGGTGCACACGAGTAGCGGCTATTGTATCAGTGAGATTTTTAATGGCGGTTTCATGAACCAACTGGTTGTTGGCCATTATAGTAGCCTGGCTTTTAAGTGCATTTTGTAGTGCCTCTCTTTCCAACTTAGCCTCTTTTTGTTGCTCTTCCCACACTAATTGTAGGTGTCTTTGTCCTGAGGCCAACTGTTGCATCATATCAGAGATGCTACACTGTCCCTCCATTTTCTGGAAGCCCTTGTCGCCAATTCCAATATCCCACTTCTGACACCACTGTGGCGGGTTCTTTATCCCGAGTCGAAAGGATATTGGAAGAAGGCGACAGACTCAGGGTATTTAAGGGTTAGTGCTTTTATTTCTATCTGCTCAGATGGGACACTAGCCCGTGTCGAAAAACTTTGGTGTTGGCAGAGTCCAGAAACTAATATGAATCCCTTTTCTTTCAGGGCCGAGAGTTCCGGGAATGGCCTGGTCCGGTGTGGAGAGAGACCTTGTTCCCCCGACGCTCAGTGGGACCGGATTCCCCAAAATAAAGAAGAAAGAAAAATAAGGCACAGGTAAGTGGGGAATATACTTTATCTCCTGTTTCCTTCACAGTTAGTAGGAAGTGAGGGACGAGGTATTGTGGGGAGGGGAGGGGGCTGAGGTAGGTGAAGCTATGTCTCTTAATTCCTTATAGTGCCCTCTTGGTGACCCCTTTACTCTTAGCTTTTCTTGCTGTTTCTGGGTTAGGTCGTGGTTGTAGTTATAGGCAGGGTCCGGGGTCCCATCTATACTACCTCCCCCTCTTTGCAGGACCTTAACTCCCTCTTCTTGCCGTCCTTCCGCCCAGTCAGCCACCCGTAGCCCCAATTCCACCCCTGGTACGCTCGTACCTGGTTGGGCCACGCCCCTCCAGGGACGCGGCCGGCTTGTAGACAGTCTCCCGACTTGTCTTCTGCAGGGGCGGGAGGCGCCCTGGGTGTTCCGCTCTTCGCGCGTCCTTCTCCTCTCGCGGCGGGGTTTTCCTCCGGACTCAGTGGGTTGCTGCGTTCGGAGGTGCTCCTCGTGGTGTCGGCGTCTCTCTCTTTCCTTCGTTCCCCTCGTTGTCCATCTTCCTGCTTTCGTATTTCTTCCTGACGGATGACGTTAGACGTCATCACGTCAGGAGTTCCTGGGATGCCCCTGGGGTATCCGTCGGCGGCCGTCTTCTCTGACCAAGCCGCGGCGTCCGTAGGCGCCCGGCTACAGACTGGCTTGGGAGGGGTAGCCTCCCCAAGCCACTGGTTTGCTTTGAAGGGCACATTTGGTGCCCTCCATGCATAAACCAGTCCCACCTGTTCAGGGACCCCCAGTCCCTGCTCTGGTGCCAAACTGGACAAAGGAAAGGGGAGTGACCACTCCCCTGTCAATCACCACCCCATGGGTGGTCCCCAGAGCTCCTCCCGAGGATCTCTGGTTTCTGTCCTTTTGTTTCCAAGGTCGGCAGGGAACTCTGGGAGCATCTGAGTGGCCAGGCCAGGCAGGTGACATCAGAACTCCCTCCTGATAGGTGCTTACTTGGTTAGGTGACTAATCCCCTCTTCTGTTTATGGTCTCCCTCTTGGGTGGGTCCTCAGATTCGGCTTCCAAAAAATTCCAGCAGGACTCGTCTGCCACCTACACTTTGACTTTTGGCTACTGGAACCGTGAATGGACCCTCCAGGAACAGACAAACGCTGCTACAATGAAGAAGACTCTTTGGCAACTTTGTTTCCACATCTCCAGCCAGCTTTGCAACATTCTCCTGGCCGTGCATCCTCAGAAGGCTGAAGCTCTTCAGCCTGCACAAGAAAAAGAAGGAATCTCCCTTGGAGTGAAGCAGTCATTCCCTTGCAACCGCAGGCACCTACAACAAGCGACGACCAGCTGCGTGATCTTCCCTCATCTTGAGCTGCCTCTGGGTGCTTTGCAGGATTAGCATCCACATTTTTTAATCCTGCAAAGCACTGGACTAGCATAAAAAATGATGACCTGACTACCGCCATGGTGTGCTGTATTTTAAATATGGCGTAAACATGGTGGCGTTAGGGGGGCTCTAAGGGGTGCACGAGAAGTGGAGCTTCACTAAGTGCAGTGCCACTTTTTCATAAATCTGATCCTAAGGGGCATACTGAAGAAGAGTGGAGTTGCACACAGTGGAGTTGCACACAGTCAGCGCCACTTGTCTTGCGCCCTTTACCTCCCCCCTACATCCATCATGTGTGCATCATATTTAAAATATGGCGCATCATGGCGCTGGGTAGGGGGCAATAGTGTCATTTGTTATGATACTATTGATGTACTCTGCTGGAGTACCACCTTCTTGGCACTAGCGCTGCAGAGTACATAGGGGCCCATTGTAAACGATGGTGTGCCCTCTTTTAACGCCTGCTCTGAGCAGGCTTCAGAAGTGCCATAATAATGACACAAAGATATCTGTTAGATTTCCTTGCAACATTTTTTGGCCCCCCTAACGGGGGAACGCCACCTTTGCATACATTACGCCTGGCACAGGCAGAATATAGTGCAAAGGGTTTCAAAGTGGCACAATGTATGCATTGGTCCACTTTGTAAATATGCTAATGTGTCTGTAGATGGTGCAGGGGCCATTAAGTATGCCCTTTGAATCCTGTTGTATAAATCAAATTGGGATGAACTGCTAAAGGTGCTTTCCTCAAAAGTCATGAAAACATTTTATGAACTTGTCCAGAAGGTGCAGACACAGAAAATAGAGTCCGAATTGCATGGTCCTGAAGAAAGTTGGGTGAGACTTCTTATCGAAAAGCGTGATAAAACTGTGATCGCACAGACAGAGTGGTACAGTCCTGATCAGGAACTGGAAACATATCTGACAAAAAATGTGATAAAAGAGACAAAGGCCCTCATTTATCTTTCAAATAACTTGTTGTCAATCATTATAAAAAAAGATTTGGGCCAGATTTACAAGGCCCTAGAGCCTCCTTACATCAGATTAATGTAATTTTTTTCTACGCTAATGTGGCTCGACAAGGCAAAAATTGGCATACCATATCTACAAAGTGGAAGCATTGCGCCACTTTGCAACCCCTTGCACCACAATATGCCTGCGCCACGCATAATGTATGCAAGGGGGGTGTTCCAGAGGCCCGCAAAATGGCACAATTAAATCTGCAAGATCTCATTGTGCCATTTTTGGCTTCATTTTTAACGCCTGCTCAAAGCAGGTGGCGGGTGCGAGGGGCGCAAGAAATCAGGCACATCAGTACTGATGGTGCCAGATTCTTGTAAATCTGGGCCGTGGATTGATGGGATAGTTTATTTAATATGCCATTTAAAACTAACCCAGGATAATTCCACTTAGGTTGGAAAGATGAGATAACTAAGCACATTCTGACAAAAGAATGATTCCTGCGACCCCCAAAATCATTCCCTAACTAGGAGCTGACACACATCCCTGCTGTAAGCCATTTTCTATTGACACTTTGAAGGGGATGGCCAACCATTTATATCAAGCTCTACCTTGGTCCAGTTCCCTCGATGTAATTTATTCAACACTCCAAGTAGACTTGTAGGATATTCATTTGTTGAACCATGCAAATCTGCCTGCAATCTTACAGAACAAGCACTCACTCTAGTCTAAGATGAGGAGCCACATCCCTTGCTCATGATATGTGGATGACTTGGATCCATCGGGCGCCTGACAAGTTCTGAGACGTCCACTGGTCCAGCGGACATCTCTAGCAATGGTAGGAACCACGATCACGGCAGTTCCTGTCAATAGATGGTGAGTTTGATGGATGACTCAGTCAATATGATGGAGCTGCACAGCAAATGTAAAATATTTTTTACTTTCCAAAACAAAAACACAAAGTGGTATTTATTTATTTTTAAACAAAGAAAATTACATGGATTTAAAAAATACTGAAAGGTATTGATAATTAAAATTGAGAAAATGAATATTGAAGTAGTCAGGAAAACATGCATTCCCATTATATGGTTGATAGGGGAAACTGTTATAGAAGATACCACCGCCTATAAATAGCTAGGTATTTTATTTAATTGAAAAATGACATTGCAAAATGCATCTTGATACCTTAAAAACTTGGATGTTAAAATTCGTGGTAAAGCAGAGGTAAAGGCCTTAAAAAGGTATTGGGACGCCTTCCATGTGCTATGGTTTAAGTGGTAATAGTTGAAGCTAAGCTAAATTCCTGGAATAGCAGTGCGGCCAACTTAAGTACAAGATTCTGGCGCAAACAGTAAATTGGCTCAAAAAAAGTGTCAATACACTGAGTAACTGAAACATGTCAGGGTGACCGATGCTGGAGAAGATGTATAAGGAAGAATCTTCAGAGGTAGCTCACTATTTTACGATGGACAACTTTAAAAGGGAGGAGCCTTTCCTTCTAACAAAAATGGAATTAAAGGAGAGAATTGCTGTGGAATCTAGGGCAAGCTATTTAAGATATCTTACTTGAAAGTGATTTACCCTGTTTTTAAGAAACTCCTGGCAGAATTGCCAAGTGTACCCTCACCTCTCAGAGCTGCTGCACCCTTGGATGTGAAGGGTGTTACTGAAGTAGGAGTAAACCTAGTGCATGTAAAACATCCCTGTAGGATAAGGACAATAGCTGGGGCTAAAAGTCACCCTTTCCACCGCACATGTTTGAATGGATTGATTATTTTATATTACAATAAGGTGTCAACGTTTAAAACCCTATTTTTTTAATAAAACAAAATGGTTTAAATGCTGATATGAAAATCCTAAACTGTTTGTCTGTCACGCAATTTTTATATGGAACTGAGTGATGGGTGAATATTTACTGACCGTGAGGGCACTGGTTTGGATGGGTTACATTTTTGTTTTTAAAGGGACCAGATTTTAAAACTCTCTTTGCTTCGTAGGCTATAAATAGAGTATAATGTCAAGGCTGGATGTCATAAGACTGTTGAGTGGATTGAAATAAGACTTTATCATTTAGAGAACCTTTTGCTGTCACCACTGTGACTCACCTCTCCATCTTTTGTGGCTGGAGGCAGCAGGTATAAAGGGAGGGGTTTAGGATGGAATAAGGAGGGATCTGAGGGGGGATCTAAGGAGGGACAGGAAGAATTTTAATTAAGTTTAATGAAGAGTTCTCCGTTGCTTTCCACTGAGCGCGCTTCTAACGCTGCTACAGCCAAAATGGGACCCAAAACAGTAGTAAACACCTCCTGTTCAGAGCTGGGGTGAGGCCAGCACCACACACGCCTGACCACTGGGACCGCAGCACCTTCTAAGTCAAAATAGCATAAACATATCAGCTTAAATAGAAAAAATAATTGAATATTTTTTTTTAGTTAAATAACGTTAACCTTTCCCTATGCTTTACCATAGAGAGACTCTAGAGTGTGAAGTTGAAATAAAAAAATGTTCCCATTACTATTTAATAAAGGTGATGTATAACATTTATTTCAAGTAATGCAATTATATTTTAATAAAACTATTCTAACATGTATTAATTCAAAAACGTTGTTAAATAGTTTAGAATTGAATAATAAATATGTTGTATTTTTTTAGATTTTTTTTAACATTAACTTTTATTTATATTTTTAACTATTTTCAATAATGTGATTTAACGAAACATTATTTCCTATGAGTTTTTATTTGAAGTTGCTACCGTCATTACTTTCTATGGGCGGGGTGTTGCAATGTGGGTGGTTGGCCTTGTGTGGTGCTGGGCGCAGCTCCTTTCTTGAGTTAGCAACAGACGTTGATAAACGTGCCTCTACCACCTATCTCAGGGGGTGTAGACATTTAAGTCTACTCTTTTAAGTAATTATACACCCGGATTTTGTGAATAGCCAAAGGTAGTTAATTTACAGAACAATGTAAGAGTAAATTTCGGGTGTAAATTACTCAAAGGTGTATGGTTCCTTTGTGAAAAGCCTCCAAAGAGTGCCCCTCCTCAGGTGACTCTAACCTGCATGCATCTACTTAAGGTTAAAAGACCAACAAACAATTTGCAGAATATTTTATTCTTTTCCGTCAAGTCTCTGACCCCTCCACCCACTCTGCCCTCAGGCTGACAGTTCCCACACTGACTACAAGATATTCATTTCATAGAGTATGACCTTCATGATAAAGAGCAAACAACACCTGTCTGTAGCATCAGTCATTGGTCAGAGGATAAAATACAAGCTTCTATCAGCTGCAGGTTAATTGCTGTGGGGCACAGCTGGAAAGAATCATCCTGATGTGCTCCACTGCTGCATTCCACTGCTGTCCTCCACTCCAGTGCTGCACTCAACTCCAGTGCTGCACTCCAGTGCTGCACTTCACTCCACTGCTGCACTCCACTGCTGCACTCCACTGCTGCCCTCCACTCCACTGCTGCACTCCACGCCACTGCTGCACTCCAGTGCTGCACTCCAGTGCTGCACTCCAGTGCTGCACTCCACTGCTGCACTCCACTCCAGTGCTGCACTCAACTCCAGTGCTGCACTCCAGTGCTGCACTTCACTCCAGTGCTGCACTCCACTGCTGCACTCCACTCCAGTGCTGCACTCAACTCCACTGCTGCACTCAACTGCTGCACTCCACTCCAGTGCTGCACTCCACTGCTGCACTCCACTCCAGTGCTGCACTCCACTGCTGCACTCCACTCCAGTGCTGCACTCCACTGCTGCACTCCACTGCTGCACTCCACTCCAGTGCTGCACTCAACTCCAGTGCTGCACTCCACTGCTGCACTTCACTCCACTGCTGCATTCCACTGCTGCACTCCACTGCTGCACTCCACTCCACTGCTGCACTCCACTCCACTGCTGCACTCCACTGCTGCACTCCACTCCAGTGCTGCACTCCAATGCTGCACTCCACTGCTGCACTCCACTCCACTGCTGCACTCCACTGCTGTCCTCCACTCCACTGCTGCACTCCAGTGCTGCATTCCACTGATGTCCTCAACTCCAGTGCTGCACTCCAGTGCTGCACTCCACTCCAGTGCTGCACTCCACTGCTGCACTACACTCCAGTGCTGCACTCCACTGCTGCACTCCACTCCACTGTTGCACTCCACTCCAGTGCTGCACTCCACTCCAGTGCTGCCCTCCACTGCTGCACTCCACTCCAGTGCTGCACTCCACTGCTGCATTCCACTCCACTGCTGCATTCCACTCCACTGCTGCACTCCACTGCTGCACTCCACTCCACTGCTGCATTCCGCTCCACTGCTGCACTCCACTCCACTGCTGCACTCCACTCCACTGCTGCATTCCACTCCACTGCTGCATTCCACTGCTGTACTTAACTCCACTGCTGCACTCCACTCCAGTGCTGCACTCCACTCCACTGCTGCATTCCACCCCAGTGCTGCCCTCCACTGCTGTCCACCTCTGCTGCACTTCGCCCCAGTGCTGCACTCCACTACTGCACTCCACTGCTGTCCTCCACTCCACTGCTGCACTCCACTGCTGCCCTCCACTCCACTGCTGCACTCCACTTCACTGCTGCATTCCACTCCACTGCTGCACTCCACTGCTGCACTTCACTCCACTGTTGCACTCCACTCTACTGCTGCACTTCACTCCACTGCTGCACTCCACTCCAGTGCTGCACTCCACTGCTGTCCTCCACTCCACTGCTGCACTCCACTCCACTCCACTGTTGCACTCCACTCCACTGCTGTCCTCCACTCCACTGCTGGCGTCCACTCCACTGCGAGGACTGCTGACCTTCACTCCACTGCTGTCCTGCACTCCACTGCTGCACTGCACTCCACTGCTATCCTCATCTCCACTGCTGTCCTCCACTCCACTGCTGTCTTGCACTCCAGTGCTGTCCTCCACTCCACTGCTGTCCTCCACTCCACTGCTGTCTTGCACTCCAGTGCTGTCCTCCACTCCACTACTGACCTGCACTCCAGAGCTGTCCTCCACTCCACTGCTGTCTTGCACTCCAGTGCTGTCCTCCACTCCACTGCTGTCCTCCACTCCACTGCTGTCTTGCACTCCAGTGCTGTCCTCCACTCCACTACTGACCTGCACTCCAGAGCTGTCCTCCACTCCACTGCTGTCCTCCACTCCACTGCTGCACTCCACTCCACTACTGTCCTCCACTCCACTGCTGTCCTTCACTCCACTGCTGTCCTGCACTCCACTACTGACCTCCACTCCACTGCTGTCACCCACTCCACTGCAGCCCTTCACTCCGCTGCTGTCCTCCACATCACTGCTGTTGTGTATTCCACTGCTGTCTCCCACTCCACTGCTGTCCTCCTCTCCACTGCTGTCCTGCACTCCACTACTGACCTCCACTCCACTGCTGTCACCCACTCCACTGATGCACTGCACTCCACTGCTGTCCCCCACTCCACTGCAGTCCTTCACTCCGCTGCTGTCCTCCACATCACTGCTGTTGTGTATTCCACTGCTGTCTCCCACTCCACTGCTGTCCTCCTCTCCACTGCTGTCCTCCACTCCACTCCACTGCTGCACTGCACTTCACTGCTGTCCTGTACTCCACTGCTGTACTCCACGTCACTGCTGTCACCCACTCCACTGCTGTCCTGCACTCCACAGCTGTCCTTCACTCCATTGCTGCACTGCACTCCATTCTACTGCTGCCCTCTACTCTTTTGCACTCCCCTGCACTCCACTGATGTTCTGCACTCCACTGGTGCCCTTCCCTCTACTGTTCTGCACTCCACTGCTGTCCTGCACTCCACTGCTGCAGTGCACTCCACTGCTGTTCTCCACTCCACCACTGTCCTGCACTCCACTGCTATCCTCCACATCACCGCTGTCCTGCACTCCACTGCTGAACTGCACTCCACTTCTGTTCTCCACTCCACTGCTGTCCTGCACTCCACTGCTATCCTCCACATCACTGCTGTCCTCCACTCCACTGATGTTCTGCACCCTGCTCTCATTTGTTCCTCTCTGGCACTAGCCTTCTATTTCAGGATGCCCTGTTGCTCTCTTAAGCTCACCTTAATCCGTTTGTTGGTGGCTTCTCTCCAGTAGCATTCAAAGGCAAGTTTTCCGTCAGAGTGAGGTGCAGTGTGGAGACCTGGTGTGGGCTCGTCTACCGGTGCAGACAGCTAATGATTTGTAAGGTGCAGTGTGGAGACCTGGTGTGAGCTCATCTACAGGTCCAGACAACCAATGATTTGTAAAGTGCAGTGTGGAGACCTGGTGTGAGCTCCTCTACCGGTGCAGACAGCCAATGATTTGTAAGGTGCAGTGTGGAGACCTGGTGTGGGCTCGTCTACAGGTGCAGACAGCCAATGATTTGTAAGGTGCAGTGTGGAGACCTGGTGTGGGCTCGTCTACAGGTGCAGACAGCCAACGATTTGTAAGGTGCAGTGTGGAAGTCTGCTGTGAGCTCGTCTACAGGTGCAGACAGCCAATGATTTGTAAGGTGCAGTGTGGAGGTATGGTGTGAGCTCGTCTACAGGTGCAGACAGCCAATGATTTGTAAGGTGCAGTGTGGAGGTCTGCTGTGAGCTCGTCTACAGGTGCAGACAGCCAATGATTTGTAAGGTGCAGTGTGGAGGTCTGGTGTGAGCTCGTCTACAGGTGCAGACAGCCAATGATTTGTAAGGTGCAGTGTGGAGGTCTGCTGTGAGCTCGTCTACAGGAGCAGACAGCCAATGATTTGTAAGGTGCAGTGTGGAGGTCTGGTGTGAGCTCGTCTACAGGTGCAGACAGCCAATGATTTGTTGAAGTACAGTCCTACAACATTTAGTCCAAGTTGAATGGATAAAGAAGTGCATCCCCACTAGATCAGTGGACTTTACATCAGTGGTAGAGTGTACTAATGACAATCCATACTAATGCTAACTACATTGATCTACATCACAGAGAAGACAACTATACCAATGGCTGTAACTACATTGCTACTTTAACAGATACATTTCTTGTTAGCTTGTTTAAAATCTTTATTGAGGACATTTTAATTACTGACAATTTATTCAAATATTGGGGACAGTAAATAGCAACATAAATGCATTTATTTTCTACATAATATTTATTACAGTATCATTAACCGCATTTTTAAAATACATATAAATAGAAATACAGTTTAGATATAGTTAATTGTAATACAAATAAAGAACGGAAATATTCTGTAAACAACTGTAAGACCTCATTAAAATGGTTGTATAAAGAGATTACATTGCAGAACATTTTTAAGTGTGAAAGACTGTCTTAGACATGTTTTGGTTTTTAAATGTAGTTCTCATTTTAACAATACATAAAACACTCATGAAAAACTAGTAAGTATTTGAAAAGCATTTATAATTTAATAGCATGTATAATAATTGCACATTTTCTTATAAGGAAACTAGTTGTATATTCTTTATCAATTTACAACAAAGAAAGTATATTGTTATGACAATAATAGTCACATTTTTAATTTTCTTTTAATGCACTAATAGTCATTTTTACTATTTCTTTTATAGTTTCTGAATTAGAACATCCAAGCGTAGCATAGGAAACCCTTCAGTCTTCTACATTTAGATAAGTTGCTTGGTTTGTCACTATTTTAAGGCAATAGACTTGTGTTCTGTAGGTATATGGATATAAGAGATGGAATTTTCATGTATTTCTGAAAGTGTGTGGGTGTTCCTAGCCTAGTTATTGTTGTCTTTATAGTTTTCATTTTAAAGTTTTTTCTAAATTAAGTTTGAAGCGGGTGAGGGTTCTCACACAAAAACATATTTACTTCAAGTTCTAAATTTTGAGGTTAGTTTTTCCCAGATCTTTTACAGTTTATAGTTCTGATAGGTATTGCAAATGTGGTATTTTGGAGTTGATATTTTAGTCCTGTGGGAACTTGGTTCATTATTTATTTGGGGAATAAACCATTTAAAAAAATATATTCTTTGGAGTATTTGTGGATGGATTAATTTTTATAGCTGTATATTCCTGGTATTTTGTAGGGTTTTTTACATTATTTTCAAATGAAAAGGATGGAAGCCGAATATCAATAGTTAGTTGAAGAGCCCTGAAATTGTGAGTTCATTTTAATTGTTTTATGTTTGAAATGCAGATCAATTGTTATTAACATAATAGGTGTAAGCTGGTTACTTAAAAGCCAATTGCGGTTTTGTTATTTAACATCAGAGGGCAAAACAACCAAGTACAGAAGTTATTTACGCCCCTTTCATTATATTCATTGTAGAATAACAGTTGGTTTGCACTTCTGGATTAGATATATGTTGGTACCATTTCT
The DNA here is from genome assembly GCF_031143425.1 of Pleurodeles waltl. Classification (NCBI taxonomy): domain Eukaryota; kingdom Metazoa; phylum Chordata; class Amphibia; order Caudata; family Salamandridae; genus Pleurodeles; species Pleurodeles waltl. Next base: position 1,021,888,086 of record NC_090450.1, on the reverse strand, counting down.
ATTTGGTCTGGTTTGACTAGTAAAAATGTTTTCTTTTAAATTAGTTTTATTATTTAGTACACTCACTTCTTGGTCATGGCTATTTTTTCTGTTATATTGTGCTTTTTCACACAACTTTATTAAATTTTAATATATTATAAACCATACTGCAAATTCCACATGATGTGTTTAAATGTATAATTTTTTCACACTCTTTAAAATGACTGATGTGAAAAATCATGAAATGGTGCAATGGCATTGTGGACAAGGCAAATTGCATTTTAGGTGCAGAAGTTCATGTAGTAGTACCCGGTGCAGTTGCACTGATAAAGTGGTTGTAGAGATAGTAATTTACAACCTACATTAAATGCATGCGTTTTCACATGTTTCAGTGGAATTCTGAACAGTAAGTTTTCATCAAGAGCTAGTAATACACCTGACTGGAAGCAATCAGGAAGCGAAAATATTGCGGACCATTACTGTGTGTTCCACTCAAGGAACACGAAGGAAAGTTCTAGGAGCTGTGTCCTTATTTTGGTTCTGCTAAAAACAGACAATTTTGACTGTTGGTGTTACCTCATGTTATCAATTCTTCAACTATTACAAAAAAATTAATACAAAGAGATAGTATGTTTTGGGTCAGCCACTATCATCCACTGGCTTCATGAGTTTTCAAGGGTTGCCATTGTTCAGATTGGCAGTCCGACTAGTCTATGGCATTTCATGTTTGGGTACATGGTCCGTTTTTCTGAGGCCACTAGCTTTGGGGAAAATGCATCAAGTTGACCTTTTGTTAAAACTGCAGCTACAACCTGATAGCCTGTATGAATTCACTGGTGCGTGTACTGTGATGTTGCAAATATATATAAATTGTTGGTTTATGTTGTTTTCTAGCTGGAATGTCTTAGACTGTAAGTAAGACATAGGTTTCTTCAGCGAAGGCCTTTGCATGTCCTTTCCTACCTTGGAGTCATAACATATTGCGTTTATGTTTTTTTTGTTCAGAAAATAAAAAAAATGTGGCAGTGTTATTGCCCTTTGCTTGTTCTTGTTCCTTATCTCCTACATGTACTGGCTCTTCTAACATCCTGGTGTTCCACACCTGTATCCTTCTCGTGTGGGGCTCATGGCTATTGAATCCTTGTTTTTACTTGGCTCCATATAGCTATAGCTTGGTATCCATGTATATATCTGTCTGTCTCTCACTCTAAAGACTCACCGTAAGAAACTGGGTTGTTAGTTAAGAGGGATAGAAGCCCCACTCAACAAATAATAAACTAAATTTTTGTCATAGTGAACCATAAAAGTCACTAAATTAACTAGTGTTAAACCCTCTGGTAGCTTGGCTCAAATCAGTCAGGCCCAACTTAGTGGCAACTTGAAAAGTATTTATGCAGCACACAGACAGTAATAAAGTGAAAGTGCCACACAAGAAAAATCCCAAACAAATGTAGAAAGATAGAGTAAATTTTAATAACTAAAACGATACTGGAATAACACATATACAATTAGTAGAACAGGTGTTAGCCTTCAAGTAGCAGAAGTGCCACTCAGGGTTATCTGGTCGTGCTGGACCTGGGGGAAGTCAAAAGTTGAGGCTGACCACAATGGAGAGTGGTTCGGATACAAGGATCAGTTTAGTGTAGCTGAAGAGTTACCTTCTCAAGTGTGGTGCACAGAGTTCTGTTGGCTTTGGAGGGGGCCGGAAGGAGAAGGCTTTCGGAATGAGGAGCAGGTCAAGGGTCAGGGACAGTCATTGCTGTAGCCCAGAGAGCCAGTCATTGCTAGAGCTTTAATTTGGTTGATTGCCGAGGACGGTTGAAATTGGTGCCAAGTGCAGATCTCCATTTGCTGTTATCACAGACTGTCACTGTTGGCACAAAGAGCAAGCTCTGCTGGAGCTTCACATTGGACAGTAGACTTTCAAAGTGAATTAGTCATGTTGCGGTTGCGGAGAGCCCAATAGACAATCCACAACAGTAGAACCATTCATAGTCATGTGACTCAGGTTACTGGCAGGAAGGATCAGTTGTTTTAGACAGAAAAATGTCAACTCCCAAAAGTGGAATTGTTTAAACTGAAACTTAAAGTGCAGCTTCACCATTAAAGATGATTTCAAATTACAAATCATTTGAGTGTAAACATGATTTCTCTCTCTGACCCCAATTTGAAGTTAGCACATATTAAATATGATAGGGTAACCCAGTGTTACTCTATGGGAGAGAAAGGCATTTCTTCTGCGAAAAAGGACTTTAGGAGTCTTTTTCTGTCAGGACATGTAAAACTTAAATATGCATGTTCTAATTTTTAAATAACTTGCACCCTGCCTTCTGAGGCTTTAGGGCCTCCCTTAGGGGTAACCTCTAAGTATTAAAAAGGAAGGTTTAAACCAACAAAACGCCTATTTTGCCAAGTTGAAATGATAGTGTAAAACTGCACTACATGCTATAGTGGCCATCCTGAGACATGTTTTGCAGGGCTCTGTTAGTGGGTAGCACAATGATTGCTGCTTCCCACAAGTAGCATTTATTTTACAGGCTCTGGGTACCTGTAGTACCAGTTACGAGGCAGTTACAAATAAATTCAACGTGGCAATTAGGTGTTGGTCAATGTTACCATTTTTTTAGGGAAGGGCACAAGCCTTTTAGCGCTGGTCATGAGGGAGAAAGTGCACTGAGTCGTAAGGGCCAACAAAAATAGGTTCTGCAAAAATCAGGGATTCAAGGCAAGTTGTTTAATCATTTTATACCAAGGTGCTTTGTGAGCAAGCATAGTGTGATCAACTGCATGAAAGTGGACCTAAGCTCCCTGGTGGAATGTACTTTGTACATTTGTATTTGTGTTCATATTAGTGTGGATCCATTGTATCAAACCTTTGCTCCTGTAGGCTTTATAGATGATACAGACCATCTACAGTGCAATCCTGGCATCCACTAGAAGGCCTTGGCGTGCTCCCTACCCTGGGGTAGCATGCCAAACCATAGTAGCTGCTGACAAATCTGGGCTGATTGAGAAGGAGTCTGCTAAATCTGCCATAAACAAGTAGAATTTAGAGATTATCTTTTGGCTAAAGAAGGATCATCATTACTTGTGCAATGACACAAAATCTCACTTTCTGTGTCCTTTTCATCATCGGTTCTCAGAAGCCTGCAAAAAGTGAGGTTCTTCTATCGCGGCTAGTGGTAAATTAAGAGGATGCATATCCTTTGCTGGATGGATCGTATTCAGCAATTGTGTCTCAAGACGATGGGGACTACATGCGATTGCAGCTGGGGCAGGAAGTAGCCAGCTAGAGGCAGACTCATTACCTCTCCTGCATCACAGATACACCCAATCCAGATTCATCGGTATAATATGGTTGAATAATAATTCTTCCTTAAAGCCTTTGCGTGAGTCTTTGATGACCATGATGTGCCCATGAGCATAGAAACAGGTCAGAGTCACCAGCCCCTTTATCCTGCCTTGTTCCATCAGAGATTTTGACATTTTACAGAACAATTTTGTGCAGGTTTCAGAGTGGAAGAGAAGGGAAAATGTGGGTTGGTGTTTGAAGGAAAACCTGCGTCACATGACTTGAACTTTCCATGAAGATCCCTGGAGTTTCTTTCTTGTGAGGCACAATTCTCACATTGTGAACTTTGCATTCAGCTCTGGCACAAAGGAGGTGTAAAGAAGGAACGTAACAAGATTCCAGCAGAAGGCAGGCACACCAGGACGGATTGTAGACATTGTTACGCCACAGCTCGAGGCAAGCCTTGATTTCTGTGTTTTCAGAACATGCTTCACTTCTCTGCTGGAGATCCAGGCACTTGCACTCTCAGTGAAAGAGCTGAAAATTTCAATTGTGTATATCTTTTATGGAATGTAACCTTTTCTTACTAAATCAGACCACGAACAAAAATATAAAACTATGCCTTTACCATGCAGGAAAAAAATGTGGCCTGATACACCATATTTTCGGACAAACTATATACGTTCACGTGCCTCAACACATTTAGTAGTATGATGCAAAGATCAAATCCCTTGCTATGAACATTAGACAACCTAACTAACTTTCTGTTTACTCCCTGAAAAAGTCTGTTTTAAAATCATGTTACAGTACAACGAAACTGTGCCCATGTCTATAGTGCCTGCTGTCTCACACTAAGAAATTAACCCCTTGTTTTCTTAGTGTGGTTAAATGCATTTGTTCTTATTTTTACACTGAACAAAGCAGCTGTCACATATCAGATTTTAAATAGGAGTGGACGATAAATTCCACTCCTCTGGTGGAGTTGGCAGAATTTAGGCCACTCTGCGTTATGCTTGTAATGGAGAGTTGCGGGCAAATTCTGTAACCGCCATGTGGTGGAGATTTTTCTTGTACGTGGCTCACCAACAGTAAGTTTGTGAGTGCAAGCGAGATATGGCATTCCCCTAGCATGATTTGTGGGTGCTAGCAGGACACACAGCAAGATTTCCTCATTGTGAAGAGTCGCAGACAGTCCTGACCGTTCGCATTGAGAAAGCTGCAGCTCGAGTATAAAATCTACTCGAGTGACAGCAAAATCAACTCAAGCAGCAGCACACTTTGCGGTGCAGCATGGTGCTATTTGTGCTGATTATTCAGTGCAGAACGAGCTCCCTGTGCTACAAATCTGCATGAGCAGCGGAACATACCAATTGCTGCCCATTTGTGGAACTCCACAGAACCTTAAAGAGTTTTCATGTAACTCTGTGAGCTCCACCCACCCCAATCTTAAGGTAGACTGTATTTTTTAATACATGTGCCCCAAGACAAGTGAGCAGGTTTAGGAGGGGTTTAATACACCCCTTCAATATTATCATGTCATGGTGAGATATTTACCAGATGTGGTGTGGAACACCTATTCTGACTAATCACAAGAAACAATGGGAATTATATGTGACATTGATGCGTTCCATACCAAATTCCTCAGGTGTATGTATACACATGTGATGCCCATCACTGGCATACCTAGTAGACATCTTCCTATCCCTCTTCTGATCGTCACTGTTAGTAGATCTGCTCCTAGCCCTCCTTCACCAGTCATTTCCCTGATTGCCTCCCTCACCACCTTTGAACCTTCAGGTCTGTGGACCGCCCCGTACACCCCAGGGAGCTCACACATGTCCTTCACCCCGGCCACCCTTGCACCTGTACTGACGGCCCCCTTCCCTTAGGACAGACTTGTTGATTTTAGTCAAGACCTTCAGCTAGTCAAAGCCTATCTACAAAACCTCACACAGATCTTGAAGCTCCAGAAGCATTGGAGTTTCAACTTGATCTATAGGATTAACAGAACCCCACATACCAAACAGTATACTCCACCGACAAGGGGAAAACCTAACTTCTCCAGGCATGAGACATCGATCAACAAGAAGTCACAGAACCTGATAGGGAGATCAGACCCCACCTTAATCCTACCTCCATCTCAGGTCTATGCTTCTTAATTGCAGTTCGGCAGTAACACACGCAAATGACATCACTGATCTCATTCTTGACCGCCTTATCTTAACTGAAACATGGGTCACTGATTCCTCCTCACCCTTTCTGGACATTCTAGTTTCACCCAACTATGACATCATCAGATTCGTCCGATTAGGAAGAGCTGGGGGTGGTATTGCATTTATTTACCATTCCATGCTCACCTTAAAATATTCACACACTGTTCCAGTGCCCTCTTGCAAATACTTAGGTATTGAAATATGAAGAAATGACAACCTGGTGTACAAACTCCACATGATTTATTACCCCCCGGAAAATAACCTACCTTTCCTCAAATAAATTAATTACATAAATAAGCAGTGGGAGCAGAAACAGCATTCATTCTATCTAGCATAGCGATTTCACTAAAATATGATGCAACTTAAATCATGTTAATAAATATTATTTGTCATACAAGAATTTAAACAACAAAATAAATGTTAACAACCCCATAAGTAGATGTTAACAACCCCGTAAGTAGATTTTGCCACAATTTTCCATTTTTTTATTTTGGCTCCAGAGTGGTTCAGGGCAGGGCACCCTTGCCCTGCCCCTTATATTATTCTTTTTTTATAAAAATACAAGACAAGGGACTAAGGGCCTCATTTTGACTTTGGCGGTCTTTTTGAAAGACCACCGATGCCGCTGCAGCCAAATGACCGCCATATTAGGAGTCATTGGAGGAACTCTGCCCATTTATGGGCGGAAATCAGATTCTAAAGAGGTGGTTACATCGCCAGCACCGCCACACCAGTGATAGTGCATCCAGTCCTTATAAATTACTTGTACTTGGACACGCCGGAGGTCGGTGAACCTTTTGACCGGGTTGAGTCCTCCTCATCCAAAGAATTGTCGGATCCCTCAAATCAATAATCAATAATCATCTATAATCAATAACCAATACTCAATTAGAGAAAATCAGTAATTAGACACACCATGACCTTTCAGTCATGAATAACCACACCTGTTTATTAAAAGTTAATGAGTTTATTTCCCTATATTAACAAAGCTAACACAATATAAGTAAGTCTCAAAATCAAATGATACACATATACGAACATTACTGCCTGTCCATAGCGACAAAAGAAACGCAATCTACGCAAAACTTGGATTATAATGCACTCGGCTATAGCATTGCAAATCACTAATAAAAGTAACTGAATTTGACTAATTGCATACATTGGTCAGCATAACAAGATTTCAATTCAGCATGGTGCATCAAATGAATACCTCAATTAACCTCTGATAAGCATTGGCATGTGGGGCTTCATGCAAAACGAATTTAGTCAACATAAATTTAGAAACCTTCTAGCTTAGGCTCTGTAAAAAAATAAGCAGTTGGTACCTAAGGAGGAAAATACAATGCATAATACATTTATCCTTTCATAATTACCAAATACAATCAGCATTCAAGGTAAGTCTTCGTCCTTCAGGTACCGGTTCGAGCATGGGGCAGACTTCAAAGGAGGGGCAAAGTTAAAGTCAAGTTTTCCTTGCAGCAGCAAGGAAAATGGGGCAAAAGTTATTGTATGGGCAAAATGGGGTAAAGTAAAGTTAAAGTCTCTAGGGTGAGAATTCTTTAAAGTCTCTCTCTCTCTCGAATAGAGAAAAAGCATCAAAGTGTCATCAAAATGGCTTCTCAAATCTGGCTTAAAAATGGCTTCAAAGAAAAATGGCTGGCTTCTCTTCGTCCGGTGGGATTAAGTAAGAAAAGTTCCAAATTCTTCAGGTTCTTCCATTGTAGGGTCCATGGTGATTTCTCTTTGACCAATGAATAGTGTCTTTTCTCTTAATGCTCATCTACGCATAAGGTGTCCTTGGAGTTTTGGAACACAAGTAGCAACAAAGTTGCCAATTAATTCTGCATCAGTGTCTTTATTGTCTGCATCTGCAGAAACTGACCTTGCTTCAAAGGGGATGAAAGTTGCCTAACACACAACCTTGAGATAAGTGTATTAGTCATTCTACTGGAAAAATACAGCTTTGAAAGGTCTAAAACACGTTATTGTAAATACAAGTGAAAACGTAAGCAGTTAAAATTGAGACCAGGCAACTAGGCCAAAGCCTCTGCTAAATTTAAGCTAAGCATGTAACAGTTTAACAAGAAAATCATAAAATATAGCTGCAATTATGACATTTAATACATTTGTCGGCTTTCATGATTAATTAAGCTTGTTTATACTAATGGCGATCTACTTCGTGGGCACATTTTCTACATACATTTTTTTTCTTTACTAAAATCACATTGTTTTATACGATTTTGTTACATGATATATGAATGTTTGTTCATCTTTCTTTTTCTGCTTCATCACCAGCAAGACTCCGCCCGCTGCATCATGAGCAGCAATATGGCTTGGCGGAGTCTCGCTGGCGTGATGGTGCTGGCAGTACAAGACCGCCAGGACCCATCCCCTCCCAGATGACCTCCTCCACGGAGAAGGTAAGTGATCATCCGAAAAGGGGGGGGGGGAGTGTTGGGTGCATGTATGTGGTGTGTGTGTGTATGTTTGCAAATGAGGGTTTATGAGTGCGTGTTTGTGAGCGAGTGAGTGGTGGTGTCTGTGTGCAATTGTGCGTATAGGGGGTGCGTATGTGTGACTGCGGGTGTGTAAATGGATATGTACGGTTAGCGGGGTTGTGGGTGCATGTATGCGGTGCAGGGAGGTGTCTGTGAGTGTGTGTGTGAGTGCATGAGTGAGAGTATGCGGAGGGGGTGGTGAATGCATGCGTGTATAAGATTGAATGTGAATGTTTGTGTGCATTTAAATGGGTGTGTGTGTCTGCATGTATGCAAGTGAATGAGGGTGTGTGTCTGCATGTACGCGAGTGAATGGGGGTGTCTGTGTGAATGTATGCTAGTGAGTGGGGATGTCTGTGTGAATGTATTCATATGCCGAGGGGTGTGTATGTGAATTCATGTGCGCATGAAGGGGTGGGGAGGTGTTTGTAAGTGTTGTGGATGGTGTAAGCATGTGTGTGGACATGTAGGGGTGAGTGAGCCAGCAACAGGAATGGGGATTCCTATCGCTGGCTGCGTTTCCGCCAGGGTTTTCATGGCAGGGTGAATGCCACGGGAAGCCTGGCGGTCTGCAGCCTCGTAATCTATCCAGCAGGATGAGGCCTGCCGCCGAGTTGGAGGTTCTCACCATCGGCCTCGGTGACGCCACCGCACCGGCAAGCCAGGTGGCTTGTGGAGGTTTGGGGTTCGCAGCAGTAAGACCACCACGGCGAGGCTGGTGGTCTGATAACCGTCAGCCTCGTAATGAGGGCCAAAGTACCCAGGTCCTGCAATGGCTGGCATCAATAATTTTCTCCTGCAGCTGGAAGCCAATCAGAGCGCTCACTTTGGCCTGGGAAAAAGAGCTCCCTGGGCCAATCAGAATGCTCTATTTTTTTCAATTGGGTTTGAGCGACTCTTGCGAGGGTAGCGCTGCATAAAAAAGTCTATGGAAAATGCATGGGGAAATTTGTTTTTTGGGCCCCTCTTTTTCCTCGGTCCTCGCTTGACTTATCACCCCAGAACTTTCCAGGAAGGAGCTGAGATAAAATGTCTTGTTCCTTTTTATTAGCAATCCAAAAAATGCTTAGCTAACCAAAGCAATGTAAATATACATATATATATATATATATATATATATATATACATATATATATATATATATATATATATACATAAATACATATATAAATTACCTGAAAAGACAATGCTTAATGTCTATGATATTCCATTCTAGCATCTGTCGATAAAAGAAAAAACTGGAGACTTAGATGCAGAGCTTAGTTAATGTGGTTCTAACCATATCCAGAGCACAAGGGGTTAGATACTTTGTACAGAATGTGTTGCTGAAAATATGGAAAAAGGAGAAGTCCCAGTTTTGCTAATGCATGAATTAGGAGGAAGATGTGCAAAGTCGTACATGATCAGAGAAGAATACAGGCCCAGAATGCTCATGGCGTCCAAATAGAGAGCTTAGGACAGAAAGCATGGAGGCAAGACAAGGGCAAGCGTAAACATGTATTCATAATGCAGCTGCAAGTAGAAGGTCATAGAAAGCTTGAGTCATAACTTGATAACACATACACGCAGGGAGGGCGCACATTCCAATCCACGTTCACAAGGGAAGGATACACCATGGTGGTTTTGGAAAGGGAACAAGATAAGCTTTGATGCTTGAAAGCCAGTGTTGTAATGTGTCTCGAGGATCCTCCGTGATGTAGGCCTCGAGACAAGCTGACATCAGAATGGAATGCTATGTGAGAATGTGGTTCACGGTGTTCTCTCCCAAGGCAATTGCTTGCTGACCTCGGGAGAGAGAGCACCGCGTCGGAGTTGTTCGCTCAATAAAGTCTCTTACCTGTTCCTGTGGTCACTCGGTGTGTTCATCACTTCATTTTGGCGACGAATCGGGCAGCAAGCCGAGGCAGCTGTCTACAACCCGTCGTGGATGCTCAAGACCCACGCACGACCGAGTCGCTGTCTTCAACTTCCTCATGATCGGAGGTGCTTGTGATTTCATTTGGATGACTCCTGTGTGCTGCGCGCATTTCTGTATGCCTTCCGGTATTTGTAATTTTTTTAAATTTCCTTTGGAGGCCGATTGCGTCTCATATACGCTGTTAACGTTGCCTAGCAATGTGGGAACGCCGCACGCGCCTTTCGCCTCAATGCGCGTGTTGTTTACATACGCTCTGGTTACAGCTGGCACATTGCACGCACGTCAACAACGTTTCTGTGCCACGGCCATCTTTGGTGATACAAGCTGGTGATACTGCGAACAAGTCAATATCAACACCACTTTATCAAACCCTTGTTGATCTGGACATACATGGAGTTATTTTACATCTGGGCATACATTGTACACAAATTGACTCTCTCTTGAACAAGTGCACAGGATTAAATGGTTACTTACAGACTGCGTTTTTAAACCTAATCTATCTATTGTACAATGGCAATTCCAATTGAACAATGGCAATTTTGAGCAGTGCATCACTTTAAGCCTGGTTTTCAACGGCAATTGACACACTTCATACTTACTATTTCTCAAGATATCTCTACTGTACAGTAAATTCACCATGGAGAATTCAGCTGCAGCAGTCAACTCTCCTCCGTTATTTTTGATGCATTAAGGTGCTCCACCAATTGAATGGGAGGAGTGGGAAGAAATATTTGACAATTATCTGGAAGCGCTGGATGGGTCGGGGTTTTCTTCAAACAGAAAAAAGCTATTTTGCTTAGTGTTTTGGGCAACAAAAGTCACCGAGTGTTTAAATCCCTACCCAAGGCATGTGATCAATCTGGGCAACCTATAGATGATGTGTTTGTTGAGGCAAGGTGTAGATTAGAATTGAGGTTTGCCAAGACTGAAAATGTAGTTATGCGCAGATTTAAATTTTATACGCAGTCGCAAAAAGAAGGCGAATCTGTAGACAAGTTTGTTACTCGTTTGAGGGAGTTGTCTATTAAGTGCAAGTTTGGGCCCATAACGAAAGAATTAATTAGGGACCAACTTATAGTGCAATGCAGAAGTAGGAAAATGCAGGAAAGATTGTGGGCTGCAAAAGATCCAAAGTTGAAGGATGCCACTGAGATCGCAAAAGTTGTTGAAGAGTCTGAGTCATGTATGAAATTGATGGATAGGAGGGAGGTTAAACATTCTGATGATGTGACGTGCATTGAGAGTGAGGTTGCAGTTACCTCCAGAACGTGGGGTGGTAAGTCGAGTAAAGGGGTTCCAGGTAGTGGTGCTGTTGGCAATAAATTGTGTTCTAAGTGTGGCAGTAGATATCACTCTTCCGATTCTTAGAATTGTTTCGCCATTGGGAAGGAGTGTAGACGATGTGGACGTAAAGGACATTTTGCCAGGATATGCAAGGGAAAGGATGCAACCAAAGGGAAAGTAGCTGTGGTGGTTGACGAGGGAGAAAACTATTTCGTGAGTGATATGGTCGACAGGGTACTATGTCTATCTGAGCCTGACATTAGTCAGGTAGGGGAAAGGAGAATGCAGAGACCTAAAGCTAAGTTCACTATTAAGAATGTGCCTGTTGGAGAGGGCGTGGCTTGAGCGTCAAGATGGCGGCTGCAACTTAAAGGTGCTCTGGACCCCTCCGTCATCCGCTCGGGAATCGCGCACGAATTGGCCCCACCCGGAGGAGGGACGAGACGGAGAAGGATCGGGGCAACCCCCGGAGCAGAGGAGTTGTGGTCCGGTGCTCGAGGGCCCGGGAGGAGCGAAGAACGGACGGAGCGGCCCGCACGCAAAATGGCGGGCGCTCAGACCGCATAATCGCCGCTGGTGAAGCGGCGGCGACCGGAGGCGACCGGCCTGAAGGGGGAAAAAACCAAAGACGGCGCATAGGTCTGACGTTGCTGGGCAGGCTGGGGAGGAGAGAGGAGGTCCTCGGATTCGGATGCCCCACGCCCAACTGACAGGTACGGAGAAGACAGAAAGCAGTGAAGCCGGGAGGCCTCGGCTGGGGAGGGCCCGATCCCCCATGGACGGCGGGAAGTGGCGCTGAATCAGAGGGACTGAAACAGGCCTGGAGATCCCGAGAATGCCGGGAGCACCCTGAAGGACGGGGGTGGATAGTGGGGACCTTTTCATCGCTTCCTCATCGCCCCTTTTGTGACTAGGGGCAGGGTGAGAGTGAGTTATCGTTTCCTCGCTTCCCCCCCCCCCTTTTTCGTGATTAACAGTCCTCGGCCACGAGGAAATAAAGATCTGAGGTGGACAAGGTGATGAATGGAGCCTTTCGGCAAGGCTGACATAAAGAAAGGCTGAGGCCCATGGGACGAAAGGACGAACTATGACACACCAGCAGAAGTGAGCACAAGGGCAGAAACGGGCACTCCGGGAGAAACCGAGGGATAAGCGGCAAGGAAATATCCTGCAAGCAGGCCCAACAAGGTAGTTAAATGGGCAAAGATAGGCAAACCCGCCCCGCCGCGGCGCAAACGCGCATTGATCAATTCGCCACGGGGCCCAACGGAGCCTCGAAAGAGGACCGAAAGACCAGAAACAATGACGAGAAACAAACCGGGAACAGCGATCTGGCAGCTATTCTTCAAGCAATACACTCCTCCCAAGAGGCGGTGGAGGGCAAAATTGGGGAAGTAAGGGTGGACGTGGCCCTGGTGCGCCAGGACCTTCGCAATGCTACAGCGAGGATTGCAGAAGCGGAGTCCAGGATCTCTACGGTGGAAGACGAGCTGGCGACCCTTAAAGCACAGGTATCAACTTTAACAACCCGGACAGCGGAACTATATCGAAGGGCAGAGGATGCTGAAAATAGATCCCGCCGCAACAACCTCAGAATTGTGGGACTGCCCAAAAACACCGCTGCGTCCTCTCTGGCCATATTCCTGAAGGACTGGTTCCGGTCCTGGCTGCCCCGGGATCTTCTGACACCCTGGTTTGCGATCGAACGTGCTCATCGGGCCCTACAAGCCAGACCCCCACCAGGCTCTCCACTGAGGCCAGTGATCCTTAGACTTTTTAACTTCAGAGACAGGGATGCGATTCTCCAGGCGGCAAGAACAAAAGGAGAACTGCATTGTGATGGGTCCAAAGTTATGGTGTTTCCTGATTACACTAAAGACGTTCAAATGCAACGCCGTTCGTTTATAGAAATAAAACAAAAACTAAGGGCGATGGAAGTTCCGTATCGTCTCCTCTTCCCGGCCAAGCTAAGGGTGGTTCACGGCAACAAGACCCACTTCTTTGAATCCCCAGATCAGGCCTGGAGGTGGCTGACCGAAGAGATCCCGATGGGTCCTAATGAGGGAGAACGACGACTGGCACTCTCGGGCCAGCAAAGGAGCAACCGGCAGCGACAGCCACGGAGGTCTCACCAAAGAACTCGTTCCAGGAGGCACAGGGAGGGGGGGGAGACGATCTCGGGCTCCCCTCGAGGATCCGCTGAGGAATCAACCCAAAGGCAGGGGGTAGAAGTGAGACCGAGAGACAAAGAAATGAACCAGACGCCCCCGGATCCTAGAGAACTGCTCCCCGGAACTGTAGATGACACGGATCTCTCACAGAGTCCAGTGATCTGAGTCCTCCTCCGGAGAGGGGGAGAGAGGAAAGACAGACTTGAAAGGCCAGAGACCAAGGAGAGGGTCGTCAGGCTTGGAGTCAAGCATTACAAACTTAAGCACTTCTTAATCCGCAATAATGGAGGGGTCCACCAAAGCTCAGACACAAGCAGTTAGCAGCTCGTTATGTGCGGGAACATGTTGTTGGTATTGGGCGACAGATGCTTCTGGGGGGAAGTATGGGGTGGGTTGGGAGTTGGGGGGCATGTTTGGTTCTTTCCAGCCAGCAGGCTGTTGTTATTGTTCGAAATAGTCAATGTAGGTTTAGGGTCTCTAATACCGGCAGGGAACAATAGTGATAGGACACTCAGACACAGAAAGGCTTGGAAGGATCCAGGGGAGAGGGTGCGGGGGCTGGGGCGGGGATGGATGAGATGGAAAGAATGGGGATGACTCACATAATATCGTGGAACGTCAACGGGCTCCTTGACAAGATTAAGAGATCAGCAGTACTCACCTACATTCATAGACACAAACCTAACATACTTCTGATGCAGGAAACACACCTCTTGGGGAACCAGTGCACCTTCTTAGCCTGCAAGGGATTTGACAGGGTATTCCATGCAGGGTTTACAAGAGGCTCAAGGGTGGTTGCTGTACTGCTACATCACTCCCTACCCCTGGTGGTGAGACAAGAATGGAGAGACCCGCTGGGGAGGTACATGGCAATCTCAGGCTTGGTAGAAGGCCAGACAATGAATATTGTGAGCGCTTATGCTCCCCCGAACTTGGTGCGTAAAACTCTAGAAGATTTGACAAGGTTACTAGCAGAATTACCCCCCGGGAAAACGGTAATAGGGGGCGATTTCAACGGAGTCCCAAACTCAGATCTAGATACAAGCGGGGGACCTTCGACACATAGACAGGCACTGTCCAATAGTCTGGAAGGGTGGATGGCATCAACAGGACTCTGCGATGCTTGGAGGGTGTGGCACCCGAGAAGCAAACAATTCACGCATAGGTCGGCAGCCCACAACACACAGTCCAGAATAGACTTGGTATTTGTATCAGTCAGGGATTGTGGACACCTCACTCACATCGAGATCCTACCGCGTGGGATCTCGGATCACGCGCCGGTTCGGCTTAGGATGGGCCTGGCTGACCCGCTGATCCGCCCCATATGGAGACTAAACGCATGGCATTTGCAAGATGAGGAAGTGGTAGATAGTTTAAGGGTGTCGTTGCGTGACTACTTCATCACTAATGAGGGCTCGGTGAGATCACCAGGAATCCTATGGGCCGCAAGTAAGGTAGTAATGAGAGGGATAGCCAAAGGTCTGATCCATGCTCGGGAACCCGCCCGCAACTCCAGAATCACACAACTGGAGGCTCGTGCCACTCTTCTGGAGAGAGAACAGGAATCTCACTCAGACGAACAAATAAGCAGAAACCTCTTGTTGATTCAAGAAGAAATACGCAGTCTATCCCTAGAAATGGCAAAACACATGTGGCGGGCCTCTACGGCTCGAGTATACAGTTGGGGTAATAAAACAGGGAAATTACTGTATTGGTTGGTTTCCCAACAACAGGCTCCCCGAATCGTCCCTGAGATAGACAATGAACGGGGAGAACGAGTGGTGGAGCTCCAGGAGGTGGCCGAAACATTCGCCAAATACTATAAGACCCTATACCGAGCAACAAGATCAGAGGTTGGGGACTCTCCAGACGGATCCTTGGGGGTCGGGTCATTCCCGGCTCTGCCTACGGTGGACATACGGGCTCTGGAGGAACAGTTCACGGAAGCAGAAATTAGCGAGGCCATAGCGGCAATGGGGGTGGGGAAAACTCCAGGACCCGATGGGTTTCCCCCAGAATACTATAAAAGATTTAGGGAAGAGCTGGTCCCCCATCTAATGAATCTCTATGCCGAGGTGGACCAAAAGGGCTTCTTTCCGGATGGTCTAGACATTGCCACCATTGTTGTTTTGCCTAAGACCCAACCCCCCTCCCTCTCCTGCGCAGGCTACAGACCCATATCTCTCATAAATAGTGAAATAAAGATCTAGGCCACAATGTTGGCCTCCCGCCTTAAAAGGGTGATGCCCTTACTGGTGCACCCAGACCAATGCGGCTTCATGACCGGACGTAGCACACGCCATTGTATTCGAAGGCTCCAAGTGGCTCTTGCAGGACGTCACCGTTTACCCCAGCAACTAGCTCTCCTATTCATCGATTTTGAAAAGGCATTTGACTCAGTGAACTGGGAATTCCTTTTCGCGGTACTCCGGCGGGCAGGCTTTGGGCCACGATTTCGTAGACTGGTCCAGGCCCTATATACCAGACCCATGGCGCGGGTGCGGGTCAATGGAGTTTTGTCCTCGGCCTTTCCGATACAGTGGGGAACGAGACAGGGCTGCCCCCTCTCCCCTCTCCTCTTTGCTCTGGCCATTGACCCTTTGGCGAGAATGTTGAGAGATGATCCGATTTACCAGGGTTGGAGATGGGGCCCCTCTTATGAAGATCGAGTGGCCTTATACGCGGATGATGTCCTGCTGTACATGGCGAACCCGGGAGTGACCGGACCCCGGAGCTTCCAGTTACTGCGACACTTCGAAGAGATCTCGGGGCTCAAAATGAACCCGTCCAAATCGGTGCTGGTCCCATTGACGCAGTCCAGAGACTGCTTTGACTGGCAGGAGGCGGTTCCACTGCGTCGGCTAAGTTTTAAATACTTGGGGATGTGGGTCGCACTGCTCCCTGAGTTGTCCTGGTCCCTGAATCTAAATCCACTGATGTCTCGTATACGGGAAGACCTTAGGCATTGGCAGTCTCTACCGCTGAATATTCTGGGCCGTATTGCCTTGTACAAGATGATGATCCTACCTCACCTCTTATACGTGGTCCAGAACTTACCATTTAACATTCCACGCTCGTGGTTTAAAAAACTGGACGGAATCACCACCTCCTTTACATGGGGGGGAGCGAGACATAAAGTAGCAACCCGGAACTGCCGAAGAGACATATATGACGGGGGTTGGGCATGGTTGACCCATA
Organism: Pleurodeles waltl; assembly: GCF_031143425.1. NCBI lineage: Eukaryota > Metazoa > Chordata > Amphibia > Caudata > Salamandridae > Pleurodeles > Pleurodeles waltl. The sequence continues at coordinate 1,021,871,533 of NC_090450.1, read as the reverse complement.
CCTGTATTACCTGGCAACGCAGCTCCTGGTGGTACATGACTGGTTCAACGGAGGCTGGTCAGATCCAGCATATCAGGTGGAATTAGACGCCTTGGGATATCCCCATATCCTGGATGTGCTATATGGGGCTCCAATCCCCTTGAATCTAGAGCCCATCACCAGAGCGGTATTTTTGGCATGGAGAGCGGCTCTGAGACATACCGGTTGGAGCAAAGTGGTCACTCGGCAAACACCGCTGTGGCATGGCAGATGGCTGAGAGAGACGGCCGGGTTGGAGGGGTTCGGGAATTGGGACACATTGGGAATATCCTTGGTTGGGGACGTATGGAAAGGAAGCTTGATGAAATCCTTTGATGAAATGCAGCAAGAATTCCAACTATCCCCGAAACAATTCTTTAAATATCTCCAGCTCCGACATGCCCTCACGAAGCACTTGAAAGAAATATCCCATATACCAGAGTTCAACCCGGTAGAAGCCAAAACAATAATGGGCAATCTGGGGAGGAAGGGGGTCTCTCAAATCTATAGAATACTGATCTCAAACGCTCCAGGGGATCTGGATCATCTCAAGAAAGGTTGGGAGAAATGGGTGGGTCCACTTGAAGAGGAAGACTGGGTGGAGGCACTGATGGCCCCCCGAATGCTGGTGGTGTCGACGAGGTTAAGGGTGACACAATTCTTCTATCTACACAAAGCATATCTAACTCCAGACAGAATGTACAAAATGGGTGCCCTTGACTCTAGTCGATGCCCAAGATGCAAGGAAGACAAAGCTGACTTTTATCATATGATATGGTCCTGCCCAGTGATCCAGAGGTTCTGGAAGGGGATAAATCAAGAGCTGAATAAAGCCTTGGTATCATCACAGGTACTGACTCCCAAAACAATACTATTAGGGATGATGAGTGATATGGAGGGATCTAGAGCAGATAAAACATTGGTCGGTATAGCGACTGCGGTAGCAAAGAGAGATATAGCAGCCGCCTGGAAGAATATCAAAGGTCCTTCTCTTCAGAAATGGAGGAAGGGGGTGGACTGGTGTGCAGCCCAAGAAAAAGTTGGTGTATGAATCAAGGGGATGCCCTCACAAGTATGAAAGAATATGGGGGAAATGGGTGGGACACCTAAGCTAAGATATGGGGCTTAGAATATATGTATACCCTCGTTCTTCCTACCTTGTTTCTACCCTGGCAAAATGTGATGAAGTGACTTCTTACAGTTGTTTGAAGCATTGAAAGATCAGATCAGAATTTATTGTCCAACCGGTGTGAAAGAGATCAAGTTTTGCTAGTTATTTGATTGTCCTAATTTGTACCTTTTTAAAAACAATAAAAATTTGATTATAAAAAAAAAAAAAAGAATGTGCCTGTTGAAGTAATGGTGGACTCTGGCTCCTTATACACCATTATCCCTAAGGAATTGTTCCTTCTCAAGTGGCCTTCGACTAGGTTGCTACCCAAGGACATTAGCCCGGGGCGGTACCAGGGATAACAAATTGATATTATTGGCTACATGCTTACAGAGATAGCTTTTAAAGGGAGGATGGTCATAGGCAAAGTGTATATAGCTGAGTCAGGTCCTCCTATTTTGGGTTGACAACATCAATTTGATCTGTGCATTGCGATTATTCTGTGCGCTCCAAGCCAGGTTATGGTCATTAATGACACTTCATTGGACATTATATTGTGTGGGGCAAAGAAGTTATTCAGGGAAGAAATTGGAGTACTAAAAGGTTATGTCCATGAGATCAAATTGAAGCATGGAGCCATCCCCGTGCAACACAAAGTCAGAAAGGTTCCAGTGTCAGTCAGGGGTGAAGTCAAGGCACTTTTAAATGAAATTCTGGATAGTGGGGTCATCGAACGAGTAGAAGCCTCTGAATGGTTGTCACCTATTGTTATATAAAAAAATAAGATGGAAAGTTAAGGTTTGCATGGACTTGAGGGGTTTGAATCAGAATATTGTGACAGACAACTTTCCTTTGCCCAATATTAGCCCCTTCTGTGCCCAGGATGTAATGGTTACGTCCTGAGGCTAGCGCTCCCTCTGTGGGGTTCCCCCCCCACCCCCCCAAGGCAGGGATGGAAGGGGAACCCCGTGACGTCAGCGTGTGATCGCGCGCTGATAGTCACAATCATTTCTCTTCCGATCACGTGGAGGAGGCCGAGAGACTTCAAAGGGAAGGAAAGTTATTTCCTTCCCTTTGAAGTCTCTCTCAGCGTTTTAGCAGCCGGATTGCAAGCAATCCGGCTGCTAAAACGCCCACTAGACACCAGGGATTTTTTTTTTTGTTAATGAAATTGGCATGAGGGAGCGACCCCTTGGGCAAGGGTCGCTCCCAGGGGGGGCATTTTCTTTAAAGGCCTTTTCTGCCCCCGGGGGGGGGGGGAGAAACCTCTAGGCACCAAGGAGCATTTTTTGTTGTTGTTGTTTTTGTTTTGTTTTGTATTCTTGAGGTGGAGAGTGACCCCTTAGGCAAGGGTCGCTCCCCTAGGGGGCAAATTATATTTAGGCCATTTCTGCCCCCCTTGGGGGCAGATTGGCCTATTTTTATGAGGCCAATCTGCCCCCCAGGGGGACAGAAACCACTAGACACCAGGGAGTTTTTTTTTTCCGCGAATTTCAAGCAAGGGGAGCGACCCCTTAGGCAAGGGTCGTTCCCCTGGGGGCAAATTTATATTAGGTCATTTCTGCCCCCCTGGGGGGCAGATCAGCCTATTTTAATTAGGCCGATCAGCCCCCAAAGGGGGCAGAAACCACTAGGCACCGGGGATTTTTTTGTTGTTGTTGTTTTACAGATCGGGAGCGGCCCCATAGGCAAGGGTCGCTCCCCAAGGGGGGGGAAGAGCAAATTTATTTTAGGCCATTTCTGCCCCCCCCTGGGGGCAGATTGGCCTATTGTTATTAGGCCGATCTGCCCCCAGGGGGGGCAGAAACCTCTAGGCGCCAGGGCAACATTTTTTTTGTGTTTTTTTTGTATGTTTGTTTTTTTTTAGAGATGGGGAGCAACCCATTTGGCAAGGGTCGCTCCCCTGGGGGGCAAATTGTATTTAGACCATTTCTGCCCCCCTTGGGGGCAAATCAGCTGATTTTAGGTCAAACAACTAGGCACCGGGGATCTTTTTTTTTGCGCCAATGTCACTGTCACGCAGGGGGAGCGACCCCGTAGGCAAGCGTCGTTCCCCAGGGGGGTAGAGGGGGCAAATTTATTTTAGGCCATTTCTGCCCCCCATGGGGCCGGCTGAGCTAGAGGCCAAAATCCACAGGTAGGCACTTTGCAAAAAACACCTGTTTTCTGTGAAAAAATGTGATGTGTCCACGTTGTGTTTTGGGCCATTTCCTTTCGTGGGCGCTAGGCCTACCCACACAAGTGAGGTACCATTTTTATCTGGAGACTTGGGGGAATGCTGGTTGGAAGGAAATTTGTGGCTCCTTTCAGATTCCAGAACTTTCTGTCACCGAAATGAGAGGAAAAAATGTTTTTTTGGCCAAATTTTGAGGTTTGCAAAGGATTCTGGGTAACAGAACCGAGTCAGAGCCCCACAAGTCACCCCATCTTGGAATCCCCTAGGTGTCTAGTTTTCAAAAATGCGCTGGTTTGCTAGGTTTCCCCAGGTGCCGGCTGAGCTAGAGGCCAAAATCCACAGGTAGGCACTTTGTAAAAAACACCTCTGTTTTCTGTGAAAAAATGTGATGTGCCCACGTTGTGTTTTGGGCCATTTCCTTTCGTGGGCGCTAGGCCTACCCACACCAGTGAGGTACCATTTGTATCGGGAGACTTGGGGGAACGCTCGGTGGAAGGAAATTTGTGGCTCCTCTTAGATTCCAGAACTTTCTGTCACCAAACTGAGAGGAAAAAGTGTTTTTTTGGTCAAATTTTGAGGTTTGCAAAGGATTCTGGGTAATAGAACCTGGTCAGAGCCCCACAAGTCACCCCATCTTGGATTCCCCTAGGTGTCTAGTTTTCAAAAATGCGCTGGTTTGCTAGGTTTCCCCAGGTGCCAGCTGAGCTAGAGGCCAAAATCCACAGGTAGGCACTTTGCAAAAAACACCTCTGTTTTCTGTGAAAAAATGTGATGTGTCCACGTTGTGTTTTGAGCCATTTCCTTTCGTGGGCACAAAAGTGAGGTATCATTTTTATCAGGAGACTTGGGGGAACACAGAATAGCAAAACAAGTGTTATTGCCCCTTGTCTTTCTCTACATTTTTTCCTTCCAAATGTAAGGCAGTGTGTTAAAAAGACTTCTATTTGAGAAATGTCCTGTAATTCACATGCTAGTATGGGCACCCCAGAATTCAGAGATGTGCAAATAACCACTGCTTCTCAACACCTTATCTTGTGGCCATTTTGGAAATACAAAGGTTTTCTTGATAACTATTTTTCACTTTCTATATTTCAGCAAATGAATTGCTGTATACCCGGTATAGAATAAAAACCCATTGCAAGGTGCAGCTCATTTATTGGCTCTGGGTACCTAGAGTTCTTGATGAACCTACAAGCCCTATATATCCCCGCAACCAGAACAGTCTAGCTGACGTAACGGTATATTGCTTTAAAAAATCTGACATCGCAGGAAAAAGTTACAGAGTAAAACGTGGAGAAAAATTGCTGATTTTTTCACCTCAATTTCAATATGTTTTTATTTGAGCTGTTATTTTCTGTAGGAAACACTTGTAGGATGTACACAAATGACCCCTTGATGAATTCAGAATTTTGTCTACTTTTCAGAAATGTTTAGCTTTCTGGGATCCAGCATTGGTTTCTCACCCATTTTGATCACTAACTGGAAGGAGGCTGAAAGCACAAAAAATAGTAAAAATGGGGTATGTCCCAGTAAAATGTCAAAATTGTATTGAAAAATTGGATTTTCCAATTCAAGTCTGCCTGTTCCTGAATGCTGGGAAGATGGTGATCTTGCCACCGCAAACCCTTTGTTGATGCCATTTTCAGGGAAAAAACCACGAGCTGCCTTCTGCAGCCCTTTTTTCCCATTTTTTTGAAAAAAACTAAATTTTCACTGTATTTTGGCTAATTTCTTGGTCTCCTTCAGGAATACCCACAAAGTCTGGGTACCTCTAGAATCCCTAACATGTTGGAAAAAAAGGACGCAAATTTGGCATGGGTAGCTTATGTGTACAAAACGTTATGAGGGCCTAAGCGCGAACTGCCCCAAATAGCCAGAAAACCTCTGCTGAAAATGTTGTTTCCTGGTGGAACTGGCAAAGGATCGGCGAGATTAGCCAGACTGGCTTCACGTCTGCAAGAATATAACTATAGAATTGAGTATTTTCCTGGTTGGAGAAATGCTCAGGCTGATTGCCTGTCACGCTTAGCCCTTGATTGGCGTGTGGTTGATGAGCACAATGTTCTGGAGAGTGAACTTGAAGGTGCTGTTACATCTGTATGTGAAGTCACTCATTGGAGTGGCGGAATTGTGAGTGAGCAAGAGTGGTATTCAGCAATGGAAGAGGACAACGTGCTGATGTGTGTAATTGACCTTATTAGAAAAGGTGGTAGGAGAGACAGCACTCTTCCTGCGTTGGTGAGGCCGCATGGCAAAGTATTAGACGAACTTTCAGAAGTGAATGCCAAAATGGTCTTACGTGGGGACAAGATAGTCCCACCTACGGGAGTTAGGAAAAAATTGTTTGATATTGCTCATGAAGGGCATTTATGGCAGACTTTTACGAAGAAAAGACTCAGGATGGAGTTTTGGTGGCCAGGCATGGACAGTGATTTTGTAAGTTGGGTAGAAAGGTGTACTGAGTGTATTCAGAGTGAAAAATGTCTGAAAGTTGGTGCACAGTAGCAGGACGGAAGTATAAGTGATCCAGGAAGGCCATGGCACAGCGTTTGTTTGGACTTTATTGGACCTCTGTCTGGGGTAGGTAGAAGCAAAAGTTTTGCGCTGGTTATGGTTGATGTTTATTCGAAATGGATGATTGTCAAATTTATGGCCGAGGTTACTACCTTAGCTACTATAAGTGTGTTGCATGAGATTTTTACTGAGGAAGGTTTCCCGGAGGTGTTGATCACAGACAATGGCACACAATTGACGTCTAGAGAAATGAAATAATATTTGAAGTCATGTGGGATCAGACATGCGCGTACTGCTTTGTACAATCCACGCGCTAATGGTATTGTGGAGCGCGCAAATCGTATGATTAAAGGAGGGTTACATTTAGCGGTAGTTAACAATTTGGATGTTGGGCATGTAATCTCAGAACTGGTTTGGGCATATCGCACCACTGAACATGCAGGTACTAGAAAGATTCCCTTTGAGGTTATGAGAGGCAGGAAACCTATTTGGTAGGATTAAACCATTGTGGATGCAAGAGTTTGTTTTGAGGCGTCATGTTCATCATGGAAAGTTCATAGACAAGTTTGATTGTAAAGACAATTCTGAGCGAGGTGATGTCTGAATTAAACAGGGTGATTGGGTAAAAGTTAAATCAGGGAGAGTAAGGACAGGTGTGTCCAAATTTTTTGGGCCGTTCAGGGTTCTCGAAGTGCATAAATGGCATGTTGTTCTCTCTATGGGCCAACGTTGGAATTTGAGGAGGGTGGCTAAATTTGCATCGGATTGGGATTATGGAAGGAGTGGAGGAGGTTGTACTGGATACATGTTGATGGGAGATGGTGATGTTGGGGAAGCTCAGGTTGAGGAACAAGTGTTGGATGCTGGCAGTGGCGATGGTATTTCTGTTCCAGATGGTGGCGCTACGAATGATAATACTAGGAATGCATACCCCAGGGGTGTGAGTACAAGGCCGGTGAGTCTTAGGTCCACTCCGTTTAGGAGACCAACAGCTTTTCTAGATGATTTTGTGCCTTGAGTTTCTTTTTCTTTCCTCTTTATTTTTTTTTTTTTGTATGTCATCTATAACTGTAGTTTATAGCGTTTCTTGTTTTATTTTAAATGTTACTTTTTTTTACATGCTTTAATCTCTATTGTAATATTAACGGGAAGAGATGTGTTGTAATGTGTCTCGAGGATCCTCTGTGATTTAGGCCTCGAGACAAGCTGATATCAGAATGGAATGCTATGTGAGAATGTGGTTCACAGTGTTCTCTCGGTCCGAGGCTTGCTGACCTCGGGAGAGAGAGTACCGCATCGGAGTTGTTCGCTCAATAAAGTCTCTTACCTGTTCCTGTGGTCACTCAGTGTGTTCATCACTTCAGCCAGCAGCTGTGCAAGGGAGGCCAGACAGAAATGTTTCCAAGTGTGGAGTTAGCTGAAGGAGAAAGTACTGATAGGCTTCAGAATGTGAGATAAAAGACATTGCAGTTTATTAACAAATAACTCATGACAGATGTGTAACCTTCACTTTTCTGTAAATTCGTGATTAGATGCTTTCCCAAGGAGAAATGTGGTTTTATGTTAACATAGGTAGAGATACAATGTACCAAGCAAGCGCTTAAATCAAAATGCATGACAAGTGATAAGACGCATTCAAGGTATCGTGAACATATAAAAGAGGCTGTTTGTACTGACAAAGTTGAGTGTGGTATCAGTCACAGAGCTGTGCTGCCCTCCCGGCCGTTATTCGTAAATGCTCATATTATTTGCCAAACAGAGTTGTGTCGTTCTTTTATTCCTGACCCTACAACATCTGGCTTAGCCAGCCAGGAGCTATCTTCTCTTTTCCGGACTGCAGCTGAGGGAGGCACAGCCTGCACTGCTTGAATAGAACATTGCGCGCAACAAAAACAGGTGAGTTTACACCTGCCTATTCAAACAGGCAGTCAGGAATTCCAGATGTTGCTGTCCTAACGGGTGAGAGAGGTTGGGCTTCGTACCTTATTATTTTTTATTTGCATGATTCTTTTTGGCAACTATAATATGACAAAATGTCTGCAGGATTTATGTGGGGTTTAAATGCAATATTATGTTTCCTGGTCAGACCAGAAGACTAGCTAGGGGGTTCAATGCAATGTTTTGTTGGTATGGCACAAATGAATTGTGATTTCCCGGTTAGACCGGAAGACTAGCTAGTGCGACAGGCAACAGTGCATTACTCAGGGGGCAGCCCCTGGAAGAGACATTCATTTGGGAATGCCTACCAGGTATCCCGGTTAGATCCGGAGGATCAGAATAGAAATAGTGAGGTGGACCAAGTAACAAGTGTGAAGTCTGACATGGTCAGAGACGGTCGCTTTACCGGCGCCAGCAAACTTTGCTCTGAGTGAGTCAGATGCCCGGTTCACAAAATTCCCAGATTTACTAACATCTGGAAGGCGTCTTTGAGGGAGAGCGACCAAGGCTGAGATATCAGTGGGAGTCTGACGTTTAGGTAAGGGGACAACTTGATGGTTGGTGTCAGTTGACTTTGCCCTTAGCACAGTCAGATCCTTGGTTGCAAACCTAAAAAGCGCAACAGTGACAAGTGGATGTATTTCATGAGTAATGAGTAAAATTGAGGACAAAAATAGTACAGTGGTTTACAATCATAAGGGTCAGGTTAGAGAGAAATGGCAGGTGTCCCCACCAGCTGTCACGAGGTCAGATACAAGTAAGGAGGAGAGGGTGCGAGATCTCTGCCATATTTTTGACATCCCAATAGATACCCTTAAAGCGTCCCGTAAAGGGGAAATAATTAGTTTAAATAAAAACACAGGGGGCCTGAATAAACCATCCCAAAGTAAGTAAAGGTTGATAATAAATCCCTATGAGTGAGGCTGATGATTCTCTGTGGCAGGAGACAGATACCATTGAGTTACAATTAGTATTTAAATGGGCTCACGGGCAGCCCCCATGCCCATGCAACACCCCGCGGTTTGAAATAATAACCCAATCACCCCTTATATTAGAGGCTCTTCTGGATGCATTTCTCACAGATATTCGTAATTTCACAACCTTAAATAATGAATGGCTCAACACATCCCCGAGCACCACAAGTAGTTTTCTACATACATGACAACGTTATAACACGCATTGCGCCAGGTACTAATCCACTCAGACCCCCCATAAATTCACCCGCCCCAGACAACACCATAGAAGAGGTGTTACACAGATTGGCGATAAGTATGGCTGATGTTCACCAATACGGTCTCACAGCAATATATGTAAAGTCAGGTAATACTGAATGGGACTGTTCCTACACAACACTGCTTTAGGTTAGTAACAGTAGTGAAGCTAAATACACATTGAGACAAGAGATAAGAAGCTGAAAAGACATACACAGTGCAGCAGTCAGACTGCAAGAAGTATGCATAGAAACACCCGTCCTATGAGGGCCATGGATACCCCTCTGGACCATATAATAAAAATGTTCCCTTCAGATAATTAAAGAATACTAAAATATTGTAAGCAGTGGCACAAAGGCACTGAGGATCACGCTCAACCATGGCCAAAAGAAAGGACATTTGGTGACGACATAGCTGAACACACATTGACTTACATTCGCTCAACATATAAGAAAAAGAAAAGACAGAAGATGGAAGCTATTCTGTCACTATGGCGAGTATTCTGTCATGAAAAGGCAAAGGTAACATCAACCGCGCCCGAAGAGGTAGTGGCACAAACACAAACAGAATCCCCAGGAAAGTCACTAGGAGAGCCCCCACCTTATGGGCTTTACCCTATCCTGCCAGCTGCAGGGTACCAGGATCCAGTTCGGGTTGAGCCTAAGGAGGAGAAGTTAGAGGCGCAGGGAGCTGAGGCAACCCCCACTCCCGTATCATCAGCTCCTCGAGCCGACCCAGAACAGAGCGGGAGAGACAGGCTAGTAAGTGAGTTGCAACACACTGTAAGACAGGCAGAGCAACCTAGGAGCCTTGCCCGCCTCCGGGGACAATGGACTGAAGGGCATGTCATTCTTAGGCTTGGAGACACATCTGCAGACAGGCGGCAGAGGAATGGATAGAAGAGGAAGAAGAATGGAAGGGTGGTGTAGAAATGCCACAATATGAGGAGCCCCCGGATGGCTCACATGTCGTAACAGGGGCAGAAGAGTATGAGGATTGGGACAATGAATTTAATAGGAGTGCGCATGAACAACGCGTTAACAGAAGGTTATACAATTTCCCCCCCGCGCCCTACACAAGAATTAGTAATGACAGCCAGAGGTTGCACAGATACAAAAAGACGGTCAATCCTAAAAACAAGGTCAGAATTGACACTTATACAGATAATAGAGCAAGAGGAGGGTAGCTATTATTGTCACCCTTTCTCAGATGAATTGGCGAGGTGGACTAAAAGAGAAGGAAGGAAGCCATGGCCCGACAAGGGTCTTTTCAATCCTTTGATTTAGCGACTGCAGAAAATTGCATACGACAGGGTTGGGGTGACCAAGATTGGAATTACCCTTACATGCAAGAATGCCTTGCAGTTTGGGAAAAGTATGCCATCGACAAACCAACTAAAGTGACACCCAGTACTAGACCAGATCCAAGGTTAAGTCCCAGGTCAGGAAGCCCTCGACCAATAACTCAGTTGCCCCTTATTTTTAAGGGAGGGCAAGTGCCAACATATGTACCATGGCCACAAATGGACAAAGAGAATTTAAAAAGAGCACTACCCCCGCTGTCTGAAGGTGCAGGAAAATGGATAGCATGTTTTGAAAAACACACTGCCGGGGTCAACCTTGCTTTAGGTGATGTTAAAAGCCTGCTCAGCTCATTAGTGGGAGACGAAGTAAACGCAATTTTTATTAGGGCAGGGTTCCCTCAAGTAACATTGATAAATACACAGTTTGACGGGTCATCTTTTAACAATGTCCGCCAATATGTTTGGGATGCACTCCAACAGATGTATCCAGATAGGCCAGACATTGGAGCCCTTATGGTAGAAAGTATAAAGCCAACTGAGGATTTTGCAGAATTCATTACTAGAATGAAAGAACGATGGGTGCATGAGGTAGGATATAATTGGGAAAACATGGGAGGAAATGCAATTTTGTTTTATAATGTATTAAAGCGAGGCCTTCCCACGGATATACAAGCAAATTTAGATGGAGTGATGGGAATAGAGGCTAAACCATGGCCCAAAATACAGGCCCACATAATACATTATTTTAAGCGAAAACAAGAAAAAGACAAGGAAAGGACAGAACAGGCAGAAAGGGCCGCAACAAAGTTGGTGCAACAAAAACTCAAGAAGTCGAGTACAGAAGAGGCACTTGTGACTGCACCACCAATGTCTGTCACAATGCCAGTGCAGGTACAGGCCCCAGGAGGACAACCAGTAAGTGATACAAGGAAGGGACAGGGGAGTTTTACAGGTGAGCAAGGGTCAACACAAGGGAAGAGCCAAGGAAGCTATAAGGCAGGACAACAATGTTATTATTGTGGTAATATGGGCCATTTTGCAAGAGAATGCAGAGCCAGAAACAACAATGAGAGAGTACAAGGTTGGAATACCCCGCAGGGGCAGATGAGGCCTCAACAAATGCAATGGGCACCCCAGCAGCAAGCAATGCAGGGACCCCCGCAGGGCTCCCAAACCCAGTGGGTTGCACCCCAAGGGCCAATGTCGCAAGGCGGGCCCCAAGGCATCAACAACACTACAGGAGGGCAGGCACAGGTCCAGGTGGGAGGGGTAACAGTGCAAGGAGGCAACCCCTTCCATGCATCACAACAAATGTTCGGGGGAACACCAACTCAAAATTATACCCAATGACAGGACCTCAGATGGCCACTGTGTGTCCGATACTATCGGTAACCCGCAGGTCAGATGAGGAACCCACTGTCACAGTAGCCATAGAAGGTCACCCCTACAGGTTGTTAATCAACACTGGGGCCACCAAATCGTGTATAAAGGAAGGAACACTACCACTTTCTTGCAACTCAATGGACATACAAGGGTTTTCTGGGGCTGTGAGCAGGGTTCCATTAAACATGATTGTGGGAGATAAACAAATTGAAGGACCACTACTGTACTCCCCAGAGTCACCAGTTAATCTTCTTGGGACAGATTTAATGAGTAAACTGAACATGACCATCTCCTTCCTGGAGGACAGGTTAATAGTATGTTACACACCAGGTGTCACACCGAGCAGGATATTGTCCCTCATAGCTCATGAGGAGCTAGGATAACAGGTCCGAGCAGTTCCTGTCGATACAGAGGCTTTTTTTGTGCGGTGTATATGCCTTGATAGCGCACACACCAGCACTACGAGGGAAAATGGTGCACTTACCAAAGGAACTACTGTTCAGGCCTTACGAGCCTGTGGATCCCATAAAAGAACCTGATATTATATTGGAAATATCTGCCCTTGAAATAAGATCAACATATGCCGTGCTGCTGGCAACTGACAGAAGACAGGAGATGTGGGCATCAATAATATTCACAGATCTTAGGGTTAAATTAAGAGATATATCAGACAAAGAAATATTTGATGACTGCCCACTAATTGAGACAGTTGTGTTTGAGATGGACATTGCCATTAGACTGCAGCTCCAATTCAGAACAGTGTCCAGACACGCACAAGACCAAACAATAATTGAGAAAGATTTGGCAAAAGTCCCAGAGGTGTTCTGGACAAAGGGTCCATATGATGTGGGACTGATTAAAGGGGCTGAGCCTGTGAAAATTACATTAAAACCTGGAGCAATTCTGCTCAGGATACACCAGTACCCCTTGTCCAAGGAGGCAGAAAGGGCATTCTCCCTGCAATACAAGCATTACTTGAGCTGGGAGTAATATATGAGAGGTCGACACCGTGCAACACCCCGTTTTTCCCGAAACGCAAGGCAAAGGGGGGTACTTGGAGAATGATTCAGGATTTCTGCTCCCTTAACGATGTAGTGATACCAGAATTTCCAGTGGTACCTGACCCATCAGTCATATTAACAAACATTCCTAAAGAAGCCACTTATTTCTCAGTGGTCGATCTGAAGAATGCATTTTTCAGCATTCCACTGCATTCTGACAGCCAATATTTGACTGGATTCATGTTTAGACAGACCCAATATTGTTATTGGCGTCTTCCACAAGGCTTCTGTGAGTCCCCGAGCATTTTTAACAGAACAGTGAAGAAGGATTTAGCAAACATAAACTTCAAGAGTACTTTGTTGCAATACATAGATGATATCATGGTCTGCAGTGCCACTGAAGACATATGTAGAGATGACACCATTGGTCTCCTCTGCATGCTTGCAGAAAAAGGTTACAAAGTGGACAAAACTAAATTGCAGTACGTGCAGACCGAGGTCCACTACTTGGGACAGATGATATCTAAAGATGGGAGGAGGGTGATACCGGACAGAGTAGAGAGTATTAGGAACATGTCTAAGCCCACAACCACAAAACAAATGCAGAAATTTTTAGGACTCTGCAATTATGTGAGGCAGTGGGTATTTGACTACGCCACTCTGCCCGCACCACTTCTAACAGCTTTAAAAGAGTCCCACACAAACGCAAACAAAATAGACTGGACCGATGAAAGGGAGACAGCCTTCCTGGAGCTAAAGAGAGCAATAACAAATGCTCCAGTGTTAGGTACACCTGATTATAATAAAACCTTATACCTCTTCTGTCATTGTAGTGGAACGACGATGACAGTAGTACTAACTCAAAAGACATCTATGGGACACAAACCAATTGCCTACTACAGTGGGCTGCTAGATCCCGTCATGAAAGGGCATTATCCATGTGAGCAAGCTCTGGCTACAGCAGCTTTTGCAGTTCAAAAGAGCACCACCATAGTGATGGGATCACCTTTAACACTGTATGTAGAGCATGCGGTATTCGCTATCTTGCAAAAGAGCAAGAGCACTCTTACAACTCAGAGGGTATCTGGATATGAAGTAAGACTTTCAATACCATCCTTGCAAGTGGTACGGTATCACACAGTTAATCCAGCAACATTCGTTGCACACCCAGTTTCTGACGATGAACAAGTACATGACTGTGCCACTTACACTCCAGAAAAAGAGAGTGGGATAGGAGAAGACCCCCATCCCTGGGAGCATGCTGCTCTTTGTCGATGGGTCCTCTTTCATAGATCAAGAGACTGGGATTAGGCACACAGGAGCAGCCATTGTAAAAGCCGAGCAGCAGGGATCCTCTGACACTTTACAGATAGTGAGTCAAATACCATTTCCATCCCATTAGCAGCACAAGCTGCAGAATTAGGGGCCATCATTGAAGCGCTGCAACACGCCGAACGACTAGAGGTTACCATTTATTCAGATTCAGCATATGTCACCACCAACGTGCATTCTAGCATTCGCCGGTGGGAAAGGAGGGGATTCCTCAAATCTGATGGATCCCCTGTAATGCTTAAAGATCTATTGGCGCAATTGATAAAGGCTTTAACTCTGCCATCTAAGGTAGCAGTTATAAAACGTGCAGCACACACCAATCAGCAGGACCTTGTCTCCAGGGGAAACGCCTTGGCAGACTGGGCAGCAGAAGAAGCAGCTAAAACATCTCCAAATTATAGTGAACAGGATGAACACACGTTAGGGATGATGACAAGCAGACAACAGAATGCTACCGAGTTACCACCCCCATACACAGAGACAGCACAATTACATTTACACGAATTGCAAGAACAAGCACTACCTCATGAAAGGGAGCTGTGGGAACCGCGAGGGTGTATAGTCACCAACAGATTTTATCTATAGGCAAGAAAGCACAGGTAAGCCAGTGATGCCACAAGCCCTGTTGTATACAGCCCTAGAGCATTTACACCTCCCTGCACACATTGCCAAGGAATATTTTCTTGCTACCCTACAGACAGATTGGTTCATTCCACAATCATCTGAAATTATTACTATGTACATTTCAGAATGTGCAGTATGCCAACAATACAGCCCTAGATCCACACTTAAAGTAATTACTTCAACAATACCACATCCGACAGGCCCATTAAAAAATTTACATATAGATTTTGTTGACATGATTGAGAGCTGTAACAATTACAGATGCCTTATCGTGGTGGTCTGCCACTTTTCAAGGTGGATCGAGGCAGGACCATGTGTACATAATGATGCTAAAGCAGCAGCCAACTTTTTGATAAGAGAGGTGATACCTAGGTGGGGAAACGCAGAAGCGATCTGCTCAGATAACGGCACACACTTTGTTAATGCAATGTTTCAGCACATCTGCACCTCTCTAGGAATAAAGCATAAATTATCATCTGTTTATCATCCCCAAAGTAATGGTATAGTGGAACGCCTTAACGACTTGTTAAAGAACAAAATTAGTAAATTATGTGCCACACTGCAGAAAAACTGGCTATATTGTCTTCCACTAGCCTTATATGCACTCAGGAACCAACCAGGAAGTGATCATCACTTGACCACTCACCACATAGTGACAGGGCGTCCTATGCCAACTCCTTTAACAATAGCTCGACAGAGGACAGATGCTCAAAAGACAGCTGAGGTTTTAGGACAGGAGATGAGTAGTTATTTATCTCAGTTATTGAAGTCTGTCAAGTTCTTCTCTAAACAGGTGTCACGACAGGAGAAGTGCTCTACCGCAGCCCAGCAGACCAGTCCAATTTCCGTAGGCCAGCAAGTGTACATCCGTAATTTTGTACGACGATGGAGAGACAGCAAGTTTGAGGGCCCCTAATTAGTTACCCAGAGCACCCCCACAGCAGTGAAGGTGGAGGGCAGGAAGCCATGAATAAATCTGTCAGACGTTCGATTGGCCCCTGCTTCATGTCATGCATCACCATCTTCACAGGATCTTTTAGAGGCAAAGAAAAAGACAAAGGACAGCGTCCTTCCTAAAAAGGGCAGAGGAGCTCCTATTCGACACTGCTGGTGGACAGTTATGTATTTCAATTTTGTTTTTCTGTTCATGTTTTGTTATGCTAGCAATTACATTTCAATGGTATTTTAGCCCATGCATGGCAATGTGTCAGTACACTAAGCGCTTGCAGAGAGAAGTATATAAGTATGAAAATGTATCCTATAATATTCATGTTAGTTTACTAGACAACATATGGTATCAGCACATGACAGAGATAGGCATGCAGACTATGAATGAATCATGTTTTGTTTGTTCCCTGATTCCACATGCTAGTGACACAGACAGGCTGCACTCGTCAAAAGAGGTATCTCCGAATGTTACTCAATGTTTATTACATTTGTATCTTTGCAGAATGAGAGCAAGGATGCAAACCTTACAGATAAGACAGGGAGCATTCCTAGTAAACACCACATAATATGAGGAGGAGTTAGCCGATATAACAAATGTCCTGACAGACCGAAAGGAGTTAATAGTGAAATTAGAAAAAATGGATGAGACATGGGTAATGAGGTACAACAGTAAAAAATGGAAAAATAGAATATTAGAGCAGGGATTCCTGGGAATATCATGACCTACACTTTTCTGTAAAAACTATTCAGCCACACCTATGCCCCAAGATTGTCAGGAGAGGCCACATTTTTGAGTAATTGCATCAGTATACGTCCATGGTCAGTGGTACCATGGCGCAACATTTGAATGTAGAGCTCTCTCTTTATGGATGGGAAATCAGAGTGACAATAGCACACAGCAGAAATGTCAGGCTATATGGGACGAAAACATATCTAGATTAACTTGGGTAGAAACGCCATCCACTC
This sequence comes from Pleurodeles waltl, assembly GCF_031143425.1. Taxonomy (NCBI): domain Eukaryota; kingdom Metazoa; phylum Chordata; class Amphibia; order Caudata; family Salamandridae; genus Pleurodeles; species Pleurodeles waltl. The sequence goes on along the minus strand of NC_090450.1, from coordinate 1,021,855,008 downwards.
TTCGAGAGGGTAGAACACCAATTGTTTTCTTTTTATGTTTCAGAGGGAATGGAACTGTCCCGGTAGGGAGGAACATCAATTGCATCACCACAAGGTACAATGCTGATATGCAATGGGGCACCTCCAGTCTGATGGACTACTATTGGCAATGCGGAGAATGGCTGTACTCGCGACTTCCTTCCGGATGGAGAGGTCTTTGTTCCTTAGTTACTGTGCACACCCCCTCCTTGGTGATTCCAGGGGTGGACATCTCAAAGTTACATGACCATCCCATGAGCCGTCCAACCATCTTGCTACACCGTCGGAAGAAGAAATATGCAGATTATATGGGTACTACAACCTGGGAGGACGTTCCACGAGAGCACAGGTTGTTCAATGATGCCCAGTTGTTCGTCTGAAGCTTCTTCCCATTTGTCCAAGCAAATGCAACTGTCCGCTGGCTGCAAATAACCCGATGGGAACTGATGAAGACCATTACCGTGACTGATGTTGGGTTCAATGCAGTCAAGGAAGAAATGCAGCTGTGAGGCTGATGCTTATGTAACATAGGTATGTGTAGACTTGATGACGGCCATGGAGGGTGAAGTTTGTGCCAAAATTGGAACTGACTGTTGTTCATACGTGCCAGCTAATAATGCAGACAACGGAACAATAACAGAGGCCACACAGGCTCTACATAACCTACGGAAGAAGATGGCAGATGAAGGGGGTACCACGACGAATGGTTTTCAGGGTGGTTTGTATGGATGCCATCCTGGTAGTCAGGACTGTTTTGAAAGGTTATTCCCGATCCTTGTGGTGATTCTCCTGATGTTCTGTATCTTCCAAGTAGTGGTAGGATTCTGTGAGAGGGTTAGCCAGAAGTTGAGTGGGATGTTCACTATCAGAGCAGCCAGGAAAGTGCAGGAGGACGAGGACAACATATACACACTGATGAATGTATGTAGCAGGGAAGGTGAAGAAGTAGTTGAAGGTTCAACTAAAAGGGGGAATGTTATAAATATGGAAAATATGGAAAAAGGAGAAGGCCCACTTTTGCTAATGCATGAATTAGGAGGAAAATTTGCAGAGTCGTACATGATCAGAGAAGAATACAGGCCCAGAATTCTCATGGCGTCCAAATAGAGAGCTCAGGACAGAAAGCATGGAGGCAAGACAAGGACAAGCAGAAACATTTATTCATAATGCAGCTGGAAGTAGAAGGCCATAGAAAGCCTGAGTTATAACTTGATAACACACACACAGGGAGGACACACATTCCAATCCACGTTCACAAGGGAAGGACACACCATGGTGGTTTTAGAAAGGGAACACAATAAGCTTTGATGCTTGAAGGCCAGCAGCTGCGCAAGGGAGGACAGACAGAAATGTTTCCAAGTGTGGAGTTAGTTGAAGGAGAAAATACTGATAGGCTTCAGAACGTGAGATAAAAGACACTGCGGTTTATTAACAAATGTGTTCATGACAGATGTGTAACCTTCGCTTCTCTGTAAATGTGTAATTAGATGCTTTCTCAAGGAGAAATGTGGTTTTATGTTAACGTAGGTAGAGATACAATGTACCAAGCAAGCGCGTAAACCAAAATGCATGACAAGTGATAAGACGCTCTCAAGGTGTCGTGAACATATAAAAAGGGCTGTTTGTACTGACAAAGTTGAGTGCTGTATCAGTCACAGAGCTGTGCTGCCATCCCGGCCGTTATTCATAAATGCTCATATTATTTTCCAAACAGAGTCGTGTTGTTCTTTTATTCCTGACCCTACAACAAATGACTGCACATAGCATGGCATAAGCCATACATGAAGATTTGTGGGCAGTAATACTTCATCTATTACCATTCATGAGGGAGGAATGGGAGAGGCTTCATGACTCACTCGAGGTTTCACCTCAAGAGGAATCATTGCAGCTCTCCACGCATAACAATGGTAATAAATAGCATATTATACTCTGCACATCAATATGTATACAGATAGATAGATAGATAGATAGATAGATAGATAGATAGATAGATAGATAGATAGATAGATAGATAGATAGATAGATAGATAGATAGATGGACAGACAGACAGACAGACTATGGTCTCGTCTTGCCACTGAGGGAACCTGGTGACATCATACACATGGGGCCTAAGGCTGCATTGTTTGTACGTCACCAGAACCCAGAGATGGCATACAGGACCATAGTATATATGTTACCCATCATCTATTTTGATACTACATGTTGATTTTTGTTTAGTTAACTTGAAATACAGTTTTCTTGATAGAAATTCAAATTTTTCGGTTTTCTGTACCAGACTTAAATAAATTGTTCATAAAACACCAGTGAGGGTAAGTGGATTTTTTTGTTTCTGTGGAGTCAGCGTTTTATTGTATAGTCATGAGTTCACCACATTTACCACATAGCTGGCCACGTCATTTGCATTATTTGAAGATTTCAACAAAAAAATGGTTTATAACTCAAATGGATAAAAATAATTCTATAAGATAATGTGGCGCATAATTAGATTTGTTTGTAGCATTATTTATGGAATCTTGACATATAATTTGATCCTCGATGCCACATAATCCTAGCACCCCTGACAATAAATAGTAAAGCTCCTCAGAGAGTTTTTGGGGTCTCACTATGATGATGAAACCCATCTTCTGAATAGCTTTTATTATATATGTTTATGGCACCACCCACAGCCCGCCACCACCTCATCACCTATCACTTGAGGCAGCAGTGGTGACGTGGCAAATGACACTCAGACCATGGATTTATGATGCAATTAAATGCTAACGTTTTTAAGATCTTTCAGGAAAAATGTCATTACTAGAGGGTCACTCTGGGTCCTGGAGCAATTTTTCTTTGAACTGAAAGAAATTAAAAAGACATTTTATGTGCAATTAAATGACTGGGTGCCAACCTCCTATTCACCAGCACTTTTCATTTTTATTTCTGTACTGGAGCGTTCCAAAAAATGGGGTCATATTTAAAAGCCCCTTGCGCCATCCTAACGCCACATTAGCGTCATTTTTTGAACCATCTTATGAAACATGTTATATACGTAAGAGCTCATCAGTTCCATTTACAGGGAATCTTAGCTATTGTAAGTCACCCTACCTAACTGAAAAATAATAAACATCAGGTCATTCTCATTACCTCTCCACTGAAGCCCTGCCCAATTAACATCACACTGTCCTCTTGGATGAGGTTTCCTCCATGATTGCTAACTACCTCTCATCAATTAAAAAGTTCTTCCAAGGATTTAAAGAATGACACGTGGCCTTTGTTTCCACGCTATGAATTCCTTAAAGCATGGGATATGTGGATTTAAGGTGAAAATCTCAAAAATCTATCTGGTTTAATCTTTTTAATAGCAGTGTGAGGAATAGGCATAATTTGCTTTTGCGTAATTACATGAAATTTCTGCAAAATTATGCACAGTTATGCAACTTGCAAAGCCATTAATATGAAATGCAGCCTCACATCAATGTTTAACATACCCTTGCATTTTGCACTAAAAAGTAGCGCAAAAAACTAAAAGCATCGGCCCAAATAACAAAGGTAAACTTAGATCAAATGTCTAAGTTTAGGCCAAAAGTCTAAGTTTACACCTAAAGTCTAACTTCACTCATAGTAAAGTTGGACTTTAGGCAAAGTTTATACTTTTGCTATTTTTTTCATTATGGTATGTATCTAGCCAATGCTGTCCGAAAGGAGAATTTAGTATTTTTAACACATTTTTCAGTTAGAACTGCTGAATGTTTGGAATAATCTTCCACAGAGAAACAGTCTGTACCTAGGTGGAGAAATTGACTAAATGGAATTGATTCCTTTTAATGTTTTGAACGAAGTCTTAAAAAGTATAGTGAAAAGTTTTTAGCTGTGTACAGAGGGGATTATTTACAACCCTTGTGACTTTTTGTGATGCACTAGCAGCACATAGTGCAGGCCCATATTTATAAGGCCACGCAAAGCCACTTTGCGTGGCTTTTCATGGCCTTACAGATAAGGTGTAAGGCAACTGGCGGGTCGGGGTGTAGACGACTTTCCTTCTACACTCCAACCCGACAGCTTTGCTCCACTGACCGTGCCATTGTTCAACGCATCCACGGAACGACCGCCGATGGCAGATTGTTCTCCCACCTCGAACGCCACGACGTGGAACACTCTTCCTATCAACCTGCGACAGACACAGGACCTGCTAACCTTCAGGAGACACCTCAAGATATGGCTGTTCGAGCAGTAGCTGCGCCCCCTTCCCCTCTCCCCACCTCAGCGCCTTGAGGCCCTCATGTGTGAGTAGTGCACTTTACAAATGCTATGATTGATTGATCACAGCACAAGTCGCTGCGTAGTCTTACACTGCGCCAGGGGGGTGTTCCATGTGAGCTGAGGTGGGTTTTCCCACGCAACACTCATGGGATTTGATACATTCCCAGATTTACAAGAATCTGTAAACCTGGGAATGTGTCAAAACTGTACGCCTTCCTAGGGGAGGCGCAACGCGGAGAAATATTTGTATTTCTCTTAATTGTTTCCTCTTTCTATGTGCGCTACATTCTGCAGCACACATAGAAAGCGGAACCAACGAGGAGAAATAAAGATATTTCTCCCTGATACACCTGCCCTGGGGAGATATACAGCTTAGATGCATTCAAAGGTTTATACGTCCTTGTAAATCTGGGGATGAGTCAAAACCCCCGGGTTTTGTGTGGGAGCAGCCACTGCAAATCCCATGGAATGCCTCCCTCAAGCGGTTAAAGCAATGTAATGACTTGTACTGTATTGCCTTACACCATATCTGCGAGGTGATGAAAACCACGCAAAGTGGCTTTGCGTGGCCTCATAAATATGGGTCAGCACTCTGCGCCACGGAAGCATCAAAAAACGTAATGTGGCACACCATACTCGCATTGACAGTCAGACTGCTGCAGTCCGGGTGGTCCAAGCGCCCAATTTCAGTCCTGGCGGGCGGACCAGCCAGGGGACCGCCGTCCCTGTGGGGAACATGGTTCCTGAAGTGGTGATGCTGGTCTGAGTTGTACTTAGCCAGCGGGTGCTGAACTCAGCTCTGCCTGGCTGATTACAACTCCCTTCACCATCAGCCTTTCCCTGGCGGTTTCACCGGCATGAAATGGCTGGCAGAGAGGGTGTGCTGTGGGCCACGGGGGGGCCTGCACTGTCCATGACCATTGCATGGGCAGTGCAGGGTGGGGAAACATCCTAAACAATGAGTTGCAAACAACGCAGACATTTCCTACGCAAGCGGAATAACTCTTGCCGGAACAATGCATGCCTTTTTCTCTGCTTTAACCACACATGTGGCAAACTATGCATATGCGTGGTTATGGCAGAGAAAAAGGCAGAGAGCAGTCTAGTGGATCAGGAGAGGACATAGCGAGGTAACTGGGGCTAGGGCAGGGTTGGAGTAATTTATAGAGGTAGTGGGTGGATTAAGGACTTGGGGGGATTCGGACTATTTCTTTTTAGGGATGGGGCTTGGGGAAGTTTAATTTTTTAGGGCTTTTTAGGTAGTTTATTTTTTAGAGGTGGGGTGGGGCTTGGGGTATGTTTTTTTTGGGCTTAAGGTGGGGGGGAGTTTATTTTTTGGGGGTGGCGTAGCGGTATTTTTTTTTTTAGGGATTAGGGTGGGGGGTTAGGGTAGTTTGTTTTTTAGGGACAGAGGTGGGGAGGCGGGGTAGTTTATTTTTTAGGGGTGGAGGTGGGGAGGCGGGGTATTTTGTTTTTTAGGGGCGGAGGTGGGGAGGTGGGGTAGTTTGTTTTTAGGGACAGAGGTGGGGAGGCAGGGTAGTTTGTTTTTTAGGGGCAGAGGTGGGGAGGCGGGGTAGTTTGTTTTTTAGGGGCTGAGGTGGGGAGGCGAGGTAGTTTGTTTTTTAGGGGCAGGAGTGGGGAGGCGAGGTAGTTTGTTTTTTAGGGGCAGAGGAGGGGAGGCGGGGTAGTTTGTTTTTTAGTGGCGGAGGTGGGGAAGCGGGGTAGTTTGGTTTTTAGGGGCAGAGGTGGGGTAGTTTGTTTTTTAGGGGTGGAGGTGGGGAGGCGGGGAAGTTTGTTTTTTAGGGGCGGAGGTGAGGAGGCAGGGTAGTTTGTTTTTTAGGGGCGGAGGTGGGGAGGAGGGGTAGTTTGTTTTTTAGGGGTGGAGGTGGGGAAGTTTGTTTTTTAGGGGCAGAGGTGAGGAGGCGGGTAGTTTATTTTTTAGGGATGGAGAATGTTTAAGGAAGGACAGGAGGAGAGAAGAGGAGGAAGGATCAGGAGAGGACACAGTGAGGTAAGTGGGGATGGAGCAGGGTTTGGGGGGTTGTAGTTAGCAGTGGAGTGGATTTAGGGTTAACGGTGGGTGGGAGGTCAGGGTCGTTTATTTGTTGGGGGCGAAAGGAGAGGGGGTCGGGGTAGTTTATTTTTTAGGGCCTATGGTGAGTGAGTCAGGGTAGTTTACTTATTATGGGTGGGAGAAGGTTTTAGGGCTCAGGGCATGTGGGGGGTGACAAGGCAGTTTATTTTTTAGGGCCAGGGGCCAAGGCAGTTTATTTTTTAGGGCCAGGGGTGGGTGTCGGGTAGTTTTTTTTAGGGCTTAGGGTGGGTAGGGGGTCAGGATAGTTTACTTATTAGGGGTGGGGGAAGGTTTTAGGGCTCACGGTGGGTGAGGGTGTCAGGGTAGTATAGGTTTTAGAGGCGGGGTGGGGGTTGGGGTAGTTTAGTTATTAGGGATGGGGAAGGTTTTAGGGCTCTGGGTGGGTGGAGGGTGTCTTTGTAGTTTATCTATTAGGGGTGGGGTAGATTTGGGCCTCAGGGCGGGTGGGAGCATTGGGGTACTTTTTCTAGGTTAAGAGGGGAGTTGTATGACACAACCATGCATGCCGTTTCCACATATGCCTTTACAAAGCATGCTTTTATAACAAAATTCATTGTAAAGGCATGGGTAGAAAAGACAGTGTTGTAGTTCCGACCGCGTTGTTACAGCATGCATTGTTCCAGTATGCGTGGTTCTGTCGTATAACCTGCAGGGGCCCTCCTGCCTAGAACCATCTGAATGCGCACTGTCTGCTTTGCTGACAGTGTGCAATCCAAGGGTTCTGGTCGGCCCCCTCTATGCTACAAGATAGACATCGGCTCCTTTGAGGGAGCCGAGTGCTATCTCATAGCACTGTCCCTACCGGTCTGACCATCGGGAAAACCCTATTGCAATGTTCCTGATGTGAACATTGTAATAGGGCAGGGAGGGATCATCCTCCCCACAAGTTTGACGTACCCGCGATAGGACTGCCAAACTCCTGATGAGGCCGTACCTATATGCGTGTTTATGCAAATTATCAATGTTTAATCCCAATTCAAGGACCAACCTTTTTTTGGAATTAAGGGCCAGATGTAGGTAGGGAAAAATTAGCGACTCACAAATTGCGAGTCTTTGCGACTCGCAATTTCCGACTCGCTAACTGCAATGCAGGAAGAAAACGCGAGGACAATTTGCGACTCGCAAATGGAGTCGCACCGCAGATAGCGAGTCCGCTGTTTGCGAGGTCGCTTGTTGCGACCGCGCAAAAAATGGACATGCAATTTGCGAGTAGGTGTCGCAAATTGCGACTGTGCCGCAAATTGAATGCAGGTGCTGCAGAACACTCTGGAAAACACTTCCTGGCACATGATGATGACATCACAGCCAGGAAGTTTACAAATACACCTGGGAGGAGGGAGGACCACACCCATTTCAACTGCAGAACTGCAAACACACAGAGCTCTAGCAACCATGGCAGAGACCCCAAGGAAGAGAAAACTGAAGTTTGCAGAAAAAGAGTTGGAGGTGTTGACCGAGGAGTGTTGTCAGCACCATGACCAGTTGTTTGGCAGGGCAGCCCTCACCGTGCCAGAGTCTGAGAAAAGGAGCCTATGGATGGAGATCCAGGAAAAAGTCAGCTCCCTGGGTGTCAGCCACCGGAGTATTGAGGAACTCAAGAAAAGGTGGTATGACCTGCGCTCTCGGACCAAGGAGAGGGTGGCAGAGCGGCTCCGGGAGATGAGAGGCACAGGAGGGGGACCATCAACAGTACCACCACCCACACCCCTGGAGGAAAAGGTAGAGGAGACCCTTGAGCCTGAGGCAGTATGCGGGATGGGAGAGCTGGACACATCTGAGCCAGGACCATCAACCGGTGAGTACCATGTGACATGCATGTACCCTCATTAATGCCATTCCCCCACCCACCTTGTACACAGGAGCATGCACAACCAAAATAGTTCCATTTCAGAGTAGCAAACACCAGAATGGTGCATTATGGGCAATGTAGTCAAGTAGGCAGTTGATAGGCAACAGTTTATTAGGAAGTTGATAACAGATAGTAGATACTGACAGTGTGTTCCCTATGTCCCACAGGTCTCCCACAAGACACCCCCACCAGCCCAAGCAGCCAGGGGCCACTGGTCAGCCAGCAGACACACTAGGGAACAGGACCAGCCACCACTGCGACCTGCACCACCAACACCATGTCCCCTCACAAGACACCAGTTGCAATATTGGTGTGTGAGCCTGCACCAGGTCCCAGCCAAAGTGCCACGGGAGACGTCACAGGGCCTCCACCGCGTCGCAGGGGACGTGGAACTCCATCCTCACAGCGGCAGGCAGAGTCAGGGGATGCCTCCATTTCACATACTGAGGCCGCACTCCTACAGGGACAGCGCCTGCAGACACAAGAAATCATAAGAATTACTGGGGCATTGTGGCGCATGGAGCGCAATCAAGGAAACAGCATGCAGCTTGTACATTCTGAGTTGCAACTAATAAGTTCACACATGGACGACCTTGCACTCTCCATGCGTCAACTCGTGGCAGGACTGCTAACGCAGACAGGGAGTGTCGGGGCAGGCAGCTGCTGAACTGTCTAGACAGGATGTCATCATCAATTGTAAGGCTGGCCGTGAACACTACAGGTCTTTCTAGGCGCACAGTCAGCCTCCAAGTGGACATGGGCCACTTTGCCAGTGACGTGGCACGTGGACTGGGCCGTCTGAGCCATGCTGTAGACTTAATGGAGGCACGGCAGGTGGCCAGGGGCACAGGCGACACGCCTCAAGATAGTGAGGAGGGCTCCACTGTCAGCAGTGTCTCTGCCGGTGACACCAGGGTGCTTCGCAGTGGAAGCACAAGGCAGGGCACTGCTGACCCCCCTAGTACCAGCCATGCTGGCCAAGCCCACCGTAGGGTTTGAGCTCCACACAGTCCTGGGGTTGGGGCACATGAAGTCAATGTGTCCCATGCCAGGTGGACTTGTAAAGCCCCTGACCTGTTCCAAATGTATATAGTTTTTTTGTTTTCACTTATTAAATCACTTGTTCTTTCCACTTAACACATGGACTCTTTGTGTGTGACATTGGTGAGTATGGTAAAAGTTAGCACGTACCTTCCAAAGTATTGGTTTGCAATGTGTTCCCGTCTCAGTCTGCCTTGATTTGCGATGCTCCTATCCCCATGATGGCAATGTGGTAGCTCTTGCTCTTCATCCTCAGAATCAGGGTCTTCAGGGGTGAGAGGTAGCCCACGTCTGGTGGCAATGTTGTGCAATATAGCGCATGCGACAACGATCTTGAAAGCTGTTATTGGGGTATGCTGGAGGGCACCTCCACTTCTGTGGAGGCATCTGAACCTTGCTTTCAGCAGTCCAAAGGTACGTTCGATGATATTCCTGGTCCTCTTATGTGCGCTGTTGTATCGCCTCTCTGACTCATTGCTGGGTGTTAAGTACGGGGCAAGGATCCATGGTCGTAGTGCATATGCACTGTCACCTGTTTGGCACAAAAAGTACAATGTTAGCTGGGCATGGATGGTTTCAACATTGATCTGTGTGTATGTCTGTAAGGTGTATTCGGCTCTACCTCCCCACGTTCTAGGCGTTGGTGTATCCCACTGTGCCTAAAATGAAGGAGTCATGAGTACTGCCTGGAAATTTAGCAACCATGTCAGTGATGACATAATGGGCGTCACATACCACCTGAATATTGAGTGAGTGGGTACACTTCCGATTGCGGAACAGATATTCCAGGTTTGCAGGAGGGCATATTTGTATATGTGTCCCGTCTACACACCCTATGACATGGGGGAAGTTGGCAATCCTGTAGAATTCCTACTTGGTGCTGTTGATTTCTGCCTCATTCCTGGGTAGGTAAATGTATCTGGACATGTGTGTGAGTAAGGCATCTAGGAATGCCCTAAAGAACCTTGAGAGTGCACTTTGGGATACCCCACCTGCCACGGCAATGACCCCCTGATAGCTACCCGAGGCCAAGAGATGCAGTGAGCAAAGCAGTTGCACATGCGTAGGGATGGCGCAGCAGCGCACAGACTGGCGTTGTAGCTGTGGTTTGAGTAATTCTATTAAATCTAGTATTACTGCACTGCTGAGTCTATATTTATCATAAATCTCCTCCTCAGTTTGCTGGAAAAGGGTCGGCCTGGTTCTATATATCTTCTCCTGTCTCTGGCTCCTCCCCCTCCTCTGCTGGGCTGCGTAGACTCTCCTCCTCACTGCTATCAGGTATATCTCCGCCATCTTGAGTAACCCAGATGCCTTCTGGGTCTCCTTTTATACTTTGGTTCTGGTTACCACCTGCTCTGAGTTAGTGGTAAATGGGACTTGCAAACTGGGCTTTTTGCGACTAGTCGCAATTTGCGAGTTGCTATTGCATCTGTTTTGCGACTCGTAAATTGCGACTTCCTATTTGCGGGTCGCAAAATGGGGTCGCAAATTTTGTGAGTCGGTAATGGCTCGCGTCGCATTTTGCGAGTCGGAAATGGGATTTTTGCATCCCATTTCCGATTTTGCGGGGTCGCAAATTGCGAATCGGGCCATTTGCGACTCACAAAAGTTTGCTACATGTCACCCTAAGTCCTGTCTAGTTCTCCACCATAAAGTGAGCTCCACTGTGAAGTCCAGTTTTGTCTCAACTACTGTTGAATCATTGCTGTGCTCTGGATTCTGTACATCCTCTGCCCTCTGTCTATGTATATGGAGGAAAAGACCGTGTCCCTTCCTGCTCAAGACAATCCTGCTAACAACACAGAAACCCATTGTGTGCCAGCGCAGGGGGAAGGACGGAAATGCAGTGTATCTTGTAACAATGGTGCATTTCTGCCCGCTCGAATTGATGTAGGACAGTGCAGCGGAAATACGTGCTGCGCTCCCCTGCGCCAATTCCATGAAAATACACCCCTAAGCCCACGGCCAAAAACGACTCCATTTTCCAAAACTTTACCCATAAAAAATCAAAAGGAATCAGTTTCCTTTAGCCAATTCTTCCACCAGGGTAGGAACCGTTCCTCTGTGGAAGTTGACTCCAAACATGCAGCAGTTCTCTCTTCAGCAGCTGATTACATTCATGCAAGAGGGCACTTTTCAACCATAGAGATGAGCTGCTCATTGACAAAGGCAATAACAAGATTAAGGAGGCATCGTTCAGAAATATGGTCAACAAAAGCTGGCACAGTTTGAACAGGTGAAGTGAAGAAGGAACTTTGCAAACCTCTATTTGCCTTTAAGGGATAAATTAGAGCAAACAAGACCTCCTCGCAGAGACTTTACTAGGCAGAGCTCCTTGGTGGGGTTTCCCATCAGTGGAAAGCATCATTGTGGGCCAGAAGCATGAGTCGGCCATTGCTTCAGGTGGGTTTCCTTATCATCCCACGTCATTCAGTGACAGGCACTATCTGCAGGGCCCAGAATGCTATATCTTATCACTTTCACATGCGATAAGGCGATGTGGGCGGAGCAAGTAAGGCACTTTAAATTAGGCGCAAGGAACACAAACCAGCGATTAGGACGAGTAACCAAGGGGCATATTTATACTCCGTTTGCGCCGAATTAGCGTCGTTTTTTTCGACGCAAATTCGGCGCAAAACTAACGCCATATTTATACTTTGGCGTTAGACGCGTCTAGCGCCAAAGTATGGGCAAATAGCGTCATTTTTTGGCCTGAACGCCTTCCTTGCGTTAATGAGAGGCAAGGAAGGCGTTCCCGTCTAAAAAAATGACGGCGACGCAAATGCGTCGTATTTATACTCCCGGGCAAAAATCACACCCGGGAGTGGTCGGGTCAAAAAACCCCGCATTTGCGCCACTTTTTAACGCCTGGGTCAGGGTAGGCGTTAAGGGGCCTGTGGGCTCAAAATGAGCCCACAGGTGCCCTCCCATGCCCCCAGGGACCCCCCCTGCCACCCTTGCCCACCCCAGGAGGACACCCAAGGATGGAGGGACCCACCCCAGGGACATTCAGGTAAGTTCAGGTAAGTATAAAAAAATTTTTTTTTTTTTTTTTTTTTGGCGTAGGGGGGCCTGATTTGTGCCCCCCTACATGCCACAATGCCCAATGACCATGCCCAGGGGACATAAGTCCCCTGGGCATGGCCATTGGGCAAGGGGGCTTGACTCCTGTCTTTACTAAGACAGGAGTCATGTAAATGGCGTCTGGGCGTCGTTTAAAATGGCGCAAATCGGGTTAAGACGATTTTTTAGCGTCAACCTGACTTGCGCCATTTTAAGACGCCCATACGCCATTTTTCCCAACGCCGGCGCTGCCTGGTGTACGTGGTTTTTTTCACGCACACCAGGCAGCGCCGGTCTGCTTGCGTCGGCTAACGCCATTCAATAAATACGGCGCCCGCATGGCGCTTCAGAATGGCGTTAGCCGGCGCAAAAATTTTTGACGCTAAACTGCGTTAGCGCAGTTTAGCGTCAAAAAGTATAAATACGGGCCCAAATGTTCCTTTGGCACAGCATTGGTTAGACATGCGCCATGATGGGAACCAATGAAGACGGATAATCACTGAAAAGTAGGGCTGGGCGAAATTATATTCACACAGGAATAATTCGTGTGATTTTGAGAATTTTGCATTAGGCTTAATTCCCGACAAACGACACAATTTTTGCACCCTGTGTATTATGCACCATTCACAGTTAAAAAAACACAAAGACATGGGAACAACTGATGTCAGCACTTTTCACATCGCCCGATTTTGTGCAAAATGCATCTTTGACACAATGAAGCATTTGGAAGCATTTCAAACCACAATTTAGCGCTCAGTGACAGATTTGCATTTCGTTTAATCACATGTAATTTCACATTTGCTGAAACTACAAGTAATTATGTGAAAGCAAAATCTGCATATTTTGCAAAAAACAGAGATTCCAAGAATTAAGATTTTCTTTTCAATGAACGCAAAGCATGAGAAGAAATGACCTGTTATTAGATTAAAGTTACCTTAAAGTTTGTACCTCTTGGTGGGTAGTTAGCAGTGATCTGCAGAAACGTATCACACAAGGGTGTGGTGTTGTTTCATCTAGACAAGGCTTCGGTGGAGGAATTTTTCAGTGTCAATAACATTAGTCAGTTTACAGACAATGAGGGTACATAAGAATGGATAACATTCCTAACAAAATGGGATTGCTGGATTCTTGTGGATAGAAAATGATGCTTTAAGAAACGTGTTATTTCAATTTCAAACAACAAACTATACTTTAAAACAGGGGTTCCCAACCTTTTGACTTCTGTGGACCCCCCAACTTATCATTACTGGAACCCAGGGACCCCCACCGAATCATTATTGGAATCCGGGCACCCCCCACCCGCTTCATTACTGAAAGAAGCTGTAGACCTCATCTGTTAATATTATTTAATTTTCTAAGCAGTCGCCGACCCCTGGGGAGGCTTCGCGGACCCCCAGAGGTCCCCGGACCACAGGTTGGGAGTCACTGCTTTAAAAGATCCGTGTGATAGGGAGTGATTGTGGTGATGACTATCTATGTAGAATGGCTGTAGGCTAGGATGACTGAAGACACAGGCGGTGCACACTGGACGTCTCACGCAGGTTTCCAGCGTGGAGTGTCTCTTACTACCAATAAAGGTCCATTTGAGCCAGATTGTGCTACAGAAGTAGCACCAGGTTTACTGTCAATTTTATGACAAGACCGGAGGCTCCTATTATGCATTTCTTTTCTTGCTTTATTAAACAGCAGCAAGTGAAGAAAACTACAAATCCCATAGGTGAAGAGAAACGAGCCAATGGGAAAAGATTTGTAGTTCATTTTAATAAGAACCAATAAACACCAATGTATGCCATTATGACGTAACTTGACTGCGAACAGCCCTCTTTTCCTGCTGCTCATAGCCAAGTTAAGTACTTTTTCATTATTCGCTACCGTTATTTGTGTGTATTTAATGACGTTTTCATGTACTTTTAATGTGTTTTTCTTCATAAAAACGAGGCGCGTTTCGCGCGTCGCTCAATTCGTGTAGTGTACCGTTTGTTTTGTGGATCCAACAAGTTGCTGCATATGTTTATTCCTTTCCTCACGCTTTTGTAGCTCGCTTTCCCTAATGGCTTCAACTGTTTCTAACGCGTCAGACCGGCAGTTCTCGGTCCGCGCATCAGAAACGAGATACCTCTTTGTGCCTTACCTCTACCTGAGACGCTCCAGAGCCCTTTGTCTCTTCAGTTCCTGTTCGGGACGGCAGTAAGATTACCCTATACACGCCCAGGGGCGGGGTTCTTTCATTCCCTTGCAGAAAGAATAACTCTTTCTATCCTTGCTTGCCTCTAGCCTGTTTTTGGTGATTTTTTGCTTTTCTATTCCGGTCACCGTGGAATCCAGCAGTTCCTCTTCCATTCAGGTTGACCCTGAGGACGTTTCTGTTATAAAGCATGATATTAACGTGTTTTTACAGAATTCTGTCCAACAGGCAGTGAACAGTTCCATTAACAAATTATCCAAAAACCTGGAATCGTCAGTTTTAAAAATGCTCAATCAAACTATATCTACCCAGTCTGCAGGGGAATGCAGTCAGCGCCTTTCTCCCGTTTCTCAGACAAAAGGTACTAAAAAATTGGCGATAAAGATTCGTGAGGTTCCCTCACCCATGGCAGAGGACGCAGTTCCTCAAAAGGCTCCGTCTAAGGAGAATACAAATCCAGCTAATTTGAATGTTTCTCAGAAACGAAAATCCAAAACCAAGCATATCAAGTCCCCTTTGGTGATTTCGTCCATACAGGACACTGATGATGATTTGCCTGACGCAAGCTCAGATGTTGACCCCTCTGACCAGGATGATCTCTGTTCTTCTCCTGTAGCAAAGAAATCCAAATTTTCCTCTGAATCCTCTAACCCTAAACCTCTTCTAGATTTCGAGGCTTTACCAATGTTTGATCCCTCCTTTATTTTGCACCCCAATTCTACCGAATGGTTTCCAGCTGCTCATGTGGGTGACTATGTATCCGCCAAGCTTTTCAGTCCCCTGGATAAACAAACATGGGACAAGCTCAAATCTGAGTGTCCACGCCCTTCTCTTGCACACAAGTCTTTAGTGACACCTTCCATCGATCAACCCAGCCTAACATTCTTCACTGAATCCAGCAAAGATCCTACGAAAGGCATTTACAAATCAAATCATTAACATTTATAAAGCGCGCTACTCACCCGTGCGGGTCTCAAGGCGCTAGGGGGGAAAGGGGGGGTTATCGCTGCTCGAACAGCCAAGTCTTTAGGAGTCTCCGGAAAGCGGAGTGGTCCTGGGTGGTCCTGAGGCTGGTGGGGAGGGAGTTCCAGGTCTTGGCCGCCAGGAAGGAGAAAGATCTCCCACCCGCCGTGGAGCGGCGGGTGCGAGGGACGGCAGCAAGTGCGAGGCCAGCGGAGCGGAGGGGGCGGGTGGGGACATAGAAGCTGAGGCGTCTGTTGAGGTATTCCGGTCCCTTGTTGTGGAGGGCTTTGTGTGCGTGGGTGAGAAGACGGAAGGTGATCCTTTTGCTGACTGGGAGCCAATGCAGGTGTCTCAGGTGTGCGGAGATGTGGCTGTTGCGGGGTACAAAGCCTGGTCCTCCTGCCAGGACAAATTTCTGGATGTCATCGGTCCCCTCACCCGCATTTTTGACATTGCCGAGTTCGCCAGGATCAATGGTTCTCTTATTGATCCCAAAGAACTCTCATTATGGGTCCAGAGGTCAGTCTGCCTTCTCGGAAATGCGAATGCTGCCCTTTCTCAAGAAAGGCGTTATGGTCTCCTACTTAAACTAGACCCAAAACTCATCAACTTGGCGATGATCCAACCCCAAGTAAAAACAGAGGGTCTTCTATTCGGTGACAGCTTTATAAAAGAACTAGACAAATACGTAGCCACCTTCACCTCCTTGGTTAAGGCTCAACAGTCTTTAAAGAAAATGTTTAATCAGCGGGTTTTTGCCAGGGCCGGCAGAGGCAGGAGCCGCTTTGCCGGCCACTCATACTACTAGAATCAAGGCTCCCGAGGTGCCTACAACTCAGCCTACCAGGATTTCAGACCGCAGTTTTACCCACAAAGGGCCAGAGGATTCTGCTCCAGAGGTTACAGGAACCCCAGGAATCAAGTAAATCAATCCTTTTCCCAGTTTCCCATTGGCGATCATATTTGTCATTTTTTTCCAAATTGGTTATCAATCACCTCAGACCGATGGGTTCTAAACACAGTTCAAGGATATATGATAGAGTTTTATTCAACTCCGGTTCAAGTCCTTCTGCCTCCTCTTCCAATTTTTACTACAGACATGTCCGCTCTCATTTCTTCGGAGGTCCAGTCTCTTCGGTCACTCGTCTCGATCCTTCAGGTTTTACCAGCTCCATTTTCCTAGTTCAAAAGAAGAACAAGAAAATGCGACGGTCATCAATCTCAAATTCTTCAACCAGTTTGTGGTATACCGCCACTTCGAGATAGAAACTATCCTCCATCTCAGGGATCCTCTTCTTCAGAACGACTGGATGGTTCGTTTAGATTTACAAGACGCGTATCTAGTCATCCCTATTCACCCAGAACACAGGAAGTTCCTCCAATTCCAGTGGCTAGACCAAGCATTTCATTTTACATCTCTACCCTTCGGTCTTTCATCGGCTCCTTGGTGTTTCACCAAGCTCTAGAAGCCAGTGGTGGCTCAGGGAGTAAGACTTCTCATTTATCTGGACGACGTTCTTCTGATGAGTCAATCACCGCAATTGCTCCTAACTCACCTCAACCTGACCAGTTCACTTCTTTCGGACTTGGCTTTCATCATCAACAAAGAGAAGTCCCTTCTTTGCCCTACCCAAATTATAGAATTCTTAGGTTTCCAAATCAATTCTCTTTTGGCTACCATGCTACTCCCTTCCGGATTCTTCAGATTTTACCTCATCCTTACATTTCTCTAAGAACTCTCGCCCGCTTAGTCGGTCTTCTTTCCTCTTCGTACAGGCCATATTCCCAGGTCCCTTACACTACCGGGCCCTTCAGCGTCGAAAGATTCAACATTTGCACAAAAGCCTTTCATACGCAGACACCATTCCGCTAGATCACGATTCTCGCACAGAATTGCAATGGTGGATAGACCGTTTAGATGCCTGGAACGGAAGAGCTATCTTTCCATCAGCCCCAGATCTTGTATTAGAATCAGATGCAAGTCTGACAGGCTGGGGAGCCGTTGTGGTCCAATCTCGACTGGGGGTACATGGTCATTACAGGAGTCCAGATTGCATATCAAGTGTTTAGAGATGCTTGCAGGCTCCTTTGCAATCAGAAGCCTCGCAAAGGACCAGGTTCTTTGTGCTATCCTTCTCAGGATGGACAACATTTCGGCAGTCCCTTATTTAAATCATCTCGGAGGCACAAGATCCAAACCCCTAGCAGAGTTAGCAAAGGGCTTTTGGGAGTTCTGCCTTGCAAACCAAATTTCGGTTCATGCAGAGTATTTTCCAGGAACCCTCAACTCCATCACCGATTGGCACACTCGTCATATCCGCTATTCAAGCGATTGGAAACTCCATCCCGAGATCTTTCAATTCATACAGCACAAATGGGGTCCCTTGTCGATTGTCGATCGATCTCTTCGCATCTCGCCTAAATTGCCAACTTCTTCTATTTTACAGCTGTCATCCGGATCCTTTGGCTATGGCCTCAGATGCATTTCTTCAAGATTGGTGCAAGTTACTCTCTTACGCTTTTCCCCCTTTCGCTATGATCAGCAGGGTGCTAGTGCAAGTTCGGTGTCAACATGCCATTCTAATCATAATTACTCCTTTTTGGCAATCTCAGATTTGGTTTCCAACTCTTCTGGAACTTGCCATAGATTGTCCTTTCCTTATTTCTCCTTTTCCGGATCTCCTTTTGGACCCCCTTCAGCGTCCTCACAGTCTTGTCTTGGACAAGCTTCTTTATCTTACAGCATGGAAAATTTCGGGAATTCCCCATCTTTCCCTCTCATTTCGGCACAAGCTTCGAAATTTATCAGACAGGCCTGGGCTCCAGGGACAAGACAGGCCTACAAGTCAGCCTAGGCTTTATGGCACAGCTGGTGTTTGGGAAAACACATCGATTTCCTTTCAGCAGATGTCACTTTTATCGTGAACTTCCTTGCCGCCGAAGCTAGCAAGAGCAAAGCTTTTCGTACTATTAATCTGTACAGATCAGCTATCTCCTCTAGTCATCAGTTTGTCAACGGAAAACCGGTGGGTGAACACCCACTTATTTGTCGCCTGTTAAAGGGAGTAACATTTTCTAATCCACCTTTACCTAAGTATAGGTTTTTATGGGATGTTAATGTAGTGTTAAAGTTCCTTCTTGCATGGCCTGATAATTCTTCCCTTACTCTGAAAATGTTATCTGCAAAACTCTCCACGCTGTTATGTCTCATTTCTATTAAGCGTCTTTCTGATGTTAAAGCTTTGGATATTTCTTCTAGGCAATTTACTCCTTCTGGTGTACTATTTACTGTATCTCACTGAACTAAAACAAATTTGCATTCTGTTTTTTATCCATATTTCCCGGACCAACCCAAATTATGTGTTGCATAATGTTTGAAAGTTTATGAGCAGATGACAGCTCATCTAAGAACGTCTTCAACTACACAACTCCTTATTTCTTTCAGGAAGCCTTATCGGCCTGTGTCCTCTGCTACTTTAACCCGCTGGAATAAATGGGTAATGTCTTTGGCCGGCATTGACACGTCCAGATTTGGAGCTCACTCTTCCAGAGGTGCTATGGCATCTGAAGCCGTCTGGACGGGTTCCCGCCTTGAGAACATTCTTAGATCTGCTGATTGGTCTAATGATAATGTGTTCAGGATTTTTTACTGTAAACCTGTTGATAACGTCTCTACCAATGTCATTAATTTGCGTTAAACTCGCATAATAGGAGCCTCCAGTCTTGTCATAAAATGCAGTTTTTCCTAGTTTTAATGACGGAAAGTCTTAATTTTATTAAAGACACGGAGGTGAGTATTATCCCACCTCTATTATCAGTAACTGTTGTTTGTCTTCTGTTTCTCCCAGCCCTTCAGTGTCAACGTCGGCTGTTCAACCTTCCTCCTAAGAAGTTATCTCAATGTTCGGATGCTCCACCATCGTTTCCTCGTCCTCCTTCTTCACTCCTTGGTTTGCTGGACCACCAGTGTGCTTCTCTTCATCTACAGTGTCCTGGACTAATGAACTTTTGTTCTGAATAATTATCCTTTATTATGGCAGATCTTATTTTAGCTTCTATATTTCCTTTATTTCGTTCTAACTGACTCTAACACACAAGAAAAGAGAGCTGTTCGCAGTCAAGTTACGTCATAATGGCATACATTGGTGTTTATTGGTTCTTGTTAAAATGAACTACAAATCATTTCCCATTGGCTCATTTCTCTTCACCTATGGGATTTGTAGTTTTCTTCACTTGTTGCTGTTTAATAAAGCAAGAAAAGAAACGCATAATACTCGCCTCCGTGTCTTTAATAAAATTAAGACTTTCCGTCATTGAAACTAGGAAAATCTACACTACATATTGGAAAGGTCCCTAGTTCTGGGTTAGTCAGGTTTGAACATTTACAACATCTTACGAAGCTTGAAGTCTTGGACACTGTGTTCACTGTTACTAAAGTGATAGGACATGCCTCGAAAGGAGCTTCAGGGTGGAGGTCGTGCACTCTTTCCGCTATTATCACTCTACACACTTGTAATGAGAGGCTAAACTAACATGAAGAGAACAGGCTAGAGGCTACACACTGAAGCTACACTTTGAAAGGATGGCCTGCGAGCTGCACTTTTGGTATTTAATACTTGAAATGTGCAGATTGTATGGGTGAACCCAACACATCATATCACAACACATTCATTATGTAGATTAGATCATAGCATCACTCCTTGATGTGGCAAAGGTTAAGGACATTCACATGCGCGTGGATTGTAGAGTATGATAGAGAAAGTCTGGGGCACAGAAGGTGTTTTTTCTATGGCCATTGAAATATGATGTCATTCTTGGGCAGAGTTTCTGCTCAGAGTGCAAGTCCATTTTCTATGTCCATTACTGTGATCACCCGAAATGGATATTTGAATTCTGTACACAAAGGACCATGTACATTCTGGCCTTTGGTTGTTTGTGGTTCGCTCAAGCACAAGCAAGTATTTGTGAATCCACGGACAGGTGAGGTGGTTCTATACAACCCCACGCAAAGGGTTTTTAGAAGTGAAATACCATTACCTATAGGGACTGTAAGCGATGCAATGTTGGGCTGGCCTGCTGGGCACGTGGGTAGAGATTATTATCCACAATACAGGAATACAGTAGTAGTTTTAAGGTTAGATCAGTTGCTTTGTTTTTTGGAAGCTTTGAGCTTAGATTGACTGTGGGCAGTGCTTAATTTGAGCCGGTGGCTGCAGGTGGAGCCCACCAGCTTTCAGTTATTTTTCCTCAACAAACTTTGATCCATAGCAAGAGGGAGAAAAACACAAGAGAGGGGAAGATGAAGGAAGAGAATTATTGAAAAATACTGACAAAAGGTGAAAGTAGCTATACCAAATAACCTGCAAGAGTGAGATAAAGGGTTAGGGGGTGTCTGGTGGTGTTTTAAAAAGGCAGAGGTCAAATCAGGACTCCACAGGTTTGGTATTACGCCCCCTGCCTTCGAAAGTGCTGGCCCCAGCTCTGATCAAGTCTTTGGTCAGGGGCATCCATTATTTTACAAATTAAGCACGGATTATGGGTCCTTTTTATTACTTCAAATGACAATTAAAAAAAATGTAGGTAACTACATTTATGATATGAATTTAAAAAATGCTTAACACAGAAATGAAATTCCAATTTGTAATCCAAACATTTAAATGTAACCATAGTTATATTAGATCAAGAAAGCGATTACCTATTTATTTTCAAATTAAAAATCTAGAAACAAAGTTCACGCTATACCATCCTTAAAAGGTTTATTATTTGCAATTTCAAAAACTCTTGTTAATAAACAATTGTACGATAGACTGTTACCTATTTATGACCAAATATTGATGAATTCTTATTAACCTGTGATATACCTACAAGGTGTTTGTTCTTGTTGTTTTTCTCTTTATAGGAAATTATTACTACTAACAAATCACTTAATTCTAATACTTTGCTTGGGCCTGGTGTTATTCCAGCAGGACTTTCTAAAGCGTTTCCACCCATATTACCTCTAATGGTATTGTCTTTGTACGGTTTTATAAGACAGCTGCATTTGATGGATCCCACAGAGATGCTTTAATAGTTGTAATTCCCAAACTCAATAAAGACCCTTTACATGCATCAAGTTACAGACCCATTTCTATTCTCAGTCATTAATACAAAATATGCACAAACATATTGGCAGATAGACTATCGATCGCCCTTCGATCAATAACACGAAACAGCCAACTCGTTTTATGAAAGGAGGTTTTCGCCATAGAACACAAGAATACTCTGTTAACTTCTATCAAATTTTGCTGATCTGCAATCTCCCTTTGGTTTTGACCTTAGACACTGAGAAAGCTTTTGATAAAAGTAAATGGAAGTTTCTACTTAAATCTGCAGAATATTTACAACTTGATTGCAACTTTTAAATATGGTTAAAGCTCCCTATGTAAACCCCATGGCCAGAACTTAGGTTGATATTTTTTATATATTTCTGGGTGACTACTGGAAGAAAGATAGGACGCCCCTCTCCATGCTTCTATTTTTATTAGCAATTGAGCCATTTTCATGGTTCATTCATAAAGCTGCAATAAATAAAGATATCATAGATGAAAATGTTAATTATAAAAAAACCTTGGCATATGCAGATGATGCCTAAAACTGATTCTTCCCTTGAATATTCATTGTACTTCTGGCATGACAACTAAATCCATAATCCTGTGGTGTAGTAACACTTAAATGTTTAGCTATTCATTTCTTTAAAACCATCAAGGATCCAGTAAACAAAAATTGTGATATTATGCTAAAGAAAGATTAAAGCTAAAATTCGAGAAAGGTCTCCTTTTTATTTTACTTGATAGGTAGAATGGAAGCAGTGAAAATGTTCTGAAGCCCCAAATAATATATTAAATATTTATGTCACCCTTACAATTTCCTGCTAGTGTTTTCAGCGGTTGATACGCTTCTTTCAAAGTTTATTTGGAATGATAACAAAATCTTGGACATGCTGCCAGAAGGTTAAGAGAGCTCTGATTAAAGTGGAATTAAGTAGGCCTGGGCAGAGCTCACAGAGTCCCACGGGTCCACTCCATGGAATTCTGCAGAGTTTATTTAACCCCTTGGGTGCCTTGGATGAACTGGTCTCGCCCTCGGCCACAGTCGCGGTGTGCCCAGGATGAGACCAGCTCGTCCTGCACCTGGCTCATGGGGGAGCGCTAGTGCTCCCCCATGAGCCTAAGGCAGGGATGGAAGGGGAATTGCTTCCCCTTCTACCCGACCTCCCCCAGTGACATCTGAGGACATCAGCACGCAGATGCAAATGCTTCCAGGGCGATCCAGAAGTGAAATGCTACGCATTTGTCTGCCGACCGAGAGGTGGGGGCAGGCAGATGCATGAAAGAAGGTAAAGACCTTTCCTTTCATGTCTCTTTAAGCATTTCTGCAGCTCGTTCGTGAAGCGATCGTGCTGCAAAATGCCCACTAGGCACTTGGGAATTTGTTTTTATGTTTGTTTATGTTGTGTTTACACATGAGGGAAACGGCCGCTTGGGCAAGGGACGCTCCCCAGGGGGGGCAATTAATTATTAGGCCTTTTCTGACTATTTAAATTAGGCCGATCTGCCCCCAGGGGCTGCAGAAGCCACTAGACACTTTCTTTTTTTTTTTAGACTGGAGGGGTGACCCCTTAGGCAAGGGTCGCTCCCCTGGGGGCAAATTTTATTTAGGCAATTTCTGCCCCCATAGGGGGCATCTCGGCCTATTTTTCTTACGCCATTCTGCTCCCACGGGGGCAAAAACCACCTGACACCAGGTATTTTCTTTTAATGTTTATAATGAAGGGGAGCGCCCCCTTGGGCAAGGGTCGCTCCCCTGGGGGACATTTCATTATTAGGTCTTTTCTGCCCCCCAGGGGCAGATCGGCCTATTTTTTAGAAGGCCCATCTGCCTCCAAGGGATGTAGAAAGACCAGCAGAGACCAAGGAAGAATTCTTTATTTTAAAAAAGAGGGTGGGAGTATGGTCATACCCCCACCCCAAATAAATGGGGACAAAGTTGTTATGCTCACCGGTGGACAGGTGGGGCAATTACCCACGGTTCATTCCCTTGGGTGGGGGGCAGGAGGGGGGAGAAAGCCTACTAGATGCCAGAGAATTAAAAAGAAAAGAGTGGGGCTACAAACTGGTACGGGCCTGGTTATGCACCCACCCAAACTGAAGGGGCTAATAGTCTTTCAGATCTCCCCCGCACACTAAAACATCTTATCTCATGGCAAGCAAGAGGACATTTCATTATTTGGGGTTTTGGTTTTACATTTGGGCCATGAGAGCTTGGCTAACTCTCAAAATCGTCTCACTTGGTGAGGGCTGCACTTTTTGGACTTTGGGACACTGCCATGTAAAAAAATCCACGAGACCTAGACACATCTGAAAACTAAACATCTGGGTGAGTCCAGGGTGGTGTGCTTCGCATGCACCCCACACCATTTTATTACCCACAATGCCCTGCAAACCTCCAACTTTGCTTGAAATCACACATTTTCCCACATTTTTGTGATGGAACCTTCCAGAATCTGCAGGAATCCACAAAATTCCTACCACCCAGCACTGTTGCACCTATACCGGTAAAATTTCTGCCCCACCTGTCATCCTAAAAACGTTTTTTTTTCAAACTGCCCTTTTGGACCCACTTTGGTTCCCCTTCATTTTGGACATTTGTCTCTTCCCTGTAACAGGCACTTGGCCCATCACACAAGTGAGGTATCGTTTTTACCAAGAGACTAAGGGGAACGTAGCGTGGTGGGAAATTTGTGCTGGTGCGGTTATCCCACACAGAAATGTGGGAAAAATGTTATTTTTTAGCTACATTTGGTTTGCTGAGGATTCTGGGTAAGAAAACACTGGGGGATCCACAAAAGTCACACCTCCCTGGACTCCCTCGGGTGTCTTGTTTTCAGAAATGTTTGGGTTTGGTAAGGTTCCCTATATGGCTGCTAAGCCCAGGACAAAAAACGCAGTTGCCCCCCCCCCCCAAAACAAATTGTATTTGATCATTTTGATGTGTCCACAGAGTGTTTTAGGGCATTTCGTTTCGCGGGCACTGGGCCTACCCATACAAGTGAGGTACCATTTTTATCAGGAGGCATTTGTGGCTCCTCTTAAATTCCAGAACTTTCTATCACCAAAATGTGAGGAAAAAGTGTTTTTTGCCACATTTTGAGGTTTGCAAAGGATTCTGGGTAACAGAACCTCGTTGAGAGCCTCACAAGTCACCCCATTATGAATTCCCCTAGGTGTCTAGTTTTTAGAAATGTCCAGGTTTGGTAGGTTTTCCTTGGTGCCGGCTGAGCTAGAGGCCAAAATCCACAGCTTGGCACTATGCAAAAAAACAGGTCAGTTTTCAATGTAGAAATGTGATGTGTCCATGTTTCGGTTCCTGTTGTGGGCATTAGGCCTACCCATGCAAGTGAGGTAACATTTATATTGGGAGACTTGGGGGAACACAGAATAGCAGAACAAGAGTTATTGCCCCTTGTGTTTCTCTACATTTTTTTCTTCCAAATGTAAGACAGTGTGTAAAAAATACGCCTATTTGAGAAATGCCCTGTAATTCACATGCTAGTATGGGCACCCCGGAATTCAGAGATGTGCAAATAACCACTGCTTCTCAACACCTTGTCTTGTGCCCATTTTGGAAATACAAAGGTTTTCTTGATACCTAATTTCACTCTTTATATTTCACCAAATGAATTGATATATACCAGGTATACAATGAAAACCCATTGCAAGGTGCAGCTCCTTTATTGGCTCTGGGTACCAAAGGTTCTTCATGAACCTACAAGCCCAATATATCCCCGCAACCAGGAGAGTCCAGCGGACGTAAGATTATATTACTTTTGAAAATCTGACATCGCAGGAAAAAGTTACAGAGTAAACGTGGAGAAAAAATGGCTTTTTTTACCTCAATTTCATTTTTTTTAATTTCAGCGGTTATACCTTGTAGCATCTACACAAATGACCCCTTAGTGAAGTCAGAATTTTGTCTACCTTTCAGAAATGTTTAGTTTTCCGGGATCCAGCATTTCACACCCATTTCTGTCACTAACTGGAAGGAGGCTAAAAGCACAAAAATAGTAAAAATGGGGTATTTCTCAGTAAAATGCCCAAATTGTGTTGAAAAATGGAGGCCTGGAATCCTCCTGGACCCAGAGCTGCTGGCACCAGCACCGTTGGGCTGAGACTGCGCACTGCAGTTCAGTTATGGGCCACACAGTGCAGTCTCTGCTTGCGTTGTGCGGCCCATAACTGTGCTGCAGTGGGCACACAGTGACCTATGCTCCGCTGGAGGGGCTATCGGAGTTTATGGGTGAACTCCGTGCTCCAAGAGGAGCGCGGAGTGACAAAAACTCAGTTAGCTCCGCCAGAGGAGCAGAGCTCGCCACCCACCCCTAGAATTAGAATTGGCAGATATCTCTAAACTTAATTTTTCCTTTATGTTTGCTGCTGGCAGGGGTTTGGTACTGGGTAATAGCTCTCCAATGGAACCTAAATGTCTCATTATAGAAAGAGGCCTGGTTCGTACTCTTCCAATGCCAGCTTTACTTTCTGTTTCCCATAAAAATAGATTCCTTACCTTTCCTATCATTTATCTGACAAGACTAACACTTTTACAGTGAAATATTTCACACTATGATTACTTCTTCAAACTAAATTTCACTTTAGTAGAACTCACTAATTAAACTGTAAGAAAAATATATTGTTTGTAATAGATGAAGTAAAACTTGTATTTTCCTTTTGCAATATATCTGCCAAGATGTTTTTCTATTTCTTTGATGAGCAAGAAGTCTACAAATTATCCTCTAATTAATTCTATAAATATGAGATGTTATGTAATACTATATTAAATAAATGAGTTTCCTCTGATGTTACCAGAAGCAAGGATTCTAGATTCCATACTATTTCTTAGTATTTCCCAAAAGTCTGGTAACTTAGGGCCATGTGTACAAAGCTTTTTTGAGTTCACAAACTGAACAATTCGCAGAAACTGGACTTTTAGGATAGCAAAAAAGCTTTTTTACATGTACAGACACCAAATTGCAATTCAGTAACCTTTTACTGAATCAGAATTTGTTTTTGCGACCCAAATCTGATTCATTTTTTGGAAACGGCGAGTTGAGGGTGCCCCTTCGTAATACCAAAGAGCAATAATATGTGTTAATGTTTTGCGACCGAACTTCGGTCCCAAAACGGTAATAGTTGTAGGGTACCCATTCACAAACAGGAAGGGGACCCTCTGTGACTATTTCCCCTTTGAGAATGTTAAAAATACACACAAACCTTTCATTTTCTTTTTTTAAATCCACACTATATGGCAGCACTTAAAAAAACATTCCTTTATTTAAAAGCAATCACTGACATGGTGCTCAGCTGACCCAAATAGGCCATCCCTGTGATGCTGATGGTTCCTGGTGGGTTGAAAATTATGACCTACCTCGTTAATATTCAAGAGGTAGGTTGATTTGCAACCCACTAGGAATCGCTATTTTAAAATGAAAAGTTTCCTAATTGTGAGGCGGATATAATTTCAATTAGGAAACGGCGATTCCTAGTAATAGTACATTTGGCCCAAAGATTCTAGAATTAATGAGAAATGTAATCCCGTTAACTTACCTTCCTTGCTAAAGGAGTTTTCTAATGAGATGAGATTTATCGTTCGACCACTCTGCTGAGATATGGCAAAATGTAAGCTTTCATGGTGCTTCAGAAACATCGCCTGTGGCTCTCTAAACTGCTTTACTTTTCTCTATCTTGGCTTTATGCTGATTTAACTGCCGCATCGATGTTATTTGAAGGTCCAATTATATAAAAATTTTGAGAAAATGTTTAGGAAATAATTAAACCATTTTCCCTATTTTGACAAGTTTTATTTTTCTATTCTTGTTTGTGAGGTGGTTTTACTTACTTCGCCTTTGTCAATTTCTCAAGCCAAACTATTATATTTCCTTATTTCATCAGCTATTAAATGCACCATCTCAAGTTGGAAAAATTATAATATTTTTTAACTAATATCTAATCTTTGATACAAATCTTGTTGGTCACTTGTATCTTATTTTGCCATAAGCTAATTACCTGGTATTATATCAACTTAGTGTAATTCTATTTATTATGTTTTGATTATCTCTTTATGCTTAATTTTATCTTATCATGGGTATACATTTTTGTATTGATTTTTTTATAATAATTTCAATAAAGATATTTGAACACAAAAAAGAACCTCCTTGGTGCCAGGGGTAGAGCATAGAACATGCAGAAAAATACAACCTCACTGATACCCAGCATCTGTCAGCTGTGAACACAGATGAGCCACGCAGATACCTCGTGCCTCACGCCATTACACAAGACACACACACACCGCACTGGTACAGACTGGTGAGAGCCATACAACTCCAAAACTCCACTGTCACTTTTACCACTGCCACAGAGAAGGTTGACACCCTGACAAGGACAACAACCAACAAACCCTCTGACAACAGAATACACATAGGGCCAGATTTACAAGGCCCTAGCGCCATGGAGTGTCACTTTCAATGACGCTCCTGTGGCACTTTTTACTGCACCATATTTACAAGAAGGTGTTAAGCCAGCTTTTGTGGCTTAACGCCTCCTGGAAATATGCCTCCCACGGTGCAGTTTTCTGTGTCACAGGGGTGTGCAATCGGTGTTGCTGTGGGTGTTCCACCGCAACACCCATTACTTTTGAAACTGCCCCAGATTTACAAGAAGGCGTAAATCTGTGGCAGCGCCAAAAACTAACGCCACCCCAGGGGTCGCGTTACTATGGCACAACAAGGAGGAATACTTTTATTCCCCCTTATTTTTTGCTTTTTCTATCTGTGCTGCATTCTGCAGCACACATAGAAAAAGCAAAATACCTTTGATGATTGTTTATGTGCAGGAAGGTGCCCCTTTCTGCACATAAACAATCATTCCAAAATGATGCTTTGGTACTTCTATGTGTTTTGCATTCTGCAGCACTCGTCAAAGTGCCAAATTGAAATTGTAGATTTTTTGTGTGCTGGAAGGGACACCTTCCTGCACATAAACAATCTATTCCCTCAATGCAGACACCCTTGCACTAGCATGCAAGGATTCCTGCGTTCGCAGCTTAATTGAGCACCGGCGCAGGGGGAACAGAGGGTTACACCGTATTTCTGTAAATACTTCGCATCCATGTGTTTCAAAACTGGGGCAGCGATGTGCTGCTATTTTTAGTGCAGCACCGCGCTGCACCACTTTTCCGTAAATTTGGGCCATAGTCTGCCTCCCTCACACACTCACACACACTGCCTCTCACAAAGATATAGTATATCACACACACACACACTGACTCTTACAAAGGTATAGTATAACACACACACACACACTGACTCTCACAAAGGTATAGTATATCACACACACACACACACTGACTCTTACAAAGGTACAGTATATCACACACACACACACTGACTCTTACAAAGGTACAGTATATCACACACACACACACTGACTCTTACAAAGGTATAGTATATCACACACACACACACTGACTCTCACAAAGGTACAGTATATCACACACACACACACACACACTGACTCTTACAAAGATATAGTATATCACACACACACACACACTGACTCTTACAAAGGTACAGTATATCACACACACACACACACTACTCTCACAAAGGTACAGTATATCACACACACACACACACTGACTCTTACAAAGGTACAGTATATCACACACACACTGACTCTCACAAAGGTACAGTATATCACACACACACACACTGACTCTTACAAAGGTACAGTATATCACACACGCACACACACACTGACTCTCACAAAGATATAGTGTATCACACACACACACAGAAAGATATAGTAGATCACACACAGACACACATACCGACTCTCACAATGATATAGTACATCACACACACACACACACACTGACTCTTACAAAGGTATAGTATATCACACACACACAAACACTGACTCTTACAAAGGTACAGTATATCACACACACACACACACTGACTCTCACAAAGGTATAGTATATCACACACACACACACTGACTCTCACAAAGTTACAGTATATCACACACACACACACACTGACTCTTACAAAGGTACAGTATATCACACACACACACACACTGACTCTTACAAAGGTACAGTATATCACACACACACACTGACTCTCACAAAGGTATAGTATATCACACACACACACACACTGACTCTCACAAAGCTACAGTATATCACACACACACACACTGACTCTTACAAAGGTACAGTATATCACACACACACAAACACTGACTCTCACAAAGGTATAGTATATCACACACACACACACTGACTCTCACAAAGGTACAGTATATCACACACACACACACACACTGACTCTCACAAAGGTATAGTATATCACACACACACACAAACTGACTCTTACAAAGGTATAGTATATCACACACACACACACACTGACTCTCACAAAGGTATAGTATATCACACACACACACACACTGACTCTCATAAAGGTATAGTATATCACACACACACACACTGACTCTTACAAAGGTATAGTATATCACACACACACACACACTGACTCTTACAAAGGTATAGTATATCACACACACACACACACACTGACTCTCTCAAAGGTATAGTATATCACACACACACACACACACTGACTCTCACAAAGGTATAGTATATCACACACACACACACACTGACTCTCACAAAGGTACAGTATATCACACACACACACTGACTCTCACAAAGGTACAGTATATCACACACACACACACTGACTCTCACAAAGGTATAGTATATCACACACACACACACACTGACTCTTACAAAGGTATAGTATATCACACACACACACACACTGACTCTCACAAAGGTACAGTATATCACACACACACACACACTGACACTTACAAAGGTATAGTATATCACACACACACACACTGACTCTTACAAAGGTACAGTATATCACACACACACACACTGACTCTCACAAAGGTATAGTATATCACACACACACACACACACTGACTCTTACAAAGGTACAGTATATCACACACACACACACACTGACTCTTACAAAGGTATAGTATATCACACACACACACATTGACTCTCACAAAGGTACAGTATATCACACACACACACAATGACTCTTACAAAGGTACAGTATATCACACACACACACACACACACACACTGACTCTTACAAAGGAATAGTATATCACACACACACACACTGACTCTCACAAAGGTACAGTATATCACACACACACACACACTGACTCTTACAAAGGTATAGTATATCACACACACACACACTGACTCTCACAAAGGTATAGTATATCACACACACACACACTGACTCTCACAAAGGTATAGTATATCACACACACACACACTGACTCTTACAAAGGTATAGTATATCACACACACACACACACTGACTCTTACAAAGGTATAGTATATCACACACACACACACTGACTCTCACAAAGGTATAGTATATCACACACACACACACACTGACTCTCACAAAGGTATAGTATATCACACACACACACACACTGACTCTCACAAAGGTACAGTATATCACACACACACACACACTGACTCTCACAAAGGTACAGTATATCACACACACACACACACTGACTCTCACAAAGGTATAGTATATCACACACACACACACACTGACTCTCACAAAGGTACAGTATATCACAAACACACACACTGACTCTCACAAAGATATAGTGTATCACACACACACACAGAAAGATATAGTAGATCACACACAGACACACATACCGACTCTCACAATGATATAGTACATCACACACACACACACACACTGACTCTTACAAAGGTATAGTATATCACACACACACAAACACTGACTCTTACAAAGGTACAGTATATCACACACACACACACTGACTCTCACAAAGTTACAGTATATCACACACACACTGACTCTTACAAAGGTACAGTATATCACACACACACACACACTGACTCTTACAAAGGTACAGTATATCACACACACACACACTGACTCTCACAAAGGTATAGTATATCACACACACACACACACTGACTCTCACAAAGCTACAGTATATCACACACACACACACTGACTCTTACAAAGGTACAGTATATCACACACACAAAAACACTGACTCTCACAAAGGTATAGTATATCACACACACACACACTGACTCTCACAAAGGTACAGTATATCACACACACACACACACTGACTCTCACAAAGGTATAGTATATCACACACACACACAAACTGACTCTTACAAAGGTATAGTATATCACACACACACACACACTGACTCTCACAAAGGTATAGTATATCACACACACACACACACACTGACTCTCACAAAGGTATAGTATATCACACACACACACACTGACTCTTACAAAGGTATAGTATATCACACACACACACACACTGACTCTTACAAAGGTATAGTATATCACACACACACACACACTGACTCTCACAAAGGTATAGTATATCACACACACACACACACTGACTCTCACAAAGGTATAGTATATCACACACACACACACACACACTGACTCTCACAAAGGTACAGTATATCACACACACACACACTGACTCTCACAAAGGTACAGTATATCACACACACACACACTGACTCTCACAAAGGTATAGTATATCACACACACACACACACTGACTCTAACAAAGGTACAGTATATCACACACACACACACACTGACTCTCACAAAGGTACAGTATATCACACACACACACACTGACTCTCACAAAGGTACAGTATATCACACACACACACACTGACTCTTACAAAGGTGTAGTATATCACACATACACACACTGACTCTTACAAAGGTATAGTATATCACACACACACACACTGACTGTTACAAAGGTATAGTATATCACACACACACACATTGACTCTTACAAAGGTATAGTATATCACACACACACACACTGACTCTTACAAAGGTATAGTATATCACACACACACACACTGACTCTTACAAAGGTACAGTATATCACACACACACTGACTCTCACAAAGGTATAGTATATCACACACACACTGACTCTCACAAAGGTACAGTATATCACACACACACACACACTGACTCTTACAAAGGTACAGTATATCACACACACACACACTGACTCTTACAAAGGTATAGTATATCACACACACACACACACTGACTCTTACAAAGGTATAGTATATCACACACACACACTGACTCTTACAAAGGTACAGTATATCACACACACACACACACTGACTCTTACAAAGGTACAGTATATCACACACACACACACTGACTCTTACAAAGGTACAGTATATCACACACACACACACTGACTCTTACAAAGATATAGTATATCACACACACACACACACTGACTCTTACAAAGGTATAGTATATCACACACACACACACTGACTCTTACAAAGGTATAGTAGATCACACACACACACACACTGACTCTTACAAAGGTATAGTAGATCACACACACACACACACTGACTCTTACAAAGGTATAGTATATCACACACACACACACTGACTCTTACAAAGGTATAGTAGATCACACACACACACACACACTGACTCTCACAAAGGTATAGTAGATCACACACACACACACACTGACTCTCACAAAGATATAGTATATCACACACTCACATACACTGACTCTTACAAAGGTATAGTATATCACACACACACACACACTGACTCTTACAAAGGTATAGTATATCACACACACACACACACACACTGACTCACACAAAGATGTAGTATATCACACACACACTGACTCTCACAAAGATATAGTATATCACACACTCACTGACTCTTACAAAGGTATAGTATATCACACACACACACACTGACTCTTACAAAGGTATAGTATATCACACACACACACACACTGACACTCACAAAGATGTAGTATATCACACACACACTGACTCTCACAAAGATATAATATATCACACACACACACACTGACTCTTACAAAGGTACAGTATATCACACACACACACACTGCCTCTTACAAAGGTACAGTATATCACACACACACACACTGACTCTCACAAAGGTACAGTATATCACACACACACACACACTGACTCTTACAAAGGTACAGTATATCACACACGCACACACTGACTCTCACAAAGGTATAGTATATCACACACACACACACACACACACACTGACTCTTACAAAGGTATAGTATATCACACACACACACACTGACTCTCACAAAGGTACAGTATATCACACACACACACACACTGACTCTTTCAAAGGTATAGTATATCACACACACACACACTGACTCTTACAAAGGTACAGTATATCACACACACACACACTGACTCTCACAAAGGTATAGTATATCACACACACACACACACACTGACTCTTACAAAGGTACAGTATTTCACACACACACACACACTGACTCTTACAAAGGTATAGTATATCACACACACACACATTGACTCTCACAAAGGTACAGTATATCACACACACACACAATGACTCTTACAAAGGTACAGTATATCACACACACACACACACTGACTCTTACAAAGGTATAGTATCACACACACACACATTGACTCTCACAAAGGTATAGTATATCACACACACACACACACACGGACTCTTACAAAGGTATAGTAGATCATACACACACACTGACTCTCACAAAGGTACAGTATATCACACACACACACACACTGACTCTTACAAAGGTACGGTATATCACACACACACACACACTGACTCTTACAAAGGTATAGTATATCACACACACACACACTGACTCACACAAAGGTATAGTATATCACACACACACACACACTGACTCTTACAAAGGTATAGTAGATCATACACACACACTGACTCTCACAAAGGTATCGTATATCACACACACACAAACACTGACTCTCACAAAGGTATCGTATATCACACACACACACACACACTGACTCTTACAAAGGTATAGTATATCACACACACACACACTGACTCTCACAAAGGTACAGTATATCACACACACACACACACTGTAGGAGGCTGGACTGGCTTGTAGTGAGTACCAAGGGGTACTTGCACCTTGCACCAGGCCCAGTTATCCCTTATTAGTGTATAGGGTGTCTAGCAGCTTAGGCTGATAGATAATGGTAGCTTAGCAGAGCAGCTTAGGCTGAACTAGGAGACGTGTGAAGCTACTACAGTACCACTTAGTGTCATATGCACAATATCATAAGAAAACACAATACACAGTTATACTAAAAATAAAGGTACTTTATTTTTATGACAATATGCCAAAGTATCTTAGAGTGTACCCTCAGTGAGAGGATAGGAAATATACACAAGATATATATTCACAATAGCAAAAATATGCAGTATAGTCTTAGAAAACAGTGCAAACAATGTATAGTTACAATAGGATGCAATGGGGAAACATAGGGATAGGGGCAACACAAACCATATACTCCAGAAGTGGAATGTGAACCACGAATGGACCCCAAACCTATGTGACCTTGTAGAGGGTCGCTGGGACTATTAGAAAATAGTGAGAGTTAGCAAAATAACCCTCCCCAAGATCCTGAAAAGTGAGTGCAAAGTGCACCAAAGTTCCCCTAAGGACAAAATAGTCGTGTTAGAGGGAAAATGCAAGGAAAACACAAATCAGTAATGCAACAACGATGGATTCCTGACTGAGGGTACCTGTGGAACAAGGGGACCAAGTCCAAAAGTCACAAGCAACTCGGAGATGGGCAGATGCCCAAGAAATGCCAGCGGTTGGTGCAAAGAAGCTCTTACTAGGCTGAAGAGCTGTGAATACTGCAGGAACGACAAGGGCTAGAGACTTCCCCTTTGGAGGATGGATCCCCCACGCCTTGGAGAGTCGTGCAGAAGTGTTTTCCCGCCGGATGGACGCCAACAAGCCTTGCTACACGCAAATCATGCGTTTAGCGTTTTTGGACGCTGCTGGGGCCCAGGAGGGACCAGGAGGTCGCACATTGGACCTGGAGAGAGAGGGTACGTCGAGCAAGACAAAGAGCCCTCACTGAAGCAGGTAGCACCCGGAGAAGTGCCAGAAACAGGCACTACAAGGATGCGTGAAACAGTGCTCGCCGAAGTTGCACAAAGGAGTCCCACGTCGCCGGAGACCAACTTAGAAAGTCGTGCAATGCAGGTTTGAGTGCCGTGGACCCAGGCTTGACTGTGCACGAAGGATTTCCGCCGGAAGTGCACAGGGGCCGGAGTAGCTTGCAAAGTCGCGGTTCCCAGCAATGCAGCCCAGCGAGGTGAGGCAAGGACTTACCTCCACCAAACTTGGGCTGAAGAGTCACTGGACTGTGGGGGTCACTTGGACGGTGTCGCTGGATTCGAGGGACCTCGCTCGTTGTACTGAGAGGAGACCCAAGGGACCGGTAATGCAGCTTTTTGGTGCCTGCGGTTGCAGGGGGAAGATTCCGTCGACCCACGGGAGATTTCTTCGGAGCTTCTGGTGCAGAGAGGAGGCAGACTTCCCCCACAGCATGCACAAGCCGGAAAACAGTCGAGAAGGCGGCAGGATCAGCGTTACAGAGTTGCAGTAGTCGTCTTGGCTACTATGTTGCAGGTTTGCAGGCTTCCAGCGCGGTCAGCGGTCGATTCCTTATCAGAAGGTGAAGAGGGAGATGCAGAGGAACTCGGCTGAGCTCATGCATTCGTTATCTAAAGTTTCCCCAGAGACAGAGACCCTAAATAGCAAGAAAAGAGGGTTTGGCTACCTAGGAGAGAGGAAAGGCTACTAACAGCTGAAGGAGCCTATCAGCAGGAGTCTCTGACGTCACCTGGTGGCACTGGCCACTCAGAGCAGTCCAGTGTGCCAGCAGCACCTCTGTTTCCAAGATGGCAGAGGTCTGGAGCACACTGGAGGAGCTCTGGACACCTCCCAGGGGAGGTGCGGTCAGGGGAGTGGTCACTCCCCTTTCCTTTGTCCAGTTTCGCGCCAGAGCAGGGGCTAAGGGGTCCCTGAACCGGTGTAGACTGGCTTATGCAGAATTGGGCACATCTGTGCCCAACAAAGCATTTCCAGAGGCTGGGGGAGGCTACTCCTCCCCTGCCTTCACACCATTTTCCAAAGGGAGAGGGTGTCACACCCTCTCTCAGAGGAAGTTCTTTGTTCTGCCATCCTAGGCCAGGCCTGGCTGGACCCCAGGAGGGCAGCTGCCTGTCTGAGGGGTTGGCAGCAGCAGCTGCTGCAGTGAAACCCCAGGAAGGGCAGTCTGGCAGTACCAGGGTCTGTGCTACAGACCACTGGGATCATGGAATTGTACCAACAATGCCAGGATGGCATAGAGGGGGCAATTCCATGATCATAGACATGTTACATGGCCATATTCGGAGTTACCATGGTGAAGCTACATATAGGTAGTGACCTATATGTAGTGCACGCGTGTAATGGTGTCCCCTCACTCACAAAGTTCAGTGAATTCGCTCTGAACAATGTGGGGGCACCTTGGCTAGTGCCAGGGTGCCCTCACACTAAGGGCCATATTTATACTCCGTTTGCGCCGAAATTGCGTCGTTTTTTTTGACGCAATTTCGACGCAAAACTAACGCCAACTAACGCCATATTTATACTATGGCGTTAGAGGCGAATAGCGCCAAAGTTCCCGGAATGTGCGTCATTTTTTAGCGTGAACCCCTTCCTTGCGTTAATGATATGCAAGGGAGGCGTTCCCGTCTAAAAAATGACTCCCAGGCCTTTACGTGGTATTTATACTCCCGGGCAAAAGAGACGCCCGGGAGTTGGCGTGGCAAAAAACGGCGCATTTGCGCCACTTTTTAACGCCTGCTCAGGGCAGGCGTTAAGGGGCCTGTGGGCTCAAAATGAGCCCACAGGTGCCCTCCCATGCCCCCAGGGACCCCCCCTGCCACCCTTGCCCACCCCAGGAGGACCCTCAAGGATGGAGGGACCCACCCCAGGGACATTCAGGTAAGTTCAGGTAAGTATAATTTTTTATTTTTTATATTTTTTTTTGGTGGCATAGGGGGGCCTTATTTGTGCCCCCCTACATGCCACTATGCCCAATGACCATGCCCAGGGGACAGAAGTCCCCTGGGCATGGCCATTGGGCAAGGGGGCATGACTCCTATCTTTCCAATGATAGGAGTCATGTTGATGGGGGATGGGCGTCGTTAAAAAATGGCGCAAGTCGGGTTAAGACGATTTTTTCGACGTAACCTGACTTGCCCCATTTTAAGACGCCCATGCGCCATTTTCCCCCTACGCCGGCGCTGTCTGGTCTACGTGGTTTTTTCCCACGCAAAGCAGGCAGCGCCGGTCTGATTGCGCCGTCTAACGCCATTCCATAAATACGGCGCCCGCATGGCGCTTCAGAATGGCGTTAGACGGCGCAAAACTTTTTGACGCTAAACTGCGTTAGCGCAGTTTAGCGTCAAAAAGTATAAATATGGGCCTAAGTAACTTTGCACCTAACCTTTACCAGGTAAAGGTTAGACATATAGGTGACTTATAAGTTACTTAAGTGCAGTGTAAAATGGCTGTGAAATAACGTGGACGTTATTTCACTCAGGCTGCAGTGGCAGGCCTGTGTAAGAATTGTCAGAGCTCCCTATGGGTGGCAAAAGAAATGCTGCAGCCCATAGGGATCTCCTGGAACCCCAATACCCTGGGTACCTTAGTACCATATACTAGGGAATTATAAGGGTGTTCCAGTAAGGCAATGTAAATTGGTAAAAATGGTCACTAGCCTGTCAGTGACAATTTGGAAGTAATGAGAGAGCATAACCACTGAGGTTCTGATTAGCAGAGCCTCAGTGAGACAGTTAGGCACCACACAGGGAACATATACATGCACACCTATGAGCACTGGGGCCCTGTGTGACAGGGTCCCAGTGACACATACATATAGGCCACAAACTTATGAGCACTGGGGTCCTGACCAGCAGGATCCCAGTGACACATAACAAACATACTGAAACATAGAGTTTTCACTATGAGCACTGAGGCCTGGCTATCAGGATCCCAGTGAGACAGTGAAAACAGTGACAAACACCCTGACATACACTCACAAACAGGCCAAAAGTGGGGGTAACAAGGCTAGAAAGAGGCTACCTTCTCACACACACTGACTCTTACAAAGATATAGTATATCACACACACACACACACTGACTCTTACAAAGGTACA
This sequence comes from Pleurodeles waltl, assembly GCF_031143425.1. NCBI lineage: Eukaryota > Metazoa > Chordata > Amphibia > Caudata > Salamandridae > Pleurodeles > Pleurodeles waltl. The sequence goes on along the minus strand of NC_090450.1, from coordinate 1,021,816,224 downwards.
GTATATCACACACACACACACTGACTCTCACAAAGGTACAGTATGGGGGTCATTCTGACCCTGGCGGCCGGTGGCCGCCAGTGCCACCGACCACGGGAGCACCGCCAACAGGCTGGCGGTGCTCCCACGAGCATTCTGACCGCGGCGGTTCAGCCGCGGTCAGAAGAGGAAAGTCGGCGGTCTCCCGCCGACTTCCCGCTGCTCGGGGGAATCCTCCATGCTCCGCAGCCATGGGGATTCTGACACCCCCTACCGCCATCCTGTTCCTGGCGGGTCTCCCGCCAGGAACAGGATGGCGGTAGGGGGTGCCGCGGGGCCCCTGGGGGCCCCTGCAGTGCCCATGCCAATGGCATGGGCACTGCAGGGGCCCCCGTAAGAGGGCCCCACTGTGTATTTCAGTGTCTGCAATGCAGACACTGAAATACGCGACGGGTGCAAACTGCACCCGTCGCACCCCTGCAACTACGCCGGCTCAATTCTGAGCCGGCGTCCTCGTTGCAGGGGCATTTCCTCTTGGCCGGCGGGCGCTCTTTTGGAGTGCGCCCTCCGGCTCAGAGGAAATGTCTAAATGGCCGCCGCGGTCTTTTGACCGCGGTGCGGTCATTTGGCGGCTCCCTCCAGACGGGCGGCTCCCGCCGCCCGCCGGGCTCAGAATGAGCCCCTATATCACACACACACACACACACACTGACTCTTACAAAGGTACAGTATATCACACACACACTGACTCTCACAAAGGTAAAGTATATCACACACACACACACTGACTCTTACAAAGGTACAGTATATCACACACACACACACTGACTCTCACAAAGATATAGTGTATCACACACACACACACAGAAAGATATAGTAGATCACACACAGACACACATACCGACTCTCACAATGATATAGTACATCACACACACACACACACACACACTGACTCTAACAAAGGTATAGTATATCACACACACACAAACACTGACTCTTACAAAGGTACAGTATATCACACACACACACACACTGACTCTCACAAAGGTATAGTATATCACACACACACACACTGACTCTCACAAAGGTACAGTATATCACACACACACACACACACTGACTGTTACAAAGGTACAGTATATCACAGACACACACACACTGACTCTTACAAAGGTACAGTATATCACACACACACACACTGACTCTCACAAAGGTATAGTATATCACACACACACACACACTGACTCTCACAAAGGTACAGTATATCACACACACACACACTGACTCTTACAAAGGTACAGTATATCACACACACACAAACACTGACTCTCACAAAGGTATAGTATATCACACACACACACACTGACTCTCCCAAAGGTACAGTATATCACACACACACACACACTGACTCTCACAAAGGTATAGTATATCACACACACACACACACTGACTCTTACAAAGGTATAGTATATCACACACACACACACTGACTCTCACAAAGGTATAGTATATCACACACACACACACACTGACTCTCACAAAGGTATAGTATATCACACACACACACACTGACTCTTACAAAGGTATAGTATATCACACACACACACACACACTGACTCTTACAAAGGTATAGTATATCACACACACACACACTGACTCTCACAAAGGTATAGTATATCACACACACACACACACTGACTCTCACAAAGGTATAGTATATCACACACACACTGACTCTCACAAAGGTACAGTATATCACACACACACACACACTGACTCTCACAAAGGTACAGTATATCACACACACACACACACTGACTCTCACAAACGAATAGTATATCACACACACACACACACTGACTCTCACAAAGGTTCAGTATATCACAAACACACACACTGACTCTCACAAAGGTACAGTATATCACACACACACACACTGACTCTTACAAAGGTGTAGTATATCACACACACACACACTGACTCTTACAAAGGTATAGTATATCACACACACACACTGACTGTTACAAAGGTATAGTATATCACACACACACACATTGACTTTTACAAAGGTATAGTATATCACACACACACACACTGACTCTTACAAAGGTATAGTATATCACACACACACACACTGACTCTTACAAAGGTACAGTATATCACACACACACTGACTCTCACAAAGGTATAGTATATCACACACACACTGACTCTCACAAAGGTACAGTATATCACACACACACACACGGACTCTTACAAAGGTACAGTATATCACACACACACACACTGACTCTTACAAAGGTATAGTATATCACACACACACACACACACTGACTCTTACAAAGGTATAGTATATCACACACACACACACACTGACTCTTACAAAGGTACATTATATCACACACACACACACACTGACTCTTACAAAGGTACAGTATATCACACACACACACACACTGACTCTTACAAAGGTACAGTATATCACACACACACACACACACTGACTCTTACAAAGGTACAGTATATCACACACACACACACTGACTCTTACAAAGATATAGTATATCACACACACACACACACACTGACTCTTACAAAGGTATAGTATATCACACACACACACACTGACTCTTACAAAGGTATAGTAGATCACACACACACACACACTGACTCTTACAAAGGTATAGTAGATCACACACACACTGACTCTTACAAAGGTATAGTATATCACACACACACACACTGACTCTTACAAAGGTATAGTATATCACACACACACACACACACTGACTCTCACAAAGGTATAGTAGATCACACACACACACACACTGACTCTCACAAAGATATAGTATATCACACACTCACACACTCTGACTCTTACAAAAGTACAGTATATCACACACACACACACTGACTCTCACAAAGATGTAGTATATCACACACACACACTGACTCTCACAAAGGTATAGTATATCACACACACACTGACTCTTACAAAGATATAGTATATCACACACACACACACACTGACTCTCACAAAGGTTCAGTATATTACACACACACACACTGACTCTTACAAAGGTATAGTATATCACACACACACACACACTGACTCTTACAAAGGTATAGTATATCACACACACACACACTGACTCTTACAAAGGTACAGTATATCACACACACACACACTGACTCTTACAAAGGTATAGTATATCACACACACACACACTGACTCTTACAAAGGTATAGTATATCACACACACACACACACTGACTCTTACAAAGGTACAGTATATCACACACACACACACACACTGACTCTTACAAAGGTATAGTATATCACACACAAACACACTGACTCTTACAGAGGTACAGTATATCACACACACACACACTGACTCTTACAAAGGTACAGTGTATCACACACACACAAACACTGACTCTCACAAAGGTACAGTATATCACACACACACACACACACTGACTCTCACAAAGGTATAGTATATCACACACACACACACACACACTGACTCTTACAAAGGTATAGTATATCACACACACACACACTGACTCTTACAAAGGTATAGTATATCACACACACACACACACTGACTCTTACAAAGGTACAGTACATCACACACACACACACACACTGACTCTTACAAAGGTATAGTATATCACACACACTGACTCTCACAAAGGTATAGTATATCACACACACACACACACTGACTCTCACAAAGGTATAGTATATCACACACACACACACACACTGACTCTCACAAAGGTACAGTATATCACACACACACACACACTGACTCTTACAAAGGTACAGTATATCACACACACACACACTGACTCTCATAAAGGTATAGTATATCACACACACACACACACTGACTCTCACAAAGGTATAGTATATCACACACACACACACACTGACTCTCACAAAGGTACAGTATATCACAAACACACACACTGACTCTCACAAAGGTACAGTATATCACACACACACACACACTGACTCTTACAAAGGTGTAGTATATCACACACACACACACACACTGACTCTTACAAAGGTATAGTATATCACACACACACACACTGACTGTTACAAAGGTATAGTATATCACACACACACACATTGACTCTTACAAAGGTATAGTATATCACACACACACACACTGACTCTTACAAAGGTATAGTATATCACACACACACACACTGACTCTTACAAAGGTACAGTATATCACACACACACTGTCTCTCACAAAGGTATAGTATATCACACACACACTGACTCTCACAAAGGTACAGTATATCACACACACACACACACTGACTCTTACAAAGGTATAGTATATCACACACACACACACACACTGACTCTTACAAAGGTATAGTATATCACACACACACACACTGACTCTTACAAAGGTACATTATATCACACACACACACACACTGACTCTTACAAAGGTACAGTATATCACACACACACACACACACTGACTCTTACAAAGGTACAGTATATCACACACACACACACACTGACTCTTACAAAGGTACAGTATATCACACACACACACACTGACTCTTACAAAGATATAGTATCTCACACACACACACACACTGACTCTTTCAAAGGTATAGTATATCACACACACACACACTGACTCTTACAAAGGTATAGTAGATCACACACACACACACACTGACTCTTACAAAGGTATAGTAGATCACACACACACACACACTGACTCACACACACACACTGACTCTTACAAAGGTATAGTATATCACACACACACACACTGACTCTTACAAAGGTATAGTATATCACACACACACACTCACACTGACTCTCACAAAGGTATAGTAGATCACACACACACACACACTGACTCTCACAAAGATATAGTATATCACACACACACACACACACACTGACTCTCACAAAGATGTAGTATATCACACACACACCGACTCTCACAAAGATATAGTATATCACACACACACACACTGACTCTTACAAAGGTACAGTATATCACACACACACACTGCCTCTCACAAAGATATAGTATATCACACACACACACACTGACTCTTACAAAGGTACAGTATATCACACACACACACACACTGACTCTCACAAAGGTACAGTATATCACACACACACACACACTGACTCTTACAAAGGTACAGTATATCACACACGCACACACTGACTCTCACAAAGGTATAGTATATCACACACACACACTGACTCTTACAAAGGTATAGTATATCACACACACACACAATGACTCTCACAAAGGTACAGTATATCACACACACACACACCCACTGACTCTTACAAAGGTATAGTATATCACACACACACACACTGATTCTTACAAAGGTACAGTATATCACACACACACACTGACTCTCACAAAGGTATAGTATATCACACACACACACACACACTGACTCTTACAAAGGTACAGTATATCACACACACACACACACTTACTCTTACAAAGGTATAGTATATCACACACACACACATTGACTCTCACAAAGGTACAGTATATCACACACACACACAATGACTCTTACAAAGGTACAGTATATCACACACACACACACACACTGACTCTTACAAAGGTATAGTATATCACACACACACACATTGACTCTCACAACGGTATAGTATATCACACACACACACACACACGGACTCTTACAAAGGTATAGTAGATCATACACACACACTGACTCTCACAAAGGTACAGTATATCACACACACACACACACTGACTCTTACAAAGGTACGGTATATCACACACACACACACACTGACTCTTAAAAAGGTATAGTATATCACACACACACACACTGACTCTCACAAAGGTATAGTATATCACACACACACACACTGACTCTTACAAAGGTATAGTAGATCATACACACACACTGACTCTCACAAAGGTATTGTATATCACACACACACAAACACTGACTCTCACAAAGGTATCGTATATCACACACACACACACACTGACTCTCACAAAGATGTAGTATATCACACACACACTGACTCTTACAAATGTATAGTATATCACACACACACACACTGACTCTTACAAAGGTACAGTATATCACACACACACACACTGACTCTTACAAAGGTATGGTAGATCACACACACACAAACACTGACTCTCACAAAGGTACAGTATATCACACACACACAAACACTGACTCTCACAAAGGTACAGTATATCACACACACACAAAGACTGACTCTCACAAAGGTATAGTAGATCACACACACACACACTGACTCTTACAAAGGTATAGTATATCACACACACACACACACACACTGACTCTCACAAAGGTACAGTATATCACACACACACAAACACTGACTCTCACAAAGGTATAGTAGATCACACACACACACTGACTCTCACAAAGGTATCGTATATCACAGACACACACACACTGACTCTCACAAAGGTATAGTAGATCATACACACACACTGACTCTCACAAAGGTATCGTATATCACACACACATAAACACTGACTCTCACAAAGGTATCGTATATCACACACACACACACACTAACTCTCACAAAGATGTAGTATATCACACACACACTGACTCTCACAAAGGTATAGTATATCACACACACACACACTGACTCTTACAAAGGTACAGTATATCACACACACACACACTGACTCTCACAAAGGTATAGTATATCACACACACACACTGACTCTCACAAAGGTATAGTATATCACACACACACTGACTCTTACAAAGATATAGTATATCACACACACACACACTGACTCTCACAAAGGTACAGTATATTACACACACACACACTGACTCTTACAAAGGTATAGTATATCACACACACACACACACTGACTCTTACAAAGGTATAGTATATCACACACACACACACTGACTCTTACAAAGGTACAGTATATCACACACACACACACTGACTCTTTCAAAGGTATAGTATATCACACACACACACACTGACTCTTACAAAGGTACAGTATATCACACACACACACACTGACTCTTACAAAGGTACAGTGTATCACACACACACAAACACTGACTCTCACAAAGGTACAGTATATCACACACACACACACACTGACTCTTAAAAAGGTACAGTATATCACACACACACACACACACACACTGACTCTCAGAAAGGTATAGTAGATCACACACACACACACACTGACTCTTACAAAGGTATAGTATATCACACACACACTGACTCTCACAAAGGTACAGTATATCACACTCACACAAACACTGACTCTCACAAAGGTATAGTAGATCACACACACACACACTGACTCTTACAAAGGTATCGTATATCACACACACACACACTGACTCTCGCAAAGATGTAGTATATCACACACACACTGACTCTTACAAAGGTATAGTGTATCACACACACACACACTGACTCTCACAAAGGTGTAGTATATCACACACACACACACTGACTCTTACAAAGTTACAGTATATCACACACACACAAACACTGACTCTCACAAAGGTACAGTATATCACACACACACAAACACTGACTCTCACAAAGGTATAGTAGATCACACACACACACACTGACTCTTACAAAGGTATAGTAGATCACACACACACTGACTCTCACAAAGATGTAGTATATCACACACACACTGACTCTTACAAAGATATAGTGTATCACACACACACACACACACACTGACTCTCACAAAGATATAGTGTATCACACACACACACACACACACACACACTGACTCTCACAAAGATATAGTGTATCACACACACACACACACTGACTCTCACAAAGATATAGTGTATCACACACACACACACACACACTGACTCTCACAAAGATATTGTATATCACACACACACAAACACACTGACTCTCTCACACAGATATATCTCTCCCTGTCTCCCTCTCATACACACACACTCTCTCAGAAAGATATAGTATATCACACACACACACACTGACTCTCACAAATATATTGTATATCACACACACACAAACATTGACTCTCACAAAGGTATAGTAGATCACACACACACACACTGACTCTCACAAAGATGTAGTATATCACACACACACTGACTCCTACAAAGATATAGTGTATCACACACACACACACACACTGACTCTCACAAAGGTATAGTATATCACACACACTCACACACTGACTCTTACAAAGGTATAGTATATCACACACACACACACTGACTCTTACAAAGGTACAGTATATCACACACACACACACTGACTCTTACAAAGGTATAGTATATCACACACACACACACTGACTCTTACAAAGGTATAGTATATCACACACACACACACACTGACTCTTACAAAGGTACAGTATATCACACACACACACACACACACACACTGACACTTACAAAGGTATAGTATATCACACACACACACACTGACTCTTACAAAGGTACAGTATATCACACACACACACACTGACTCTTAGAAAGGTACAGTGTATCACACACACACAAACACTGACTCTCAGAAAGGTACAGTATATCACACACACACACACTGACTCTTACAAAGGTACAGTATATCACACACACACACACACACACTGACTCTCACAAAGGTATAGTAGATCACACACACACACACTGACTCTCACAAAGGTATAGTATATCACACACACACACTGACTCTCACAAAGGTATAGTATATCACACACACACTGACTCTTACAAAGATATAGTATATCACACACACACACACTGACTCTCACAAAGGTACAGTATATTACACACACACACACTGACTCTTACAAAGGTATAGTATATCACACACACACACACACTGACTCTCACAAAGGTACAGTATATTACACACACACACACTGACTCTTACAAAGGTATAGTATATCACACACACACACACACTGACTCTTACAAAGGTATAGTATATCACACACACACACACTGACTCTTACAAAGGTACAGTATATCACACACACACACACTGACTCTTACAAAGGTATAGTATATCACACACACGCACACTGACTCTTACAAAGGTACAGTATATCACACACACACACACTGACTCTTACAAAGGTACAGTGTATCACACACACACAAACACTGACTCTCACAAAGGTACAGTATATCACACACACACACACACTGACTCTTAAAAAGGTACAGTATATCACACACACACACACACACACACTGACTCTCAGAAAGGTATAGTAGATCACACACACACACACACTGACTCTTACAAAGGTATAGTATATCACACACACACTGACTCTCACAAAGGTACAGTATATCACACACACACAAACACTGACTCTCACAAAGGTATAGTAGATCACACACACACACACTGACTCTTACAAAGGTATCGTATATCACACACACACACACTGACTCTCGCAAAGATGTAGTATATCACACACACACTGACTCTTACAAAGGTATAGTGTATCACACACACACACACTGACTCTCACAAAGGTGTAGTATATCACACACACACACACTGACTCTTACAAAGTTACAGTATATCACACACACACAAACACTGACTCTCACAAAGGTACAGTATATCACACACACACAAACACTGACTCTCACAAAGGTATAGTAGATCACACACACACACACTGACTCTTACAAAGGTATAGTAGATCACACACACACTGACTCTCACAAAGATGTAGTATATCACACACACACACTGACTCTTACAAAGATATAGTGTATCACACACACACACACACACACTGACTCTCACAAAGATATAGTGTATCACACACACACACACACACACACACACTGACTCTCACAAAGATATAGTGTATCACACACACACACACACTGACTCTCACAAAGATATAGTGTATCACACACACACACACACACACTGACTCTCACAAAGATATTGTATATCACACACACACAAACACACTGACTCTCTCACACAGATATATCTCTCCCTGTCTCCCTCTCATACACACACACTCTCTCAGAAAGATATAGTATATCACACACACACACACTGACTCTCACAAATATATTGTATATCACACACACACAAACATTGACTCTCACAAAGGTATAGTAGATCACACACACACACACTGACTCTCACAAAGATGTAGTATATCACACACACACTGACTCCTACAAAGATATAGTGTATCACACACACACACACACACTGACTCTCACAAAGGTATAGTATATCACACACACTCACACACTGACTCTTACAAAGGTATAGTATATCACACACACACACACTGACTCTTACAAAGGTACAGTATATCACACACACACACACTGACTCTTACAAAGGTATAGTATATCACACACACACACACTGACTCTTACAAAGGTATAGTATATCACACACACACACACACTGACTCTTACAAAGGTACAGTATATCACACACACACACACACACACACACTGACACTTACAAAGGTATAGTATATCACACACACACACACTGACTCTTACAAAGGTACAGTATATCACACACACACACACTGACTCTTAGAAAGGTACAGTGTATCACACACACACAAACACTGACTCTCAGAAAGGTACAGTATATCACACACACACACACTGACTCTTACAAAGGTACAGTATATCACACACACACACACACACTGACTCTCACAAAGGTATAGTAGATCACACACACACACACACTGACTCTTACAAAGGTATAGTATATCACACACACACACACACACTGACTCTCACAAAGGTACAGTATATCACAGACACACAAACACTAACTCTCACAAAGGTATAGTAGATCACACACACACACACTGACTCTTACAAAGGTATCGTATATCACACACACACACTGACTCTCGCAAAGATGTAGTATATCACACACACACTGACTCTTACAAAGATATAGTGTATCACACACACACACACTGACTCTCACAAGGGTGTAGTATATCACGCACACACACACTGACTCTTACAAAGGTACAGTATATCACACACACACAAACACTGACTCTCACAAAGGTACAGTATATCACACACACACAAACACTGACTCTCACAAAGGTATAGTAGATCACACACACACACACTGACTCTTACAAAGGTATAGTAGATCACACACACACTGACTCTCACAAAGATGTAGTATATCACACACACACTGACTCTTACAAAGATATAGTGTATCACACACACACACACACACACACTGACTCTCACAAAGATATAGTGTATCACACACACACACACACTGACTCTCACAAAGATATAGTGTATCACACACACACACTGACTCTCACAAAGATATAGTGTATCACACACACACACACTCACACTGACTCTCACAAAGATTTTGTATATCACACACACACAAACACACTGACTCTCTCACACAGATATATCTCTCCCTGTCTCCCTCTCATACACACACACTCTCTCAGAAAGATATAGTATATCACACACACACACACACACACTGACTCTCACAAAGATATTGTATATCACACACACACGAACACTGACTCTCACAAAGGTATAGTAGATCACACACACACACACTGACTCTCACAAAGATGTAGTATATCACACACACACACACACTGACTCTCTCACAAAGATATATAGATTATGTCACATGCACACTACCTCTCTCACACAGATATATCTCTCCCTGTCTCCCTCTCATACACACACACTCTCTCAGAAAGATATAGTATATCACACACACACACACAGACAGACTCTCACAAAGAAATTGTATATCACACACACATGAATACACACACAGACTGTCACAAAGATATAGTATTTCACACACACACAAACTAGCACACAACACTTGGTATCACAAAGCTGTTGCACCCCTCATTCTCTTTACATTTTATCACCCCTGCTTTGCATACAGTGAACATTGTGTGGGTACTAGTGCCCCCTGCATCCTACAGCATTGTTGCCGGCTCAATCTCGAGCCTGTGACAATGCTGTAGGCCTTATCCTGCTCGGCCACCAGGCCAAAACTCTGCTTTCCGCCCACTGACCCAGGGAGAAATTCTTCATGAGCCCAATGGGGAGGTAGCCACAAGGGCGGCAACCTCCCCGTCGGAAGTTTGGTGGACGGTGTAAACCATCCACCAACTCATAATCAGGCCCATTGTGTGGTGAGTAGAGTTGTAGAAACAGAAACGCTGGTTTCACCCGTCTAACATTCATGGGAAAAAGTGTTACATCTGGGAGAGCTCATCAGAATATGCAGAGTGTCAGGGATGGAAATATTGTCACTGGTACACGCTTGCAATTCAGATTCTTTTATGCATTACCCCATTGGAAAACATCAAATGATAGAACAAATGTCCCCTAAAACAGGTCAGCAACCTGCAGTGATAACTGGACATTCCAAGTTGAAAGACGGTCCCATCCTGCCCACTGATTTTACCAAGATAAACTGGCGCATCAAATGCTTGGCCCAGGCAGAAGCCTCTCTCCGCTGCCACCCTGGAGTGAAATGCAAGATATATCTCCTTTCACCATACGGTGAAAAAAGGCCGGGCCTGCTCAGCTCAGTGAGATTTCTCCTGGTGTACAGCAGCCACGGGGCTCAGCGGATATTATCGAAGCCCCTGCAGTCTCCCAAACTCGCTTCTTTAGATGTAGTCCATGTTTCAGCAGGAGGGGCGGCCATAAAAGCAGGTGGCGAATGGGCCGGTACTGTCCGGTACGGAGTACCGGCACTTTTTTATTTTTAGAGGGAGAGTACCTGCACACTTCTCAGAAACAAGCAGGTACTCCGGCACAGAGGGCCTGCACTTCTATTACCCGACCCCAAATCTTCATAAACAGTCTCGGTAGGCATACCTTGAGGGCATTTAAAAGCCTTCTCATAAACATATTTTAAACTACCTGTAGCAGGCGATGGACACATATCCCCAACTATAACATCCAACACTTGCTCCAGGGGTGCAGTTGGCACTACAAACATTAAGCATCGCCCTAATATGTTTATCACCAAGATGTGTCGGAAAAACGCAGACAGTATTGATGGCACTTTTGAAAGTCATAATGTTCTTATTGAGCGACGGCTGCCAATTAAAACGAGAATCCAGTAACACGCCACATAAGTAAAGTGCTCACCCTGCTAATAAGTTGGCCCTTAATCAAAAACTTTTGAGATCTGGTGTTTTTGGGGCAAACATCATAGCATGGGACTTGCCAAAGCTTGTTGTGAGGGGGAGACCGTACATGAAAGTAACAAAAAGTTCAAGGAGTCAGTGCAGACCCTCGGCCGTGCGAGCAACGAGGTCTGCGTCGTCGCAAACAAAAGTGCAAACAGAAAGTGACCACCCACGCTCGGCTCCTCCATCCCTGGTTCGGTTAAAACTGATACCAGTCCATTCACATAGAGAATAAAAAGAAAGTTGGCCAGGATACAGCCCCGAAGAACCCCTCTCTTCAAACTAAAGTGCCGAGTGCATTCTCCATTTACGCCACACATCACAGAGGGGGTGAGACCCTCATGTAAATAATGTAGGCGGTCGGTGTTAATGTGGCAGTAATACTGCCAACAGGCCGGCGGAAAAAGAAATGGAATCACGACCACGGCGGAAACCGCCAACATAGACAGCCACTTTAACACTCTGCCACGGCGGTACAAACAAACAGCGTGCCGGTCACTGCCAACAGACAGGCGGAAGACAAAGTACCACCCACCCTATCACAACCCGGCAATCCGCCACCTTTTCCGGGGCGGAACCAACGCGAACAAAAACACAGCGGAAACAGGACTTGGAAGGGAAAATACTCACCTCCCCACACCCCACGAGGAACCAGGACGCCATGGAGCCAGAACTCCAGATACTCCCCGCAATAGTCTTCCTGCTGCTCTATCAGGAGCACCAAAGACGGCGGTGACGACCACGGTGAGTACTGCACCTACGACACAGAGGAGGGGGGAGGGAAAAGAGAGTGACACACACACGCAACACGCAATACCCCCACCCTCACCCACAACACCATACTCACAAATACATGCAGCAACATTACATATCACCACCCCCTTCAATAATGCAAGGACAAAAGGAATTGATATGAACAAATATAATCAATAAAAATCAGATAGTGAAATTTCAAAATTCAGTAAATAAAAATATGTACACCAACTACACATGTTCGGATATTACTCAAACATCGTCCGTGGATCAGAGTCCCAAAAGGCATGGGTGAGGCCCACACATGACACCAGACTTCAAATGGAGAGAATACTGCAGGGGCATCAGATCAAAATGAAACAGGCACCTCAGGGGGAGAGGGGGCACCTCAGCCTGATAAATGCACGACGCCACTGCTCCACGAGGGGGCTCCATGCCCACTGCTGTATCCTGGGGAATGCTAAGCCACAGTCTCACAAGTCTCTCCAGTGGGTGGGTTGCCAACTGCTTTATCCTGGGGAGTGCAAAGCCACAGTCTTTCAAGTCTCTCCAGTGGGTGGTTTGCCCACTGCTTTATCTTGGGGAGTGCAAAGCCACAGTCTCTCAAGAGGATAACAGTCTCCACTGGTTCTGGAGGGGGCATTGTGCCCAGAGTGCTTCATCCTGCCAAGGACTGAGGTAGTGGATGCCTTTCTCCACTGGTTCTGGAGGGGGCTTTGTGCCCAGAGTGCTCCATCCTGCCAAGGACTGAGGTAGTGGATGCCTTTCTCCACTGGTTCTGGAGGGGGCTTGTCTTGCCACCATCCTCTTTCGTTTTCCCTGAGCCCTTAGTGGCAGGTGTTTTCTGCTTCTCCCTCCGGGATGTGGGCAACTTTTTAACTTTTACAGGTGGCGGAATGTCATTGCCCTCGCTCCGTGGTACACTGGCAGTCCTGTTGGTTGGCACACTCCAATAGCACACAGTTGCTGGCACAACTGTGCCTGGTGATGTGGTGATGTGGTGGCTGAGGTGCTGGGTTGGGACCTGGAAAGCCTGGCCCTAGGGGAAGGACAGGGGAGGAAGGTGTAGGGAAGAGGTCAATATTAGCCAGGAAAGGTTTTTTAGACACACTGGGACGGGTAGATGGAGGGAGTTTGGGAGTGGAGGAAGAGGTAGTGGTTGTAGGAGGTGTACATTTGCTGAATTTGGGTGAAGGTGCATGGGCTGGAGGCTGTTGTGAGGTGGATGGCTGTTGGGTGGGTGTGTGCCTGCGTTTGTGTACTTTGGGAGGAGGGCACACAGACACACTGGGAGAGGACACAGGGGGTGTGTGAATGGTAGTGGGGGTGGTGAGTGCACATGAGCGGTGTGTGGTGATGGGCGTGCTCGTGATGGGGGTAGTGGCTAAAGATGTAGTGCATGCAGGTTTGAGTGGAGACAAGACAGGGAGGGAGGAGGAGGATGTGGAGGAGGGGGACACAGTGGAGGCAGTGGATGTTGGTATGTCTGCATGGGTATGATGCTTGTGTGAGTGCCTGTGGGATGTGTGGTGCTTATGTTTGCCTGATTCACCCTTGTGTGTTGAGGTGTGTGCATGCTGGTCGGATGGTGTGCTTGGGATAGGCTGAGGTACAGGGGATTGGGTCTGGGTGGAGGAGGTTGGAGGGGGGAGGCTGGACACAGGGACAATGGCTGCCATCAGTGCTGAGGCCAAAGCCTGAAATGCTCTCTGTTGGGCTGCATGCCCAGAATGAATGCACTCCAGGTATGATTTGTTTGTTGCAAATGCCTCTCGACACCCTGGATGGCATTCAGAATGGTTGATTGCCCAACAGTGAGGGATCTCAGGAGGCCAATAGCCTTCTTACTGAAGGCAGCAGGGCTGACTTGGGCAGGGCCTGAGGTGCCTGGGGCGAAGGAGATGCCCACCCTCCTGGGTGAGCGGCCACGGGACACATGCTGAGGGGCTGCTGGGAGGGCGGTGCTGGTAAGGGGGGGTGGCGGGTGTACCTGTTGATGCGGGGGCACAGAGGGGCCCGCCACCTCAAGGGAGCTCCCATCAGAGGAGGAGTCGCTGTCCCTGGTCTCTGCTCCTGTCCCTGCCGTGGAGCTCCCCTCGCCCTCCGTCCCACTGGTGGCTTCAGACTCCGTTGTCCCGCCCTCCAGGGCCAAGTGGGATGCAGCTCTCTCCTGCTCCGGTGCCACTGCTCCTCCGCCTGATGATGCTATTTCACACAAGAACAGGGAGATCACAAAAGGTGGTGGGAGACAGAAGAAAGACATGTTCAGTGCATGCAATACCACTACCGTTGGCGGACACTACAGACACAGCAGCCCTCTGCACTACACCATGCACTTATAGTTCCTAGATTATTCACAGGGCAATGGGGTACAAGGCCTATGCCCGATTGCTGCACACATGGAAGTCACAGGAGCTTGACTAGGTGTAGATGGCTCTTACCACTGGTGGGGTTGGGGTGCCACATAGCCTTCCTCACAAAGTGACTTTGCCTACACAGCTCGCCCTGGCCTAGGGTAACCCACTGCCCACCTCCCCCACCCAGACACCTCGTAATGCGCGCAGAGTCAGGTGAATGTGACAGTACTCACCCACTTGTGACTGCTGTGATGCCCTCAAGCGCCCATTAAACTCCGGATACGCCACGGCAGGATCCGGAACATCAGGGGGGTCATGGTGCGACGAGCATCCCTCCCACGTTGGGAGGCTATCCCCAGCTGAGCCTCCACCATCTTCTTGCTCCAGCGGCGAATGTCCTCCCATCTTTTCCGGCAGTGGGTGCTCCATCTGTGGTGGACCCCCAAGGTCCGGACGTCCTTGGGGATGGCACGCCAAATATCCTTCTTCTGGTGGGCGCTGACCTAGAGGAATAGTACAGGGGAAAAGGAAAAACTTTAACCATCCGGACCGTCACAATCATTGGCACTTGGTCCCACCCTTGCCCTGACGCACATACACTCACCGCCCGCTCATGCAGGGCTCAGTCTCCCCCCCATGTATCTTCCATCCACAACACTCCAAACAGGCATTGCCCATGCAGTATGCTAACAGTGTACTCACCTGTTTGTCTGGAGGACCGTAGAGTAGCTTGTACTGGGGGAGAACCCCATCCACTAGTTTCTCCAACTCCTGAAGGCAGGGGCCCTTTCCCCAGACAAATGAGCCATCGTCGCTTCCAGACTGAGGTCACAGCAGCACTTGCAGTGTAGGTCCTCTCCTGTCGAAGGTCAGGTATCAAGTGAGTGAACAGACAGAAAATGGCGGTCACGTCCGCGGCGGTGCGTACCACCACCGCCGGCGTACATCGTCATTGGCTCCTCAGACCCATAAGATCCAATGCTAACCAATGCAGGATTGCGCTACGGTCTTCGACCGCCGACCGCGACGGTGTAGAACGCCAGCACAGTTACATCATATCCCCTTGTCCCACCTTACAGGTCAGGCAACCGCCATTTCAGGGGGCCACATGGCAGTACTAATAACTGCATCACACCTATCTAGGCCTTGCATACACACAGTAACAGGCATATTGAGGATTGACAAATGTGTGCTAATGACTTTTTGTAATACCTCAGTGTTGGCTGACTCTCTGCTCGCTGTTCTCGTCCATAGGGCACGTCCGCTGGGGCATGTGATGAGATGGCAGCATCCTCGGGTGTACAGACCGCTGGTAGACCTGTCGACAATGGAAGAGAGACACGTAATAGTCACCTACAGACTTGATCGTGCAACAATCCTGGAACTGTGTGCCCAGTTGGAGCCAGACCTGATGTCAGCAATCCGCCATCCCACAGGGATCCCCCCTCTAGTGCAGGTCCTGTCAGTACTCCATTTCGTGGCAAGTGGGTCTTTTCAAATATAGTAGCAATTGCATCAGGTATGTCCCAGCCTATGTTCTCAAACATGTTGTCCAGAGTGTTGTCTGCCCTGCTGAAACATATGCGCAGCTACATCGTGTTCCCTCAGGTGGACGATTTGCCTACAGTGAAAGGTGACTTCTATGCCCTGGGACCTATCCCCAACATCATTGGTGCCATTGATGGGACACATGTGGCCTTGGTACCCCCCCGCAGGAGTGAACAGGTGTACAAAAACCGGAAGAGCTACCATTCTATGAATGTGCAGATGGTGTGTTTGGCCGACCAGTACATCTCCCATGTGAATGCCAAGTTTCCTGGATCAGTGCATGACACTTACATTCTGAAGAATAGCAGCATGCCATCTGTGATGGGACAACTCCAGAGGCACCGTGTGTGGCTAATAGGTGAGGGCAAGGACCCTGTACCCTGTGAATAGTTGTCTGGGTCTGGGGTTGTCCCTAAGGGTTAGTGTGTTACTAACAGTTGTCCCTCGACATTTTCAGGTGATTCTGGGTACCCCAACCTGTCATGGCTACTGACCCCAGTGAGAAATCCCAGGTCAAGGGCAGAGGAACACTACAATGAGGCACATGGGCGAACTAGGAGAGTGATTGAAAGGACCTTTGGCCTCCTGAAGGCCAGGTTCCGGTGCCTCCATTTGACAGGTGGTTCTCTCTACTACTCACCAAAGAAGGTGTGCCAGATCATCGTGGCCTGCTGTATGCTGCACAACCTGGCTTTGCAACGACATGTGCCTTTTCTGCAGGAGGATGGTCCAGAAGGAGGTCTTGTGGCAGCTGTGGAGCCTGTGGACAGTGAAGGAGAGGAGGCAGAAGAAGAGGATATCGACAACAGAAACTACGTTATCCAGCAATACTTCCAGTGAGACACAGGTAAGAAGATGTCACTGCCTCACACATCTCATACTATTGTTTGAGCTAGCATAAATCTGTCACTTTCACCCACTGTATGGACCCTGACTTGTCACTTTGCCTTTCCATTTCACAGATGTGGCTCCCACTGTGTGACCTCTGCTATATTACCTCATGGACTAGAGCTGTGTTACATCAGTATGTTGACAATAGAATTGACATTGCTATATTCCATTGTTATTGCAAATACACATTTGTGAAAGTACAGACTGACTCCAGATTGTTTTGTGATTCAAGGGTGTTTATTTCAGAGCTAATTAGTGGAGGGGGTTGTAAAATGGGCAGAAGTGATGGTGCAGGAATGTCCATGGCAGAGTCCAGTCTATTTGTTTCACAGGTGCATTGTCCAAAGGGGCATAGGAAGTGGATCAATGGCAGTTTAAGGATGGACAGTGTGACAAAGTGGGACAGAAGGATGACATTCAGGGGGGTCCCATTTCCTGGCGGGGTCTTGGCATTGTTCTCTGTCTTTGTCCTGGATCTCAGGGACCGTTTGCGGGGTGGTTCTCCATCTGCAGGGGGTGGGGTGCTGGTGTCGTGGTCCTGTGGCGGTGCCTCCTGTCCACTAGCGCCGGCGGAGGTGGTGGGCAGTTCATCATCCAGGTTAGTGTCAGGGGCCCCTTGTTGTGCCACAATGTCCCTCCTGGTGTTCACAAGGTCCTTCAGCACCCCTACAATGGTGACCAGGGTGGCGTTGATGGACTTAAGTTCCTCCATTATCCCCAGATACTGTTCCTCCTGCAGCCGCTTGGTCTCCTGAAAGTTGGCCGGTACCGTTGCCATCGCCTCCTGGGAATGATGGTAGGCTCCCATGATGTTGGAGAGGGCCTCGTGGAGAGTGGGTTCCCTGGGCCTGTCCTCTCCCTGTCACACAGCAGTCCTCCCAGTTCCCCGGTTTTCCTGTGCCTCTGTCCCCTGAACTGTGTGCCCACTGCCACTGTCCCCAGGTCCCTGATTTTCTTGGGGTGGTGGCTTTGCATGGGTTCCCTGTAGTGGTGGATACACTGCTGCTTGACGTGTCCTGGGGACAGAGGGATGGGCCCGCTGTGTGGGTGCTGTGCTGATGTTTCCTGAGGGGGGAGACTCTGTGGTGGCATGTGCCAGTGTCAGGGGAACCGACTGTCCCGAGGTCCCAGATGGGCCAGGCTGGTTATCTTGATCCAGTTGGAAAGAGGTTCTGTCAACACTGTGGGCCTCTTCTGTGGGGAAAGTGGACATGTCTGGAACCTCCTGTCCAGTGACGTTGGGTAGGGGTCCTGCAGGGGTGTAAAGGCATGATTATTTCATCTGTGTGTGCCATCGTGTGCAATGGGTGGGTGACCCTGTACTCCAGTGCTTGCATTCTTGTCTAGGACCTTGTGTGATAATTGGTTTGGGGTCTGTGTGGGTATCTGTAGTGGACATGCTTTGGTGATGGGTGTCCATGCTTTGGTGTTGCATGCAGGGCTTGGTGGTGGGATGGGTGGGTTGTGATAGTGGGACATTTGTGAGGTGTTGGAGTGATAGGGGTGAGGGTGGGGTATGTGATAGCATGCAGGTAGGGGGGGGATGTAATAGTTAAGATCTGACTTACCAGAGTCCATTCTTCCTGCTACTCCTGCGAGGCCCTCAGGATGCAGTATAGCCAAGACTTGCTCCTCCCATGTTGTTAGTTGTGGGGGAGGAGGTGGGGGTCCGCCGCCAGTCCTCTGTACTGCAATCTGGTGTCTTGAGACGACAGAACGCACCTTCCCCCGTAGGTCGTTGCACCTCTTCCTGATGTCATCCTGTGTTCTTGGATGCTGTCCCTCTGCGTTGACCCTGTCTACGATTCTGTGCCATAGCTCCATCTTCCTAGCAATGGAGGTGTGTTGCACCTGTGATCCGAATAGCTGTGGCTCTACCCATACAATTTCCTGCACCGTGACCCTGAGCTCCTCCTCAGAGAACCTGGGGTATCATTGAGGTGCCATGATGTGGTGTGGGTGATGTGTGAGGTGGTGTTGGTTGTGATGTGTGAGGGGATGTGTTTGTGTTTGTTGTCTGAGGTGCGTGGATGTTGTGTGTGTGATGGTGTTGTGTGCCTGTGGATGCTACTGTTGTTTCTGGTGGTGTCTCTCTCTGGGCTTCATTCTCAATTTTGGTCGTAAGGGTTTGTGGGTGATGTGGGTGTGTGTTTTATATTGGATTGGGTGTGTGGGAGTGGTGTGTGTATGTGTATCAGGTGTGTGTATTTCGAATTGTCCAATGTGGTTGTGTTTTGTAAATGTGTGTGTATTTTGAGCGCAGCGGTGTGTACCGCCAATGGTTTACTGCGGTTGAAAGACCGCCGTGTGGATTCGTGGGTCGTGATAGTGTGGGCGTATTCCTGTTGGTGTGACTGTGGAGGTTTTGTTATCGCCAGTTTATCACTCACCTTTGGTGTGGCGGACTTGTGTGGGTGTCTGGATTTTGGCGGATACCGGGCTGTGGGTCGTAATAGCTGTAGCGGAATTCCGCCGCCGCAGCGGTGTGTTGGTGGTCTTCTGCACAGCGGTAAGCAGGATTTACCGCCAATGTTGTAATGAGGGCCACTGTCCTGAAGAACCAGCTTATGTTGACTGAGGATGGTATGCAACCATACTTAACTTTTATAACAAAAACAAGCCATTGTTTCGTTCACACCTGTTTAAGATTAGATACGTTCCATTGCCTGGTCAGCTTTCCCATCACTAATGACTGGAGTGCGACACTAAGGAACTGCCCCTGTGACTCTGTCTCATCAAAAACCACAATGCATGTTGTTTTGTTTTGCAAATTCTATGTTAGACAGAGGAGGCAATGTTGCCCTGGGTATTTATATCTTCAAACGCTACTGACCATTGAAATATGTTATGGCCTCGCAAATGACCTATGTTCCGTAATTAATGATAGAAAGAGTATGAATTAACGCAGGTTGGCCATTCAAAAGACGGAGGTCAAGTAACAACTCTCTGACCTGACATATGATTACTCACAGTGAAGTTTTACGTCTACTGTACCATCAGAATTTACCTTATTTATTTATATACCCAACTTGTCCCTTTACATTTTTACAAGACTGTGCCTTTTATGAATCTTACTTAAATGAACTAAAGATGACATACGGGTGGGTTAAGGAAGTCTTTCATGCAAAGCCATAAGGAAAAAGGGCTGAAGTTTACGGACTGAAAGTCTTTATGTCTTCTATGTCCTGGTGAAATTATTGCGTAAAATAGAGTTGTATTTAAAACTTGATATTACTGTTTTTCCTCTCATAGCTGGTCCTACCTTCACAGTAGCCTTTTTCAGTCTATATTTGGGTGGCACATACTTTCGGAAACGCCTGTCCAAATAAGAGTAAGGATGGTTGTACTGGTCACTTTATTTACCATCTCATTCATTCCTTTTAAACGTACGAGTTTACATCATAAGAGTACACGTTCCCTGCTTATGCAGATTAATTGAATTTATGTAAGGTTTTTCAATTTTTACCCAGTTATAATGCATTTTAACTTGTTGTTTAGAAGGGAGTTCTTAATCTACCCTATGATACTGTATTATATATATTGTTTTTAGATGTTTTTACTGGAAAACATCCCCAACCACGACTCCTGAGCAACGAAGTTGTGAACAACAAAAGCGGCACAGTGCTTTAGTTAACCATGACTTTGTTTTTCTGTGCCTTAACCACGCATGTGCTGAACAACGCACATGCGTGGTTAAGGCACAGAAGAAGGGAGTTGGCTTCGTCGGAGGACACGATCTGGTAAGTGGGGCTGAGGCCGTTTTATGGGCAGGGGTGAGAGGTCGGGCAGTTTAGCTTTTAGGGTGGGGTGTTGCAGTAGTTTTAGTGACTCTGTGGGGGGTCGGGCTATTTTTAGTTTTTAGGGGTGGGGGGTCGGGGTATTTTAAGTTTTTAGGGGCAGGGTGGGGAGTTGGGGTAGATTAGGGTCATAGTAGTGTTAGGGGAGGGGTGGGGTGTCGGGGTATTTTTTATTTTTAGAGGCAGGAGTGGGGGTCGAGGTAGTTTAGGTTTTGGGGGGTGAGGGGTCATGGAGGTTTTAGGGGTGGGGTTGCGGGGTCAGGGTATTTTTTGTTTTTAGGGGCAGAGGTTGGGGGTCAGGGTAGTTTAAGTTTTAGGGGGTTGCGGTATTTTTAGGGGTGGGGTGGGAGGGGCGCTGTAGTTTTAGCGGCGGGGTGGGGTGTTGGGGTATGTTTCGTTTTTAGGGGCTGGGGTGGAGGGTCAGGGTAGTTTAGGTTTTAGGGGGTGGGGTGAGTCGCAGTAGTTTTAGGGGCGGGATTGGGGGGATCGGGGTATTTTTAATTTGTCGTGGTGGGGTGGGGGGTCAGGGTAGTTTAGATTTTAGGGTGGTGGGGGGGTCATGATAGTTTCAGGGGCAGGGTGGGGGGATCGGGGTACTTTTAGTTTTTAGGGGCAGCGGTGGGGGGGTCGGGTATTTTTAATATTTAGGGACGGGGATGGGGGTCGGGGTAGTTTAGGTTTTAGGGGGATGGGTGTTGCTGTAGTTTTAGGGGCAGGGGTAGGGGAATCAGGGTATTTTTAGTTTTTTGGGGGTCGAGGTAGTTTTAAGGGTAGGTGTGGGGGGTTGGGTATTTTTCATTTTTAAGGGGTGGAGGGTCACGGTAGTTTTAGGGGAGGGTAGTTTAAGTGTTAGGGATGGGGGCTGGGGTAGTAGGGGTAGTAGTGGAATTGTTTTCAGGGGTGGGGAGTGTGGGGGTTGGGGTACGATTGTTTTAGGGGTGGGGAATCGGGGTGGGGTGAGTCGCATGCTGGAACCACGCATGCGGTTCCATGCAAGCCTTTACCAGGAATGCTTTTACGACGATAAATTTGTGGTAACAACGCGGTCATTGTTTAGGCATGCATGGTTCCAGCATTCATGATTCCGGCCTCTATTTGTTTTTACTTAATCACTGGTATTTAGGTACTTTTATGATTTACTGTGTTAAATCGAATAAAGTGAAATGATGATGATGAAATACGGTGCAAGAGAAGTGGCACAACGGGACCGATGCACCACTTTTCCACAGATATGCCCTTTAGTCTGTTCCCTCCCTGACTGCCCTTGGGGTATGTTTTGATTAGGCTTCTGAAGGGAACTCCTTCTGTTAGACTTGCAAACCTCTCGGACCTGAGGACCAAGCTGTGGGGGAGTAGTACTAGTTGCATTGTCAGTTAAAAGGCCAACGCTCCTCCGCCCCTACCCCTCTCTCCTTACTGTGGTGGGCAATACCCACTGGAGTGATCATGCCAGGAAGCCCCCAAATTGTTAAGGCGTGTGAGGGACGTCGAGCCAAGACTGCTTTTGGTGTTAGCCCAGAGCAAGTGAATGAAGGCCACCTAGTCTCCCAGTTTGCCTATAACCTGGTCAACCTTGGAAATACGGAAAGACAAGGCACCAAAGGCCTAGAAATTTGCTGTTCTAATTTCTGAAATGTCAAGACGATGGCAGGGCTCTACATCGAGTACAAAATCTTGTGACAGACACTCCTTTCTGCCTCCCCTGTGCAATTTGTTGCCAACTCTATAATTGATAAGTTATTCTTAGTCCTAGCCCCTTCCTGCTGTTCTCTGGTGGGATGAGGGGGTGCAACGCAAATCAGGTCTTGGGATTGATCTAAAGAGTGGTTACCAGTCAGGTCCTTGGCAGAGGGCTGTGAAAGGAGTGACACTGATAAGAGGGACCAGCAATGGACGGAGCACCCCCTTGTCCTCTCGCAGGGTTAGGATCTTTATGAATTGGGGCCAGATGCTCTTCCACACTTCAAACCTCCTCTGTTAGGGTCCCCTTGGCTTTGTTGAGGAAAAATAAAACAGTCTTGCTGGCCCTTGGCAATTTGCCAACCATAATTAGCGAGTCAACTTTCCTCTTCTCCATACTGTTGCAGAAGAAATTAGGGGAGCTCCATCCCCTCCCTGGACCACCAGCGAAATGCTGGAGCAGAAATGTAGGCTGTAAAGATTACTCATGTGGGTCACAAACTGGATCAGATGTAAGTGGGTGGACCAGCCTCTTCCGGGCTCTGACGGGTGCAGACTGGCCTGCCCCTGGGCTGGGGTTTGCTTGGGCACATCCCACGCAGCAGTAAAATAAACTCACTTTTAACGTACAAGAAGTGAGCCCCACCTCCTCCTTAGAGGACCAGCAACTAAAGAGACTTCTGGGGCTAGCAGCGGGAGAAACAATGGACTTTTAGCACAGCTGAAGTGGGCCCAGCTCCTCCTTGGAGGCCCATGAAGGAGGCTGGCCTAGATTATAGTGGGTACCTGATGGTACTTACACCTTGTGCCAGGTCCAGTTATCCCTCATTAGTAGATTAGTAGTGTTCTAGCAGCTTAGGCTGATAGACGGAGCTGGGGTAGGCTACTCCTCTCCAGCCCTTAATATAGGTACTATATCATAAGAAACACAATGCTCAGGGTTACTAAAAATAAAGGTGCTTTATTTTAGTGACAATGTGCCAAAAATATTTCAGAGGATATACTCCCTTAGGAGGTAGGTAAAATACACAAAATATACACACAAACCAAAATCAGGTAAGTAAAACAGTCAGAAAGTAGTGCAAACACCGTAGAATACAATAGGATGCAATAGGCCTGGGGCAACACAAACCATATACTAAGAAAGAGGAATGCGACCCACGAATGGACCCCTAGGCTAGTGTAGTGTGTAGATGGTTGTTGGGAGTGTAAGAAAACACTAAGGGTGTCCAAGATCCCCCACCCCAAGACCCTGAAAAGTAGGAGTAAAGTGCTACTACGTCCCCAGAAACACTAAACTCGTGATAGAGGATTCTGCAAAGACCACAACAGACTGCAAAGCACTGAAGACGGATTCCTGGACCTGAGGACCTGCAAAGGAAGGGAACCAAGTCCAAGAGTCGTGAAAGTGTCCGGGCGGGCAGGAGACCACTAAACCCCAGATGAAGGTGCAAAATGGCTGCCTCCGGATGGAAGAAGTTGAAGATTCTGCAACAACTAAAGGCGCTAGGAACTTTTCCTTTGTGCAGAAGATGTCCCACGGAGTGCTGGAGGATGCAGAGTTGTTTCTTTGGAGAAAGACCGCAAGCAAGCCTTGCTAGCTGCAAAGGTTGGGGTTGAAGAAAAAGGGTGCTGCTCGGGCCCAGGAAGGACCAGGATGTCGCCACTTGGGAGAGGACTCAGAAGGGGCCCTCAGCAACAGACAGAGCCCAGGCACAAGAAGGTAGCACCCGCAGAAGTCCTTGAACATGGGTTCAAGGAGACTGAGCACTGCAGTCATCTCAACACTACAAAAGAGGGTCCCATGAAGCCGGAGGTCAACTCAGGGAGTTGAGCAATGCAGGACAGAGTGCTGGGGACCAGGCTAGGCTCTGCACAAAGGATTCCTTGGAAAAGTGCACAGAATACCTAGCAGCTGAAGTTCACGTGGTGCACAGGATTAGTGTCTGGAGAGGGGAGGCAAGGACTCACCTCCTCCAAATTTGGACAGGTGGACCACTGGACAGTCTGGGTCACTTGGGTCCACCACCTGTATTCCAGGGGCCACACTCGTCAGGATGAGAGGGGTCCCAGAGTACCGGTGATGCTGAAGTTTGGTACCTGCTGGAGCAGGGGGAAGATTCTGTCAACCCACAGGAGATTTCTTTGTGGCTTCCAGTGCAGGATGAAGGCAGGCAGCCCCCAAAGCATGCACCACCAGGAAACAGTCGAGAAAGCCAGCAGGATTAGGTGCTACAATGTCGCTGATAGTCTTCTTGCTACTTTGTTGCAGTTTTGCAGGCGTCCTGAAGCAGTCAGCGGTCGATCCTTGCCAGAAGTCGAACAGAGAGGTGCAGAGGAACTCTGGTGAATTCTTGCAAGTCGTTATCTGAGGAAAAGCCTACTGGAGAGACCCTAAATAGCCCTCAGAGGAGGATTGGCCATTTAGTCAGGTAAGCACCTATCAGGAGGGGTCTCTGACGTCATCTGCTGGCACTGGCCACTCAGAGGCCTCCAGTGTGCCCTTACACCTCTGGATTCAAGATGGCAGAGGTCTGAGACACACTGGGGGAGCTCTGGGCACCACCCCTGGTGTGGTGATGGACAGGGGAGTGGTCACTCCCCTTTCCTTTGTCCAGTTTCGCTCCAGAGCAGGGACTGGGGGTTCCCTGAACCGGTGTAGACTGGCTTATGAAAGGAGGGCACCATCTGGGCCTTTCAAAGCATTTCCAGAGGCTGTGGAAGGCTACTCCTCCCCAGTCCTTAACACCTATTTCCAAAGGGAGAGGGTGTAACACCCTCTATAAGACGAAATTTGTTCTGTCTTCGTGGGACTGGGCTGCCCAGACCCCAGGAGGGTAGAACCATGTCTGTGAGTTGGCAGCAGCGGTAGCTGCAGAGAAAATCCCAGAGAGCCAGTTTGGCAGTACTGAGGGTCCATAGTGGAGCCCCGGGGATACATGGGATCGGGACCCCAATACCAGATTTGGCATGGGGGGTCAATTCCATGATCTTAGACATGGCTATATTCGGTGTTATCATTGTGAAGCTACATATAGGTATTGACCTATATGTAGTACACGCGTGTAATGGTGTCCCTGCACTCACAAAGTCTGGGAAATGGCCCTGAACTATGTGGGGGCACCTTTGCTAGTGCCAGGGTGCCCTCCCACCTAGTAACTTTGCAACTAACCTTCAGCGAGTGAAGGCTAGACATATAGGTGACGTATAAGTTACTGAGCAGTGAAAACAGCTGTGAAATAACGTGTGCGTTATTTCACTCAGGCTGCAGTGGCAGTCCTGTGTAAGATTTGTCTGAGCTCCCTATGGGTGGCAAAAGAAATGCTGCAGCCCATAGGGATCTCCTGGAACCCCAATACGGTGGGTACCTAGGTACCATATACTAGGGAATTATAAGGGTGTTCCAGTGTGCCAATGAGAATTGGCAAAAGTGGTCACTAGCCTATAGTGACAAATTTAAAGGCAAAGAGAGCATAAGCACTGAGGTTCTGATTAGCAGAGACTCAGTGGCACAGTTAGGCACTACACAGTTATAACATTCAGGCCACAAACCATGAGCACTGGGATCCTGGCTAGCAGGGTCCCAGTGAGACATATAAAACACACGGACATATACTCACAAACAGGCCAAAAGTGGGGGTAACAATGCTAGAAAGAGGCTACCTTCACACAGCCCAGCAACAACAGAGACTTCTGGGGCTAGCAGCGGGAGAAACAATGGACTTTTAGCGCAGCTGAAATGGGCCCAGCTCCTCTTTGGGGGCCCAGCAACAGTGGTGACTTCTGGGGCCAGCAGTCCCTCGAGCCCTAGAAGACACTGTTGGCGTCCCATGCAGCAGGAGAATTAGCGCTCTTTTAGTGGAGCAGTGGGCCCCACCTCCTCCTTGTAGGCCAGTGGCATAACAAAGGCCATTGAAGCCCCCGCAGTGCAGGGGGGGTGGGGAGCAACAAAGGCCATTGAAGCCCCCGCAGTGCAGGGGGGTTGGGGAGCAGCAGAGGGCCCTCTTAGCACAGTGACCTGGCCCGAGAGTGACCTGGCCTGAGAGCTCCGGAGTGCGTCGGGAGTGGGTCCCTGTTAGAAATGGGGTCTTTGTTTGACAGTCAGGTTACCCCCTGTTCAAGCAACGACCCTCACTCTAGTCAGGGTAAAAAAGAATCACCCTCAGCTAACCCCTGCTTATCCCCTTGGTAGCTTGGCAGAGCAGTAGGCTTAACTTCAGAGCGCTAGGTGTAAAGTATTTGTACCAACACACACAGTAACTCAATGAAAACACTACAAAATGACACAACACTGGTTTAGAAAAATAGGAAATATTTATCTAAACAAAACAAGACCAAAACAACAAAAATCCGACATACACAAGTCAAGTTATGAATTTTTAAAGATTAAACTCAAAAATAGCGCTTAGAAACAAAAATGCTTCGATGAGATGTTAACACGGCATCGTGACGGAGTCGTTCCCAACAAGCCGACACCAGCGGCGCCGGACACGGAGTCATGTAGACCCCCAAGGACAGTACCGTTGGTGAAGAGTGAAAACAAGCCGATGCGCGAAGTCAGGAATCACGACGTCTGTGCGAAACGTTGAATCCGTGAGCTTCGAGAGGCGTCGGTCACGACGTGGTGCGGCGACTTCCACGGAGTCGTGGACTTCAGCGGGGCTGCTGCGGCGTCGGGCCTGCGAAGAGCGTCGCGTTCCAGCGAAGGTCACGGTGTCAGGTGCAGGCGGCGTTACTGTATTCAGCAGCGGCGTCGGTCCGAAGTCGTCCGAAGTCGATTTCCTTGGATTTCCCCCAGCTTTCCTTTCAAGGGCCAGGGACTGGATAGGGCACCACTTGTCAGAGCAGGAGTCTCTCCAGAGACTCCAGGTGCTGGCAGAGAAAAGTCTTTGCTGTCCCTGAGACTTCAAACAACAGGAGGCAAGTTCTACATCAAGCCCTTGGAGATTTCTTCACAAGATGGAAGGCACACAAAGTCCAGTCTTTGCCTCTTACTCTGGCAGAAGCAGCACTGCAGGAAAGCTCCACAAAGCACAGTCACAGGCAGGGCAGCACTTCTTCCTCAGCTATCAGCTCTTCTCCATGCAGAGGTTCCTCTTGGTTCCAGAAGTGTTTCTAAAGTCTGTAGATTTGGGTGCCCTTCTTATACCCATTTTAGTCTTTGAAGTCACCTTTCTTCAAAGGGGACTCACACCTACTTGTGAAATCCTGCCTTGCCCAGGCAAGGCCTCAGACACACACCAGGGGGTTGGAGCCGGCATTGTCAGATGCAGGCACAGTCCTTTCAGATGAGGGAGACCACTCCACCCCTCCCTCCTAGCAGAGATGGCTAATCAGGAAATGCAGGTTACACCCCAGCCCCCTTTGTGTCACTGTCTGGTGTGAGGTGAAAAACAACCCAACTGTCAAACTGACCCAGACAGGGAATCCACAAAAAAGGCAGAGTCACAGAATGGTTTAAGCAAGAAAATGCTCACTTTCTAAAAAATTTCAAACGCACAATCTCAAAATCAATTTTACTAAAAGATGTCTTTTTAAATTGTGAGTTCAGGGACCCCAAACTCCACATGTCCATCTACTCTCTAGGGGAATCTACGCTTTAATCATATTTAAAGGTAGCCCCCATATTATCCTATGAGAGAGATAGGCCTTGCAACAGTGAAAAACGAAGTTGGCAGTATTTCACTGTCAGGACATATAAACCACATTACTATGGGGGTCATTACAACATTGGCGGTAAAAGCCTCTTAACGCCGTGCAGAAGACCGCCAATACACCGCCGTGCCCGCGGAATTCCGCCTCAGCTATTATGACACACATTTCGGAATCCGCCGAAATTCAGTCACCCACACAAGTCCAAAGGTCAGTGTTAAAATGGCTAAAACAAAACCTCCACCTCCACGCCAACAGAAACACGCCCATGCTATCACGACCCACGAATCCACACGGCGGTCTTTCAACCGCTGTATTCCATTGGCGGTACACACCGCCGCGCTCAAAATACACACACATCTCCAAAACACCGCCACATTGGACAATTACAAATACACACACCTGATACACATACAAACACCACTCCCACACACCCAACACAATATAAAACACACACCCACATCACCCACAAACCCCTATGACCAGAAATTCTGTAAGAAGGCCAGAGAGACAGCACTGATTAGACAATCCCACCACACAAAGGCACACAACACCATCACCCACACAACATCCACGCACAAAACACCACACACCACTACACATCACTACACTCATCACCACATACACCACCTCACACATCACACACACCACCCCATGGCACGCCAAAGACACCCCCGCTTTTCCGAAGAGGAGCTCAGGGTCATGGTGGAGGAAATCGTACGGGTAGAGCCACAGCTATTTGGCTCACAGGTGCAGCGCACATCCATAGCCAGGAAGATGGAGCTATGGTGCAGAATAGTCGACAGGGTCAACGCAGTGGGACAACACCCAAGAAATCGGGAGGACATCAGGAAGAGGTGGAACGACCTACGGGGGAAGGTGCGTTCAACGGTCTCCAGGCACAACATTGCGGTACAGCGGACTGGCGGCGGACCCCCACCCCCTCCACCGCAACTAACAACATGGAAGGAGCAAGTCTTGACCATCATGCATCCAGAGGGCCTCGGAGGAGTCGGTGGAGGAATGGACACTGGTAAGTCAAATCTTAACTATCATATCCCCCACCCTACCTGCATGCTTTCACACACCCCCACCCTCACCCCCTCACCCATCACTCAAACTCCTCACTAATGTACTAATAACACAAACCACACATCCCAACACCAAGCCCTGCATGACACAACTAAGCATGGTCACCCCTCACCAAAGCATGCTCACTGCACATACCCAGAACAACCCCCTAACCATCATCACACAAGCCCCCACACAGGAATGCTAGCACTGGGGTACACAAACACCCACCCATTGCACACCATGACACACACACATGCAATAATCATGCTCTTATGCCCCTGCAGGATCACAAAGGACCGTCACCACACCGGAGGGTCCAGACATCTCCACTCCACCCACAGAAGAGGCCCACAGTTACGATAGCAGCTCTGCCCTACTGGAGCCTGATGACCAGCCCGGACCATCGTGGGCCTCGGGACAGTCGGTTCCCCTTGCACAGGCACAGCCCAACACTGACCTTCCACCCTCTGGTAACACCAGCACAGCACCCACCCAGCGGGCCCAAACCTCCGTACCCAGGACAGGTCCATCAGCTGTGTGTCCACCACTACAGGGAACCCAGGATAACCCACCACCCCAACAACAACAGTGACCTGGGGGCAGTGGTAGTGGGCACACGGTCCAGGGGACGGAGGCACAGGAACACAGGGGAACTGGGAGGGCTGCTGTGCGACAGGGGGCGGACAGGCCAAGGAAACCCACTCTCCACGAGGCCCTCTCCTTCATCATGGGAGCATACCACCACTCCCAGGAGACGATGGCGACGGTCCTGGTCAAGTTTCAGGAGACCCAGCGCCTGTAGGAGGAACAGTATTTGGGCTTCAGGGAGGAGCTCAGGACCATCAGCTCCGCCTTGGGCACCATCGTAGGGGTGCTGAAGGACATACAGCAGACCTTGAGGGACACCGTGGTGCTCCAAGGGGCCCCTGACACTAGCCAGGACGATGAACTGCCCACCACCTCCGCCGGCGCTAGTGGACAGGATGCCCCGCCACAGGACCACCACACCAGCACCCCACCCCCTGCAGACGAACAACCACCACGCAAGCGGTCCCTGAGATCCAGGAACAGGACAGAGCAAGATGGCAAGACCCCCGCCAGGAAATGAGACCACCCTGATTGTCCCCCCACCGTCCCACTTTGTTACCCTGTCCATACTTTAACTGCCCAAGCTCCACTTCTTATGCCCAGATGGGCAGTGCACCTGTGAGACTAATAGACTGGACTCTGCCATGGACATTCCACCACCATCACCCATCACCATTTTACAACCCCCCTCCATTTTTGAGCACTTAAATAAACACCCTTGAACCACAAAACATTCTGGAGTCCGTCTATGATTTTGTAAAATGTATTATCAATGACAGTGTAAAAATGCTTTTTTAGTTGTTAAGGCAACATACCAATGTCACACATCACAAGTCCTTAAAGA
Organism: Pleurodeles waltl; assembly: GCF_031143425.1. NCBI lineage: Eukaryota > Metazoa > Chordata > Amphibia > Caudata > Salamandridae > Pleurodeles > Pleurodeles waltl. The sequence continues at coordinate 1,021,783,793 of NC_090450.1, read as the reverse complement.
ATGCATGCAGATGACACACGTTGGTAACCACACCTGTGAAACCGTAATGGAAAGGAACAACTCAGTTACCAAATAATCCCAGTAACTTACACACAGGATAGAGTAAGACGTGTGACAGTGAATGTAATGTTATTAATGAAAATGTTCTCACCTGTGTGTCACTGGAAATATTGCTGTATGACCGACTGCCTGTTGTCGTTGTCTTCTTCCTCAGCTTCCTCCTCATCACTGTCCACAGGCTCCACAGCTGCCACAACACCATCATCTGGACCATCCTCCTGCAGAAAAGGCACCTGGCGTCGCAAAGCAAGATTGTGAAGCATCGAGCAGGCGATGATGATCTGGCACACCTTCTTCGGTGAGTAGAATAGGGAACCACCTGTCATATGGAGGCACCTGAACCTAGCCTTCAGGAGGCCGAAGGTGCGTTCGATCACCCTCCTAGTCCGCCCAGGGGCCTCATTGTAGCGTTCCTCTGCCCTGGTCCTGGGATTCCACACTAGGGTCAATAGCCAGGACATGTTGGGGTAACCAGAGTCCCCTAATAGCCACACACGGTGCCTCTGGAGTTGACCCAACATATCAGGGATGCTGCTATTCCGCAGGATGTAGGCGTCATGCACTGAGCCAGGGAACATAGCATTTACCTGCGAGATGTACTGGTCTGCCAAACAGACTATCTGGACATTCATGGAATGATAACTCTTCCTGTTCCTGTACACCTGTTCACTCCTGTGGGGGGGGACCAGAGCTACATGGGTCCCATCAATAGCACCTATGACGTTGGGGATATGTGCAAGGGCATAGAATTCACCTTTCACTGTAGCCAAATCTTCAACCTCAGGGAAAATGATGTATCTCCTTACGTGTTTCAGCAGGGCAAACAACACTCTGGACAGCACGTTGGAAAACATAGGCTGGGACATCCCTGATACCATGGCCACTGTTGCCTGAAAAGACCCACTAGCAAGGAAATGGAGCACTGACAGCACCTGCACGTCAGGGGGATTCCAGTGGGATGGCGGATTGGTGACATCAGGTCTGGTGCCAACTGGGTACATAGTTCCTGGATTGTGGCACGGTCAAACCTGTAGGTGACGATTAAATGTCGCTCTTCCATTGTCAACAGGTCCACCAGCGGTCTGTACGCCGGAGGATTCCGCCATCTTCTCAAATGTCCCAGCTGACGGCGCCTAGGAAGGACACCAGCGAGGATCGAGTCAACTTTTTTCCAGGTATGTACTCACAGTTACACAGAACACGACACCAAACACAAAACCCTTCCTGTATGTGTGTTGAGTGTAGGCCTAGCTATGTGTGACGCAGAAGTAAATGGAGCCATGTGGGCCCCTGAAATGGCGGCTGCCTGACCTCTAAACTGGGACAATGGGGGTGTGGGGTAACTGCGTTGGTGTTGCACACCATCGTGGTAGGCGGTCGTAGACCGCGGCGCAATGCTGCATTGGTTAACATTGGACCCTATAGGTCCTAGGAGCCAATGAGGAAGTGCGCCGGCGGTGATGATACGCACCGCCGCGGACGTCACCGCCGCGGACGTCACCGCCATTTTCTATCTGTTCAATCACTAGATACCTGATCTTCGACAGGAGAGGACCTACACTGCAAGTGCTGCTGTGACCTCGGTCTGGAAGCGACGATGGCTGCTGCGTCTGAGGAAAGGGCCCCTGCCTTCACTGCTCAGGAGTTGAAGAAAATAGTAGACGGGGTCCTCCCCCAGTACACGCTACTCTACGGTCCTCCAGACCAACAGGTTAGTACACAGGGAGCACGTTGTATGGGCTAGGCATGGGTGGAGAGGGCTGGTTGGAAGAGGGAAGGGGCCAGAGTTCAGGGAACATTAATGCATGTGAATGAATGTGCCACATGGCTAGGGTAGGGAGGGGTGCCACGCACATTGACGGTGCGTTTGTTAATGACTTCTCTTCTTCCCTTGTGCATGTCATGTAGGTCAGCACCCACCAGAAGAAGGACATTTGGCGTGCCATCGCCAAGGACGTCCGGACCCTGGGGGTCCACCAGAGACGGGGCACCCACTGCCGTAAACGATGGGAGGACATTCGCCGCTGGAGCAAGAAGACGGTGGGGGATCAGCTGGGGATGGCCTCCCAACGTGGGAGGGGTGCCCGTCGCCCCATGACCCCCCTGATGTTCAGGATCCTGGCGGTGGCCTACCCTGAGTTGGATGGGCGCTTGAGGGCATCACAGCAGACACAAGGGGGTGAGTACAACTTCATTCTGCTGACTTTGCGTGCAGTGGAGGGGTCTGGTTGGGGGAGGAGGGCTGTGGGTTTCCCTAGGCCAGGGTGAGTAACGTAGGCTAGGCCCCTTCGTAAGGCATAGCCCTGTAGCCCCCCACCCCACCTCTGTAGAGTGCCAAGAACAAGTATACATGCCCCTGTAGCATCCATGTGTGCAGATGTCCACCATAGCCATGTAGGCCAGATCCCAGGAATTGCATCTGTAGAGGCCAGGAGCACGGCGTAGTGCAGGGGGCTGCTGTGTCTGTATTGTCCGCCAACGGTCGCGGTATGCCATGCACTCAACCTGTCTTTCTTCTGTCTTCCCCCCCCCCCCTTTTTGTGCTCTCCCTGTTCTTTTGTTCATCAGCATCATCAGGCGGAGGTACAGTGGCACCGGAGCACGAGGGAGCTGCATCCCACATGGCCATGGAGGGCCACACCACAGACTCAGAATGCACCAGTGGGACGGAGGGCGAGGGGAGCTTCACGTCGGCCACCGGATCACCAACCAGCGACACAGACTCGTCCTCCGATGGGAGCTCCCTTGTGGTGGCGGCACCATCTGTGCACCCCACCTCTACAGGTACAGCCGCCACCTCCCCTACCAGCACCGCCCTCCCAGCAGCCCCCCAGCGTTCGCCCCGTGCCCGCTCACCCAGGAGGGTGGGCATCACCTTCGCCCCAGGCACCTCAGGCCCTGCCCCAGTCACCCCTGCTGCCCTCAGTGAGGAGGTCATTGACATCCTCAGGTCACTCACTGTTGGGCAGTCTACCATTGTGAATGCCATCCAGGGTGTAGAAAGGGAGTTACAACACGGTAATGCATTCCTGGAGGGCATTCATTCTGGTCAGGCTGCCCTTCAGCGAACCCTGCAATCTCTGGCCTCAGCACTGATGGCAGCCATTGTCCCTGTGTCTAGCCTCCCCCCTCCAACCTCCTTCACCCAGACCCAATCCCCTGTACCCCAGCCTATCCCAAGCACACCATCAGACCAGCATGCACACACCTCAACACACAAAAGTAGCTCAGGCAAACATAGGCACCACACAACCCACAGGCACACACGCAAACATCACCCACATGCAGACACTGCAACATCCACTGCCTCCACTGTGTCCCCCTCCTCGTCGTCTCCCTCCTCCCTCCCAGTGTCTTCTACACTCTCACCTGCAAGCACTACATCTACAGGCACTAGGACTTGCAGCAGTACACCCAGCACCACACCCCGCTCACCTGCACTCACCACCTCCACTCCCATTTACACGTCCCCTGTGTCCTTTCCCAGTGTGTCTGTGACGCCCACTCCCAAAGTACACAAACGCGGGCACCCACACACCCAACACCCATCAACCTCACAACAGCCTCCAGTACCTGGACCCAAAACACCTAAAGTGACACCTCCTACAACCACCTCCTCTTCCTCCACTCCCAGACCCCCTCCAACTACCCACCCCAGTGTTCATCAGAAACTGTCCATGTGTAAAGTTGACCTTTTTGCCCCCCCCTCCAATTCATCAGTCCCGTCGTAGCGCCTCAGCCAAAAAGCCTCCAATACCAGTGGTGCCTGTTCAAGGTGTGTGGAGTGCACCGGCCACCAGGGCAGGCAGTGTGACCCGGAGCCAAGGCACTGGCAGCCCACCCCCTGTAAAGGCTCTGAAATTGGAAAGTGGCCGACGGGACCCTGTGAAGACTCCTGGAGGCAAAACAACTCACAGGGGTTCCAGGGTGATTGCAGAGTCAGCTGTGACTCCTCCAAAGGTGGGGAAGGGCCAGAGGAAGTCTGCACAGCCTAGTGTGAGCAGCATGGTGGAGAAGGGCGGCATCCTTCCTGGCGGTCGGCACGCCACCGCCAGCACCGTCGTCACTGGTCAGGAGACCACCGCCAGAGTCATTGCCCAGGAGGGCCCAAGTATCGTCACTGGTCAGGAGACCACCGCCACCGCCGGAGTCAGTGCCCAGGAGGGCCCAAGTATCGTCACTGGTCAGGAGACCACCGGCACCACCGGAGTCATTGCCCAAGAGGGCCCAAGTATCGTCACTGGTTAGGAGACCACCGCCGGAGTCATTGCCCAGGAGGGCCCAAGTATCGTCACTGGTCAGGAGACCACCGCCACCGCCTGAGTCATTGCCCAGTAGGGCCCAAGTATCGTCACTGGTCAGGAGACCACCGCCGGAGTCAGTGCCCAGGAGGGCCCAAGTATCGTCACTGGTCAGGAGACCACCCCTGGAGTCAGTGCCCAGGAGGGCCCAAGTATCGTCACTGGTCAGGAGACCACCGCCACCGCCGGAGTCAGTGCCCAGGAGGGCCCCGGCTGCCACAGCCCCGCTGGGCAATGAGGGAACGTCAGGCCACACACCAATGGCCAGTCCAGCGAACGTCATGCCACACACCAATGCCCAGTCCAGAGAACGTCATGCCACACACCAATGCCCAGTCCAAAACCGCCATGACAAAGCACCGCTGAACAGTCCAGAACCGCCATGGCAAAACACCGCTGAACAGTCCAGAGACCGCCATGGCAAAGCACCGCTGAACAGTCCAGAACCGCCATGACAAAGCACCGCTGAACAGTCCAGAACCGCCATGGCAAAGCATAGCTGAACAGTCCAGAACCGCCATGGCAAAGCACCGCTGAACAGTCCAGAACCGCCATGGCAAAGCACCGCTGAACAGTCCAGAACCGCTATGGCAAAGCACCGCTGAACAGTCCAGAACCACCATGGCAAAGCACCGCTGAACAGTCCAGAACCGCCATGGCAAAGCACCGCTGAACAGTTCAGAACCGCCATGGCAAAGCACCGCTGAACAGTCCAGAGACCGCCATGGCAAAGCACTGCTGAACAGTTCAGAACCGCCATGGCAAAGCACCGCTGAACAGTCCAGAGACCGCCATGGCAAAGCACCGCTGAACAGGGCATGCACCGGGGAAGAAAGAAAAGGCCGCCACATCAAGCATCGTTATCCCATTTGCAGGTGGGACAGTGACAGGACAGGAACTTCCACGGGCAGACTAATCCAGTCTGGGCACCAGTCCCCCTCCAGAACCAGTGGAGACTGTTATCCACTTGAGAGACTGTGGCTTTGCACTCCCCAGGATGGAATAGTGGGCAAGCCACCCACTATAGAGACTTGATAGACTGTGGCTTTGCACTCCCCAGGATGGAACAGTGGGCAAGCCACCCACTTGTGAGACTTGAGAGACTGTGGCTTTGCACTCCCCCGGATTGAACAGTGGGCAACCCACCCACTTGTGAGACTTGAGAGACTGTGGCTTTGCACTCCCCAGGATTGAACAGTGGGCAACCCACCCACTATAGAGACTTGAGAGACTGTGGCTTTGCACTCCCCAGGATACATCAATGGGCATGGAGCCCCGTCGAGGATCTGGCTTTGCACTCCTCCGGCTGCGGTGCCCCCCCTTCCCTTCCCCCTGAGGTGCCTGTAGTATTTCTATCTGATGCCCCGGCAGTGTTCTCTCCGTGTGTGGACATGTATCTATTGTGGGCCTCACCCATGCATTTTTGGACTAGTGGTGCACGGACTTTTCTATGTGCATATTTGAACTACTTCTCGGAATGTATATACTTTTGTATGATTTTCTAATATATCTGTATATTTTTGAGACATGTATATTGCTACATTACAATGTTTGGACTGATTTCGTTTTGTCTTTGCATTCTTTCGGGGGGGTTGTGGGTTGTTACTGTGATGTTTGTGAATACATTGGTGTGCGTGTTGTAATATGCGAGGGTGGGGTGGGGGTGGGGGTGTCGCATGTTTGTCCCCCTAACTTTTGCCTCCCCTATATCATAGGCGCAGTACTCACCGTTGTAGCCAGCGCAGGTGTTGGTCTTCGTAGAGGAGCAGGAATACAAGGGCCGGTAGGATTTGGAGTTCCGGCTCCATGCTATCCTCCTTCCTCGTGGGATGTGTTCAGGTGAGCGTTTTCCCATTGCAGTAACTGTTTCCGCCGTGTTTTTATCCACGGAGAATCCGCCCCGGAAAAGGTGGCGGATTGGCGGGTTGTGATACTGTGGGCGGTACATTGTCCTCCGCCTGTCTGTTGGCGGTGACCGCCACGCTGCTTGTCTGTACCGCCGTGGCGGGCGGTGTGTTAAAGTGGCTGTCTTTGTTGGCAGTTTCCGCCACGGTCATAATTCCCTTTTTTTGTCCGCCGGCCTGTTTGCGGTATTACCGCACCTTTAACACCGTCCGCCAGGGTTGTAATGACCCCCTATATGTCCTACCTTATCCATACACTGCACCCTGCCCTTGGGGCTACCTAGGGCCTACCTTAGGGGTGCCTTACATGTAAGAAAAGGGAAGGTTTAGGCCTGGCAAGTGGGTACACTTGCCAAGTCGAATTTACAGTGTAAAAATACACACACAGACACTGCAGTGACAGGTCTGAGACATGATTACAGGGTTACTTGTGTGGGTGGCACAACCAGTGCTGCAGGCCCACTAGTAACATGTGATTTACAGGCCCTGGGCACCTCTAGTGCACTTTACTAGGGACTTACTAGTAAATCAAATATGTCAATCACTGATAAACCAATCACATACACATTTTACAGAGAGCGCATATGCACTTTAGCACTGGTTAGCCGTGGTAAAGTGCTCAGAGTTCAAAAGCCAACAGCAACAGGTCCGAAAAAATAGGAGGCAAAAAGATTGAAGATGACCCTGCATAAGCAAAAAAGTCCAACACGACCCCCTACCAGCCTAAAGCCAGGGGAGAACAATCAATACCTTGATGTACTTCCCTGATTGGGGCGATAGAACAAGGACCCAGGCCCACAACAGCAGGGGCATGTTCCAGTTCTACGCCTTCCTGACTCCAGTTGAATCCCTCTGTCCATACTCTCAGGGTCCACTAAGCTATCCCACGGAGAATCCTTCTCCACATATGCAGACACCATCTGTGCAGCACCTAACTTTACTTTGCTCACAGATGTATCCCACTGGGCAGATAGTACCACCAGGGCCAACACAATGGTGTTGCCCACTCCACCCCCGGGGTGTGACTCTCGCCCCCCCCCAGGGGCAACTCTGTCCACCAGGACAGCAAGCTACGGTGGCCCCGGACAACTGTCAGGGATGAGAGCCCGACCTCAGGCCTCTCCAACCACTGTGACTGCGGAGAGTGGGGGGCGGTAGCCCCAGGTGCCTGGCACCCTTTGACCACTCTCTCTTCCACCAGTTCAGGGATGACAACCTGACCCTGGTCCTCTCCTCTGGGGCTCTGTACCCTCCCTGCAGAAGCGGCACCCCCAGAGTAAAAAACTGTCAGGGTGCTTGTAGAAGCAGTCCTGCACAGTTCTTCCACCAGTGCAGGGCTGGTAACCTGCAACTGGTCCGCCAACCTGGGGTCTGTACCTTCAGGTTGGACCAGGGCCAGGGGTGAGGCTTCCCTCCCCCTGCCCTCCCTTCTGGGGTCCTGCACCCCCCAACTAGGAGTGGCCCCCTCAGAAGACAACATGGGATGGGCACTGTTAGCAGTAGCCCCTTCCTCCAGGTCAGGGGGGACACCCTGAACCTGATCCTCCAGTCCAGGGTCTGTACCCACAGACTGGACCACCGCCTGGCAACCCAGGACTTCCTTGGGAGCACACTTACACCCCATCAGGTCAGAGTTTACCCCCTGAACCTGATCATTCAACCCAGAGTCACCATCCTGCGGTTGAGCCTTTGCCTGGCAAACCAGGACTTCCAGGGGGGCACACTTACCCCCCTCAAGGGACACACTGTCCCAAAGGGCCACACAAGAGTCTGGATGGCGCAGGTCCCCTGACCTATGCCCATCTGACAGAGTCTGGATTCCACCCAACCCAGAAATGGTCTCACCAAGGTCATTCCTGGGGGGCTCTGCTCTCAGAGCTGACCCCTGACCCTCCAGGTTCTCCACTGGGGTCTGCAACCCCCTCTCAACCCTCTGTCTGGACTTCTGCAACCCCTCACTAGGAGTGGTACTGCCATATACCAGAACTGGTGGGACGCTGGCTACAGCCGCCCCCCCAAGTTCTCCTGACACTGTGGGGTCTCCCTCAACAAATGGCCCTATGGTACAGGCTAGGCTCCCCTCCTGGTGTTCCCTCATGGAACCCTCCAGGACCTGGGACCGGATCTCGGGCACCTTGGGCCTCAACCCATCCCCGTTCCCTCTCCTCTGAGACTGGACATGTGGTCCCTCGCCCATCCCACTACAATGAGACATACCTGGGACACTACAATCCTTCCCTACCTCACCTAGTTGGGAACTACCTAGACCACTCCTCTCAGGAGCACCCCCAAATGCCTCTTCAGACTCTCTGGTACTCACCCAGAAGTCTGCCTCCATTGTAAGCTCCCTGGGGTCAGAGAACTCACACTCCACCTGGTGTTGGCATAGCTCTGGAAAATAAGGACTAGACATATGCTCTCCAGCAATTACATCACTCAGCCCCTCACATGAATTAACCAAAGTACCCTTCACCCAACCATCCAGTGACCCTGCTTTGAAAAAGCACCCCACATCACCCTCCTGAGACTGGTGAGACAGTACCTGACTGTCCCTGACATTCAACCCACACTCTTCTGGGATGTCTTCACACTCCATAACCAGGACTTCTACCTGGGGGGAACCCCTCTCCCTGTCACTCTCACCTAGAGTCAGTAGAGTGTCCCTCCCACCAGTAGGAATATGACTCCCCATGCCAGTTCCCCAATCCACCTCAGGGACCCTGTGCATCACTGGAGCTACCTCATATACCTGAACCTCCTGGCGTGTGCGAACTCCCTCCCTCAAGTAGGGCACCACATCTCTGGGCATGTGCACTTCTTCAGCAGCACTGGATATAAAATTGTTGCTGCCACCATTCCAGCTGGACTCAGCCCTTATGACTTCCAGCTCCTTCATTTTGAGCTCATAAGCCTAAATCCTCTTTTTGATCTCTAAGTCCCTTCTCCTTTCTTCCAACTCCTTCTCCCTTTGCATTCTCAACTCCTTGAACTTCAACCGGCGAGCCCTCTCTGCCTGTCTGTCCTGTAACTCTTCAGGAGTCAGACCCTTGGATGACACCCTGCTACCCCTCCTGGGGACCCTCCCCCCAGGCGTAACAGGTACCTCCACTACACCACTGTGTATCCTCTGCACTTCCCCACCCACATTCTCCTCCTCTGTGTGCCCTCCAGCCTCCTTGACTGTCTCCCAGGCCCTCTGTGCCTTTTGCAGCTCCCCCTCCCTGGTGGAGATCTCAGTGGGACAGTCAAGATCTTTAAGGAACTGTTTCAATTGAGCAACTGAGTACTCCTTCAGTTTCTCTATTTCAAACACAGCTCCAGCTGTTGCATCTCCAGATTGAGACATGATGGTCACAAGTGCAAAGTTACAAAGGCAGAAAATAAGTTCCCAATGAAGTAAAAAGAATCCGTCAAGGGATCAGCAAGATCATGGAAGTAGAACAAAAAGGAGTCCTTTAGAGAAAAAGCAAAAGATCACCAAACAAGTAGTATGTGGTCACGTAGTGGTCTGAACTCAAACAGTAGTGTACACTTAATTACTGTATGTCAAGTACAAATACAAGTCCAAATCCCAACCGCTGATCACCAATGTTAGAAATGGGGTCTTTGGTTGACAGTCAGGTTACCCCCTGTTCAAGCAAGAACCCTCACTCTAGTCAGGGTAAAAGAGAATCACCCTCAGCTAACCCCTGCTTATCCCCTTGGTAGCTTGGCAGAGCAGTAGGCTTAACTTCAGAGCGCTAGGTGTAAAGTATTTGTACCAACACACACAGTAACTCAATAAAAACACTACAAAATAACACAACACCGGTTTAGAAAAATAGGAAATATTTATCTAAACAAAACAAGACCAAAATGACAAAAATCCGACATACACAAGCCAAGTTATGAATTTTTTAAGATTAAACTCAAAAATAGCGCTTAGAAACAAAAATGCTTCGATGAGATGTTAACACGGCATTGTGACGTAGTCGTTCCCAACAAGCCGACACCAGCGGAGCCAGACACGGAGCCGTGTAGACCCCCAAGTACAGTACCTTTGGTGAAGAGTGAAAGCAAGCCGATGCGGGAAGTCGGGAATCGCGACGTCTGTGCGAAACGTTGAATCCGTGCACTTCGAGCGGCGTCGGTCACGACGTGGTGCGGCGACTTCCACAGAGTCGCGGACTTCAGCGGGGTTGTGGCGGCGTCGGGCCTGCGAAGAGCGTCGCGTTCCAGCGAAGGTCCCGGCATCAGGTGCAGGCGGCGTTACCGTATTCAGCAGCGGCGTCGGTCCGAAGTCGTCCGAAGTCGATTTCCTTGGATTTCCACCAGCTTTCCTTTCAAGGGCCCAGGGACTGGATAGGGCACCACTTGTCAGAGCAGGAGTCTCTCCAGAGACTCCAGGTGCTGGCAGAGAGAAGTCTTTTATTTCCCTGAAACTTCAAACAACAGGAGGCAAGTTCTACATCAAGCCCTTGGAGATTTCTTCACAAGATGGAAGGCACACAAAGTCCAGTCTTTGCCCTCTTACTCTGGCAGAAGCAGCACTGCAGGAAAGCTCCACAAAGCACAGTCACAGGCAGAGCAGCACTTCTTCCTCAGCTATCAGCTCTTCTCCAGGCAGAGGTTCCTCTTGGTTCCAGAAGTGTTTCTAAAGTCTGTAGATTTGGGTGCCCTTCTTATACCCATTTTAGTCTTTGAAGTCACCTTTCTTCAAAGGGGACTCACACCTACTTGTGAAATCCTGCCTTGCCCAGGCAAGGCCTCAGACACACACCAGGGGGTTGGAGTCTGCATTGTCAGAGGCAGGCACAGTCCTTTCAGATGAGAGTCACCACTCCACCCCTCCCTCCTAGCAGAGATGGCTAATCAGGAAATGCAGGTTACACCCCAGCCCCCTTTGTGTCACTGTCTAGTGTGAGGTGAAAAACAGCCCAACTGTCAAACTGACCCAGACAGGGAATCCACAAACACGGCAGAGTCACAGAATGGTTTAAGCAAGAAAATGCTCACTTTCTAAAAGTGGCATTTTCAAACGCACAATCTTAAAATCAACTTTACTAAAAGATGTATTTTTAAATTGTGAGTTCAGGGACCCCAAACTCCACATGTCCATCTACTCTCTATGGGAATCTACGCTTTAATCATATTTAAAGGTAGCCCCCATATTATCCTATGAGAGAGACAGGCCTTGCAACAGTGAAAAACGAAGTTGGCCGTATTTCACTGTCAGGACATGTAAACCACATTACTATATGTCCTACCTTATCCATACACTGCACCCTGCCCTTGGGGCTACCTAGGGCCTACCTTAGGGGTGCCTTACATGTAAGAAAAGGGAAGGTTTAGGCCTGGCAAGTGGGTACACTTGCCAAGTCGAATTTACAGTGTAAAAATACACACACAGACACTGCAGTGACAGGTCTGAGACATGATTACAGGGTTACTTGTGTGGGTGGCACAACCAGTGCTGCAGGCCCACTAGTAACATGTGATTTACAGGCCCTGGGCACCTCTAGTGCATTGTACTAGGGACTTACTAGTAAATCAAATATGCCAATCACGGATAAACCAATCACATACACATTTTACAGAGAGAGCATATGCACTTTAGCACTGGTTAGCAGTTTTAAAGTGCTCAGAGTTCAAAAGCCAACAGCAACAGGTCAGAAAAAATAGGAGGAAGGAGGCAAAAAGATTGAAGATGACCCTGCATAAGCAAAAAATTCCAACAGTCCCACGAGTACTTTGCATGTGAGGCCCCCCTCAAGTTTTGTTACGCCACTATTGGGGGCCCAGCCTCTGGGGCGAGCAGAGTCCTTTGACATTGTACCTTGAATAGTTCGTTCTCGTCACTACTGCAAGGTTCATTCATATGTGTAAAATGCACTGTGGTCAGTGTTGGTGTTTTTCTTGTAAACCTGTCCTCGCCCTTTGCTTCCACAAACCTCCTAATCCGCTTTGACATTCACTCAGTGTCTTGTTTTGAAATGCTGACTTTTCATCCAGCAGGCGGTGACTCCAGGGGGCCTCTCCGAACAAGGCGCATGAGCAGCGCTTTACAGATGATCACAGAGCTTGTGTCTGAGGAACACACCCCGGGGGCCTCTCGTGTTTAATAATAGAGCCGGACTACAACAAACCCTGTGTCCCACCCTGGCTTCCTAATTAAGGCGTCTCGTTAACCCTGCTTGTGTTTCTATTAAAAGGGGACGAGGCTTCTCTCTGCGGGATATTAATAGAATTTTCTGCTGATCCTTGGATCCAGGCTCTTTATTTTCAGAAGATAATATTTTATTAAATTGGCAAAAAAGCAACAGCTTTCAACTCCGGTACAGTGAGTGCCACCAATGAGCACATAATCCCACAGCCCCCCCCCCCCTACAGTGAGTACCACCTGAAAAGATAACCGATGGAACGTAAACTACATCCCTTCATTCCAATTGGATGAAGCAAACAATGCGATACTCGTAGCTAAACGTTTTGAAAATGTATTTTTGAGAGCTGCCATTTATAGATAAAAACTTTGCTTGTACTTGTACGAGGAAAAAAAAGGACAGAATTACATTTAATTACTGAATACAGAACAACCAGGTGGAAGTCTGTGAGGGCAACGTTTAATGGCTAGATATACCTCAGTCAGAAAACAGGCACTGGCAAATCCAAGAGGCTTACTTTTGGCGTCCACTGGCTTTGCCAACAAACAAAACAAAGGCGCTATGATGTGGCTGCTGCACCATTTTCTATGTATGTACACCAGCTTCGGTGCGCTGAGGAAATGTCACGAGCATTTTTTCATTTACCAAGTTGGGTCCTGGATCCAGATCTGCGGTTGGGTGGGATCAAAACAGAGGGCTCAGGTGGAGCAAGCACCATAAACGACCCAAATGGAGAGAACATCACAAAAGATGCGTGAGGAGCACACAACAAAGAGGGTGTGAGTGGAGGGGACAAAACAGAGGGTGTGGGTGGAGGGGACAACACAGAGGGTGTGGGTGGAGGGGGCAAAACAGAGGGTGTGGGTGGAGGACACAACACAGAGGGTGTGGGTGGAGGACACAACGCAGAGGGGGACAAAACAGAGGGTGTGGGTGGAGGACACAACGCAGAGGGTGTGGGTGGAGGGGACAAAACAGAGGGTGTGGGGTGTGGGTGGGGGACACAACACAGAGGGTGTGGGTGGAGGACATAACGCAGAGGGTGTGGGTGGAGGGGACAACACAGAGGGTGTGGGTGGAGAGGGCAACACAGACGGTGTGGGGTGTGGGTGGAGGGGACAACACAGAGGGTGTGGGTGGAGGACACAACGCAGAGGGTGTGGGTGGAGGGGACAAAACAGAGGGTGTGGGCTGTGGGTGGAAGGGACAACACAGAGGGTGTGGGTGGAGGACACAACACAGAGGGTGTGGGTGGAGGACACAACGCAGAGGGTGTGGGTGGAGGGGACAACACAGAGGGTGTGGGTGGAGGGGGCAACACAGAAGGTGTGGGTGGAGACAACTCAAAGGGTGCAGATGGAGGGAAATAATACAGAGGGTGTGGGTGGAGGAGACAACACAGAGGGTGTGGGTGAAGGACACAACACAGAGGTGGGGTGGAGGGGACAACACAGAGGGTGTGGGTGGAGGAGACAACACAGGGTGTGGGTGGAGGGGACTGGGTGGAAGGGGAAAACACAGAGGGTGTGGGTGGAGGGAAATAATACATAGGTTGTGGGTGGAAGAGACAACACAAAGGGTGTTGGTGGAGGGGACAACACAGAGGGTGTGGATGGAGGGAAATAATACAGAGGGTGCAGGTGTGGGGGACAATACTGAGGTCGCTGGTAGGGGGAAGTAACCCGTAGAGCTGGGGAATGGAAGCAATACAGAGGGTTAGCTTGGGAGGAGGAGCAACAGGGGAGAAAAAGCAACGTTGAGCTAGTGGGAAAGAGAAACACAGACAAGAAAACAATGCAGGGGGAGAAGTATGCGAGGGCGAGTCCAAGATTGAGTGGCCTAAGCAGAAGCACATGGGCGACAGAGAGAAACGCGGAGACAGCAACAGATAGGTGAGGCAAAGGCTACATCTTTGGCATGCACACCCTTTCGAGTGCCAGCAGATGGTCTTTGACGAGCCTTGGGTGGTGACCCTCGAGTTCTCAGCAGCGATGGCCAGCTTCTGGGTCAACGCACACACAACACAGCAGTTGTAAACCAGCGAGGTCCGATGCATTCTGCAGCACACATAGAAAGAGGAATATGCCTGTAAGGATTGTTTTTGTGCAAGAACAATCCTGCATGCAATGCAGGCACCTTTGCACCATTGTGCAAGTGTGCCTGCATTGACACTAAGCGGCCATTGTGCGCCAGCAATGGGGAAAGGACAGTAATCCACCACAGGTGACGCAGTGTTGGGCAGCAAGATGACTTGCTGCGCAGCACTGCGCCATTTTGTCATAAAGATGGCCCCCAGTTCTTGCAGCGGAAAGCACAGACTTCCGGTGATGTCATCACACCTCTAAGAGACTGGCTATCAGCCAGACACCAACCCTGGTCAGCAACAGTCCTTGGATTAATCGTCAGACACTCCCTTCCTTGGTTATGAAGAACTTGGAATCGGAACAAAGTGATTTGTTGAAGCAGGATATGGACAATTGGTTGCCTCAACTGAAGCACTGGTAAGCACAACAAAATAAAGAATACATTAGGAGCAAAGAAGACTAAGGCCCTCATTATGACAATGGCAGTAAGTGCCGCTTACTGCCATGCTGACTGCCGCCAACATACAGCGACCGCGGCGGTATACTTCTACCCCTATTATGACCCACACAGAGAAATTCGCCACTCTACAGACACACACACAAATCCGCCAGTCCAAAGGTCAGTGCTAAAATGGCAGTACCAAAACCCACACCGTTCCGTCAACAGAAATAAGCCCACAGCATTATGACCCACGAATCACTGCGGCGGACATTCGACCGCTGTAAACCATTGGTGGTACATATCGTCGCGCTCAAAATACACACAACATACAAAACACCACCACATTGGACAATTCAAACTACACACACCTGACACACATGCACACACCACACCCACAACCACACCACTATAAAACACACACCCACATTACCCACAACCCTTTACCACTACAAACAATTTACAACAGAGCGAGAGACACGCCAGGAGCACCCACAGAACCAGAGCCACAGAACACCATCACCCATACGCCATCCACGCACCTCACAACACACACCCCAACACATCACCCCACAAACCCTCACTCACACCACTCACACTACACCCATGGCACCACAAAGACACCCCAGACTCTCTGGGGAGGAGCTAAGGGTCATGGTGGAGGAAATCATCCGGGTAGAGCCACAGCTATTCGGATCACAGGTGCAGCAGACATCCATTGCTAGAAAGATGGAGCTATGGCGGAGAGTCGTGGACAGGGTAAACACCGTGGGACAGCACCCAAGAACCAGGGATGACATCAGGAAGAGGTGGAATGACAGATGGGGGAAGGTGCGTTCCGTGGTTGCAAGACACCGGATAGCAGTACAGAGGCCTGGCGGTCAACCCCCACCTTCTCCCCAACAACTAACAACATGGGAGGAGCAAGTCTTGGCAATCATGCATCCTGAGGGCCTGGCAGGAGTAGCAGGAGGACTGGACTCTGGTAAGTCAACTCTTAACTACTTTCACCCCCATACCTGCATGCCATCACATTCTCCCACCCCTACCCTCACCCCCATCACCCCACCACCTCACATACACCCCACCATCACAACCCACCCCTCCCGGTACCCAGCACTGACAGCAACAACAATGCATGGAAACCACTCACAGCCCTGCATGGACACCCATCACCACAGCATGCACAGTAGTGACAATCAATTAGCCAACCAAATTACAACTCACACAAGCCAAAGCTGCCTTGGTAATAACAATCATAGATGGAAGGATACCCATGCACAAGATGTCACATGTAGTAACAATAACACTGCATTTACACACCCAAAGGACCCCCACACAACGTCACCGGAGAGGAGGTGCCAGCAACATCCAGTCCCCCACCCGAAGAGGCCCACAGTGATGACAGCAGCTCTGCACACCTGGATATGGATGACCAACCTGGCCCATCAGGGACCTCTGGACAGTTGGTTACCCAGGCACAGTCCCATACCACCACAGAGCCTCCCCACTCAGGAAACACCAGCACAGCACCCACCCAGCGGGCCCATGCCACTGTCCCCAGGACACGTCACTCAGCAGTGTGTCCACCACTACAGGGACCCAAGGCAATGCCACAAACACAGGACGATCAGGGATCTGGGGTCAGTGGCAGTGGGCACACGGTTCAGGGGACAGAGGCACAGGACAACAGGGAAGCTGGGAGGACTGCTGTGCGACAGGGGGAGGACAGGCCAAGGGAACCGACTCTCCACGAGGCACTCATCAACATCCTGGGAGCATACCACCATTCCCAGGACACCATAGGCCAGATACTGGCCAAGTTGCAGGAGACCCAGCGGCTGCAGGAGGGACAGTACCTGGGGATCAGGGAGGACCTGAAGGACATTCACACCACCCTGGTCACCATTGCAGGGGTGCTGGCAGAGACATGGCCAACACCATGAGGGAGGCAGTGGCACACCAACAGGCCCCTGCCACTAGCCACACAGATGAACAGCCTTCCACCTCTGCTGCCCCTAGTGGACAGGAGGCCACGCCACAGGAACAACAGGCCACCAGCACCCCACTCCCTGCAGAAGAAGAACCACCCCGCAAATGGTCCCTACGATCCAGGCAGAAGCCAGAGAATATTGCCAAGACCCCCGCCAGGAAATAAGACTCCCCTGATTGTCACCCTTGTGTCCCAATCTGTCACCCTGTCCACCATGAACTGACATTGCTCCCCTTCCTATGACCCCTTGGACAATGCACCTGTGATACCAATAGACTGGACTCTATCCTGGACTTTCCTCCACCATCACCCCAGCCCATTGCACATCCCCATTTACTTCTCAGCACTGAAATAAACACCCTTGGAAAAAACAAGTATGGAGTATGTCAGATGATTTAAGGATGTAGTTGTTTAACAATCTGTAGACATTGCAAATAGACTGTACAGTGATGTATACATAGTTATGGCCTGTAATGTGCTGCAGTCAATACACCAGGAGCCACAGGAGGGCACAAATATCTACAAATAGATATGTGAAAGGGTACAATAAGTGGCATTTGTAGTGGGAACAGCAGCCAGCCAGAGGAAATTTACTTCTCAAAACAGCAATGGAAGGTGAGGTTACAGTGTCTTACCTGTTTGTCTCTGGGAGTACTGTTGAATTATTGTTGTTCTGTTGTCCACATCCTCTGCCTCCTCTTCGTCACTGTCCACAGGCTCCACCGCTGCCACATGACCATCTCCAGCGTCATCCTCCTGCAGAAAAGGCACCTGGCGTCTCAAGGCCAGGTTGTGCAACATGCAGCATGCAGTGATGATCTGGCAGACCTTCTTGGGTGAGTAGTATAGTGATCCACCTGTCAGATGGAGGCACCTGAACCTGGCCTTCAGGAGGCCAAAGGTGTGCTCAATGATCCTCCTTGTTCGCCCATGTGCCTCATTGTAACATTCCTCCTCCCTTGTCCTGGCATTCCTCACTGGGGTCAGTAGCCATGAGAGATTGGGGTAACCAGAGTCACCTGTAAATATCAAGGGATAACTGTTAGCCAGAAACTCACCCTTAGGCCAACCCCACACCCATATACCAACAGACGCTGGGTGGGGACCATGGGCTCACCTATTAGCCACACCCTGTGCCTCTTGAGTTGAGTCATCACATATGTGATGCTGCTATTCCTCAGGATATAGACATCATACACAGACCGAGGATACTTTGCATTCACATGGGAGATGTACTGGTCTGCCAGGCACACTATCTGCACATTCATAGAGTGGAAGCTCTTTCGAGTTCTGTACACCTGTTCATTTCACTGGGGGAGGTGGGACAAAGGCAATATGTGTGCCATCAATAGCACCAATGATGTTGGGGATATGTCCCAGTGCATAGAAGTCAGGCTTCACTGTGGCCAAATCCTCCACCTGGGGGAATACGATGTAGCTGCGCATGTGTTTCATCAGGGCAGACAACACTCTGTTCAGCACGTTTGAGAACATAGGCTGTGTCATCCCTGCTGCCATGGCCACTGTCGCTTGGAAGGAGCCACTTGCCAAGAAATGTAGCACTGATAGGACCTGCACAAGAGGGGGGATCCCAGTGGGGTGATGGATAGCTGAGATCAGGTCTGGCTCCAATTGGGCACACAGCCCTTGGATTGTGGCCCTATCAAGTCTGTAGGTGAGGATAATGTGCCTGTCGTCCATTGTTGTCAGGTCCACCAGGGGTCTGTACACAGGGATATGTCTCCGTCTCCTATTCATCCTCAGCGGTTGAACTCTAGGGTGAGAAGACGGTGAGCAGATGGTCATATTCAAACATGTCCTCAGAGCAAAATGCCTTGCATGTTGTGACAGAAACAGTATCTGAATGTGTAGTTCCGTAAATGTGCCTATGTCTGCTGTGATGCAGTTAGGTGCCATGGCCTGTTCCCCCTGAAATGGCGGCCGCCTGACCTGTGTGGAGGGACAAGTGGAAATGAGGTAATTCCCCTGTCGTTGTGCGCCGTTGCGGGAGGCGGTCGACGACCGCTTTGCAACACCTCCTTGGTTATCATTTGGTCCTATGGGTTCCGGTAGGCAATGGTGATGTACGCCGGCAGTGACGGTGTGCACCGCTGCGGACGTGACCGTCATTTTCTATCTGTTCACTCACTTGCTACCTGACCTTCAACAGGAGAGGACCTACGCTGCAAGTGCTGCTGTGACCTGTGTCTGGAAGCGACCATGGCTCGAGTGTCTGGGGAAATGGCCCGTCTTTGCTTCAGAGGAGTTGGAGAGACTGGTGGATGGGGAACTACCCCAGTACCGTTTACTTTATGGTCCCCCAGACCTACAGGTGAGTACACTGTGAGCACGATGCATGGGGCATGAATGCATGTAGTGCTGTGTGTGTAAGCCTTGTGTAAGGGAGGGGTGGCTGAGGGGTCCTGGGCAGAGTGCTGCATGTATGGTGGTCAATGTCTGTGCGTAAGGGGATGGGAGGGATATGGTGGGCCATGAGTATAACAGGCCGGACGGTATGACTAATACCTTTTTCTATGTATCTTTTTCTGCAGGTCAGCACACATCAGAAAAAGGGTATTTGGCGTGCCATCACCAAGGACGTGTGGACCCTGGTGGTCTTTAACAGGCGGAGCACACACTGTTGCAAACAGTGGGAGGACCTGCACCGCTGGGCAAGGAGGATGGTGGAGGCCCAGCTGAGGATGGCCTCCCAACGAGGAACGTACCCTGACCCTCCAGATGTTCCGCATCCTGGTGGTGGCCTATCCGGAGTTGGATGTGCGCTTGAAGGCACCACAGCAGCCACAAGAGGGTGAGTACAGTATCAGAATCTGAAAATTGCGGGTGTTGAGCTGTTATCTGGGTGGGGCATGTGGGTCTGTGGGTGCCCCTAGACCAGGACGAACATGGCAGGGAAGGTTCCATGATGGGCAGGGTCTGATGCACTCCAACCCCAAATATTCTATTGGGCATGTACTACTGGGCAGGGTCCTTTGGGTTTCAGGTGTGCTGCTATTGGCGTTGGGCATTGTACTCCATGGCCTGGTGACTAGCATTGGAACTTGTAGTGCATGGCCTAGTGCATAGGGCTGCTCGCTGTGTGTTGTGTACGCCAACTATGGTGTTGTTGCCGGCACTGACCAAGTGTATCCTCTGTCTCTTCCACCCCTTTTTGTCACCCTGTCCTTGTGTGCATTAGCATCATCTGGAGGAGGAGCAGAGGCACCGGCGACGGAGGGAGCTGCATCCAACATGGCCCAGGAGGCCGATCCCACCGACGGTGAGGGTATCAGTGGGAAGGAGGGCGAGGGGAGCACCACTGCGGAGACTGGAGGGGACAGTTCTGACAGTGACACCTCCTCCGATGGAAGCTCCCTGGTTGTGGCGGACACCTCTGTGGCCACCCCATCTACTGGTACAGCCGCCACCCCCCATACCATCACTGCCCTCCCAGCAGCCCCAAAGCGTGTTTCCCGTACCCGCTCACCCAGGAGGGTGGGCATCTCCTTTGCCGCAGGCACCCCAGTCCCTGCTCCAGTCAGCCCTCCTGCCCTCAGTGAGGAGTCTATTGTCCTCCTGCAATCCATCTCTGTTGGGCAGTCAACCATAGTGAATGCCATCCACGGTCTGGCAGGGCATTTGCAACAAACAAATGCATTCCTGAAGAGCATTCACTCTGGCGTGGCGGCCCAACAGAGATCATTCCAGGCTCTGGCCAACTCCCTGATGGCAGCCATTGTCCCTGTCTCTAGCCTCCCCCCTCCAAATTCCTCTACCTCTTCAGGCAAACACAAGCACACACTTCATCCCACAGGCACTCACACAAGCACCATCCAGATGCAGGCACACCAATATCCACTGCCTCCATTGTGTCCCCCTCCTCCTCCTCGTCCACCTCCCTCCCAGTAGCGTCTCCACTCACCCATGCATGCACTACATCCTCATCCACTACATCTATTACCATCACGCCTATCACTACACGCCCCTCACTGGCAGTCACCACCTCCACATCCATGCACACGTCCCCTGTGTCCTCTCCCACTGTGTCTGTGCCCCTTCCTCCCAAAGTACACAAATGCAAGCATTCAGACACTCAACATCCATCCACCTCACAACAGCATCCAGTCCATGCACCTGCACCCAAGGACAACAGACAGAAACCTCCTACCACCACCCCCTCTTCCTCCATTCCCAAACCTTCACCCTCTTCCAGCCCGTGTCCCTAAAAAGCTTTTCCTCTCCACCCTTGACCTATTCCTTGCCCCTCCCTCCCCATCCTTCACTTCAGGCCACGGTGGTCAGGACCCAGGCTAGCACCTCAGCCACCCAGTCCACGGCCACTGTCGTTTCTGCAGCCACTGCAGTTGTGAGAGGCACCGTGAAGAGACCCGTCCACACAGCCAGTGTGCCTGCCACCACTGAGCAGCTGTCACCACCGGCGGGCAGTGTGTAGTCGTGCCTCCATGGGCTGTAGTGCGTCCTGGCCCCTGCAAAAACTGTAGGTATGACACCCAGGTGAGAGACTGTGACCTTGCACCCTCCAAGATCTGCATCACTGGGCACAAAGCCCCCTCCAGAACCAGTGGAAGAAGGCATCCACTCACCCCCTCCTTGCCAGGATGAAGCACACTGGGCACAAAGCCCCCTCCAGAACCAGTGGAAGAAGGCATCCACTCACCCCCTCCTTGCCAGGATGAAGCACACTGGGCACAAAGCCCCCTCCAGAACCCGTGGAGAAGGCATCGACTTAAGAGACTGTGGCTTTGCACTCCCCAGGACCAAGCAGTGGGCAAACCACCCACTTGAGAGACTGTGGCTTTGCACTCCCCAGGACCAATCAGTGGGCAAACCACCCACTTGAGAGACTGTGGCTTTGCACTCCCCAGGACCAAGCAGTGGGCAAACCACCCACTTGAGAGACTGTGGCTTTGCACTCCCCAGGACCAAGCAGTAGGCATACCACCCACTTGAGAGGTGGGCAAACCACCCACTTGAGAGAATGTGGCGTTGCACTCCCCAGGACCAAGCAGAGGGCATATAGCCCCCTCCAGGAGCAGTGTTGTTGTACCATCTTCAGGCTGAGGTGCCTGTGTATTTTCAACCTAATGCCCCAGCAGTGTTCTCTCCGTATTGAGGCAGGAGTCAAGTGGGGCCTTGGCCTATGTGGTATGGCCCTGTAGGCCACAAACATTTTGGACTGGGCATTGTCTCTCTATTTGTTTATATTGTAAATACTGTTTTGTGCTTTAAGGACGTGTGTCTCGAAACGTATCTTATTACACTTACTTTACTCACTTCCTTTTGTCATTGCGTTATTCCTGCTGGGTACGGGGTGGATATGTAATGCTGTTGCATCTGTTTGTGTGTATGATGTTGGGGGTGGGGGTGTTACGTGTTGCATGTGTGTGTCACTCTCTTTTCCCTCCCCCCTCCCTTGTGTGCTGAGGCGGTACTCACCGTGGTCGTCTTCGCCGCTGTTCTTGTTCCAGAGGAGGTATACCAGCATGGGTAACAACTGTAGTTCAGGCTCCATGGCGTTGTGGTTCTTCCTTGAGTGTCCAGAGGCGAGTTGTTTCCCTTTTGTGTACTGTTTCCGCCGTGCTTTTGATGGCGTTGTTACCCCCCGGAAAAGGTGGCGGATTGGCTTGTTTTAATAGGGTGGGCGGTACATTGTCTTCCGCCTGGCTGTTGGCGGTTACCGCCACAGCGCTTGTTGCTACCGCCGTGGCAGTCAGTGTGTTAAAGTGGCTGTCTGCATTGGCGGTTTCCGCAGTGGTCATAATTCAATTTTTTCTATTGCCGGCCTGTTGGCAGTATTACCGCCTCTTTATCACAGACCGCCATGGTTGTAATGAGGGCCTAAGTGCTATGCTAGGGACCAACATATTGATTCACCTTTTAGAATTAAAACCACATTTTAACTTGCTGCAACCTACCCATTAAAATGTTGACGTTTGTATATCTTTGTGAAATAACTAAAATAGTTCATGATTTAGGAATTGTTTGCTGTATCAGTGTGCATTATTTTGAGGTTCAAATAGTAGATGTTGCTTATGTCGGATCTGGCTTCTGTCATTCAGGGGCAGATTTACTAATATTTTGCACGGTTGCTGTGACACTTTTTTGGCACAGCCGCGACGCACAATGTGAGTACACATTTATAAAGCCACGTAAGGGACGATTTGCGGCACCTTGGGTGGCTTTGTAAAAAAAATGGAACGCAAGGTAACCCATAGCACTGCTTTGTGTTACCTAGCATCGGGGAGGAGCTACGGGGGGCGCATGGGCCTTCCCATGCATAAACCTATGGATTTTTACACAAACCCAGATTTACTAAGGTCAGTAAACCTGGAATTAACCCAAATTAATGGACTCCCTGGCCCAGGTGAAATGAGATGAAATGCCTTTAATCCTCCTTCCTACTTCCTTTTTCTAGGCGTGCTGCATTCATCATTACACATATAAAAAATGGCAAATGCCTTTAACAGCTGTTTTTGTGCAGGGAGGTATTCCTTCCTGCACAAAAGCAATCCTGCTCGTAACGCAGGCACCGCGCATCAATGTGCACTGATGGATGAGTTGGTGCTGCACACAGTAGTGAAGAGAGATGCACCATATCTTAGTAGATATCTTGCATTCCTGCTCTCTGTGTTTCACATAGCGCAGCAGGTTTGTTGCTACCCTGAGTTGCCTGAAACCTTAGTAAGTCTGGCCCTCAGTGGGGGTCCAGGGAAGTCAACATTTTAAGAACCTCTGGAGTAGAGAATCACATATGAAACTGAATTTTTTGGTAAACCTGATTGAGTGCCAGTCACATAAAACATGAAGGCAGTAATTAGCCCCAATATGTTAAAATCAGAATTCTGCAACATGTGAGTGTCATCAACAAGTAGGATCTCAGTTATTTCGTAACAGATTTTGAAAAACACACTGATGGAAATTTTACCACTTTATGAAATTGACTGGAGTTGTCTGACTGCCCCAGAAGGGAGGTCCAATTAAAAGTCTCAGGTAACTAGAATCTTGAAACCAGGTTCCTTTTGGACACAATACTGATGATAAAATGTGTGCATGTTTTGAATAATAAGTTTATGACAGGCACTGAGAAGCACAGAATGCAAATATTAACTTTGTATTTAACCCTCAATTGTATGCCAACAGGCCTTCCAAACTAAAAGAAGCTTTGGCAAAGCCAGTAGGCCTGGCTTTAATGTGGTAAGCCAAGCACGCCTGCACACTTGCACACAGACCATATATGGTATGTTGCTGTGCAACCTCGCACTTTCTGTGCCTCCTCTATTCTGTTCCATATTTCTGTCTGTCATGTTTGTGGAGCTGAGTGCAATGAGTCCTGCAAGCGTAGGAAATAAGATAAAACACAGCAAAGCAAGGCTGAGGAAGATGAAACAGAAGCAGTACTAATAGTCCATGCACATTTATGCACATCTGTGTTTTCATTTATTAGCATATTACGCTATCCCTATTGGCTTTACCAATGTGCAAGGCAGCAAAGTTTGCAGCGTTACCCATAAGGAGAGTGTGACATCAATAGATCTAAGGACTGCACATCTCTCCAAACACCAGGCTGATCAGGCTTTAGGCTGGTTAGAGCTCCTGCCTCCTCCATAGCTCCTGGAGTCCTTTCTCCAGACAAGGCAGGGCTGAGAGGGGCCGCGGACCGGCTATCTCATGGTGTGATGGGGAGAATCGCAGTCACCTGGAGCTGGATAGTCCACTTACCTCACTGAACCTTCTGGAAAGGAGGCTGATCCCAGGGGCAGTGCCCGACCTCACCTGCATTGTAAAGACTTTCATTCCCTTAGACTCAGTAACCCTGGTGAGGGACATCTCTGTGGAAAGGAAGGTACATAAAGACCCTCCGTCTAGGGTACATCTCTCTGATGCACCTCGAGTGAATACCTGAAAAGAGATGAATCACTTGGGGGAAACTTCTTGCAAGTCAGTCTGTTAAGCAGCCCTTTCCTATACTCACTCATCATCCATGATGTCTGGGACCTTGGACACTACTGATTCCTCTGCGCATCGTTAGCCATCTGCATCACAATGGTATCAGATGGTGGCTTTTGCAGCCTAGCTCACAAGGAACCTGCTCTGGTTTTTCCATTGAAGCGGGGGGGGGGCTAAAGGGAAATCCTGTGATTGGTTACCTCAGCACCCGGGTGATGTTATCCAAAGTCAGACACTGAGTCGAAGGCTTTCCAATTGGTTCTCCAGCCCCCCCAGGTATTGGCTCTCTACTCTGCCTTCCTAGAGAGTCACAGCTGCAGCATGACCACTGTGTGTGCCCTTGTACTGCTTGTGTACCTGTTCAGCCTCTGTCCCCTACTCCTCTTCTGTGTGATGAACCTCTCATCAGGTCTCGAGCCTGCATGTTGAACCATCCCTCCTTTCACTGAGCCTGCCCTGCCATTTGAAACTTTTTTGGCCCACACCTCTGCCTCCTTCCGGGGCTGAGGACAAGGTTGCTTATCAGACCCCTACAGCCTTGAAACCTTAAATTAATTCAGCTATTGATGACAGTACAACATATCTCAATCCATCTAATATATCAAGGACACTTTGGGGGTTATTCTAACTTTGGAGGAGGTGTTAATCCGTCCCAAAAGTGACGGAAAAGTGACGGATTTACCACCAGCCGTATTACGAGTCCATTATATCCTATGGAACTCGTAATACGGCTGGTGGTATATCCGTCACTTTACCGTCACTTTTGGGACGGATTAACACTCCTCCAAAGTTAGAATAACCCCCTTTATCTTTCAACAAGGACCCAACTGTGATTGAGTAGATCACTGAATATCAAGGAAGGGGGTTCATTCCTGGGGAAAGAAGCAAGCACTGTGGGCCCTGTGTGAGCTTATGCTCTGTGTACAATGCTCTATTTATCCTAACCCCTGCCTTCAACAAGTAAAAAAAAAGTGATGAGTGGAGTGATTAGATTCATATCAGCTGCTAGTCCCACCAGACCTTCCACACGGACACACAATCATCCTGCAACCAGTTTTGGCCTTTCGGAACTCCTATGTGAAGTGCAGCTTGAATCTGGTGACACGTGAGCATCGGCTGGACTATTCCTATTGGGATAAAACCAAGACTGATTTGCATAAACCTAGGAGTATATTTATACTTTCTTTGCACTGAATTAGCATCATTTGTTTGAAGCTAATTCACTACAAACTTACCTCTATATTTATATTTTGAGGACACTAGACCGGTCTAGCATCAAAATATTGGAGTTAAACTAATTTACGGGATGCATGAACCTACCTTGCGTCAATGAGAGGCAAGGAAGGAGTTCCTGTTAAAAAAATAACTCAAAGACCCTAGCGCCTTATTTTCCCTCCCGTCCAATAATGGTGCACCGATGGGAGGCGGACCTAAATAATGGTGCTAAACCTGCTTGGCACCATTATTTAACACCTGGGTCAGGGCAGGGGTTAGGGGACCTGTGGACCCATTTCCATGGTCAAACACCATGGAAAGAGCCCACAGGTGCCCACCACAAGCCCCAGGAACATCCACACCAGAGGGACACCAGAGGATGGGAGGACCCCATCACATGTAAGTAGGGTAAGTAGAAGTAAGTATTAAAACAAAAAAAATTAAAGTGCCATTAGGGGCTCTGAAATGGGCCATCCTACATGGCACTGGGTGCAATGGCCATGCCCAGGGGACCCTTGTCACCTGTGCTGGCCATTGGGGTGGTGGGCATGACTCCTGTCTTTTATAAGACAGGAGTCATGTGGTGAGGATGGTTATGCGTCAGGAAAGGACGGTAGGCTGTTTAATGGCATTTTTTTTTGCCTCTAACCAGTCTAGCATAATTTTTGGGTTCAAAACCCCCTTCCCCCATATGTCCACCCCCACCCAGCTAACATCATTTTCCCAGACGCTAGCCCACCCTTTGTGCCGGCTTGCAGGATTCCATAAATTTGGCTCACGGCTGGCGATCTGGAATGACGCAAGCCGGCACTATACATTTTGATGCATAACTGCGTTTGTGCAGTTTTGCGTAAATAATTATGAATATGGGCCCTAGTCTCCATCTAGAATGGCATAGTGGGTGAAAAATGATGGCCTGAAATGTGGCTCAAATGATTGCTAGTGTCTGAAATTAAATGAAGTTATAATTTAATCATGTTCCTGTTTGTTCCCACATGCAGTGTTTTGCTCTTTCATACCTGTTGCCCTCTCTAGGTATGGCCTACATTCCTTGCTAGATGTTGTTCCAAAAACTTGTCCCACATCAGGTTTTTGTCTTGGCTCTCAGCTTTCTGCTTATCTTTTAAGCTGCAGGTTGTCCATCTCTCTGTAATAACACTATTTTCAGCAGTGTCCTCTTGCACCCAGCACCAGGTTGAACATTTTGCACAAACTCCTTATCTGGTGGTGTCCTTTCTGTTTCTTTGTCCACGACTCTCATCACCCAGTCCTCTTGGGGATCTATCCATCTCCAAAACGTTATGGCCTTTGTTTACCTCAGAGAGCACAAATGTCTGTATTCCATCCCCAACAGCCTATCAGGAATATCGAGGCAGCTACAACAGTTTATGAGTGTTAAGAAATGCCTCTTCACACCTACATTTTTGAAATGATGCTGCTGTTTTTTTTGCTCTGGGAGAGCACTGAGGCCTTCTAACCAGACCCCAGTGCCAGTGTTTTAACCCCATACAAACTGCAAGTCTAATTAGATACATCCAATTGGCAGGACCTGGCTTACTTATTAGTCCCTAGCATACGATTCCCTGAGCATATAGGACAGAGTGTCCACCCAGGGCCGCGGCACCGTTTGAGCCATTGTTCATGTGAAAAGGCACAAATTGGCCCCCAGCCTGCCACTGCACACTAGGAGGACAGTGTTTTCACTGTCAGTTCGACCTTGGCAATCGCAAAGCCACCCTATCCCTTAACATTATATATGTCACCCCTAAGAAAGGCCTATAGAGCCCTACGGCAGGGAGTGTCATTTTGTTAAGTAAGACATGTTTTTGATATGTATTAGCAGCAACACTTCCAAACTCTGTAAGTAAGGTTTTTAGCCCCATTGGCTAGTACAGAGTTACAAGTTGTCATCCCAACCCGGCCAACGTTTGACTGGGACTACCAAACTGGGTCATGTAAGGTATCAAATTAATTGTTAGCTGAAAGGCGAGCTTCAAAGAAGTAACTGCCTCTGATGGGCCATCTGGCCCAACACTCCTGAGCAGGATGCCTTTATTTCTTGTAGACAGCTTGTAGACAGGGGAAACTGACCCCCAAATCGGTTTTGCTATGGGCGTGTTACCCTCAGGTAGCCAGACCTCCAGCTCCAGGATGGGTTACTTTGCTCCTCTCGACCAAAGAAGGGCCATGCCATCTTGAACAGGGCATGAATGTGACATTCTGGGATAGCCAGATGCCACACATCACAGGAAGTTCATCAATTGGTAGGAGGGGACCCCGTCGCTTGTTGACTAGTGACCATGTAGTCCCCTTAAGCCACTTTCCTGGGATAAATATGGCAGCCCCAGTCTAAAGCAGGGACTCCAAGGGTCAGTTGGCTAGCCCCCACAGAACAGTACTGGGAACATCAAAGCTGAAAGAGCCCAAGACGAACCTCTGCTAGCTACCTCAGACATTTTGCCTCTACTGTATGCTGGGCACCCAAAGGACAATTCAGCCAAAAGGTGCACCATGTCTGCTGGGCTCATGGGTATCGGTTGTTACTGGATTCATCAGCCATGAGGGACACCAGCCTCCATCAAAGATTTTAACTGCGACCTCTGTGTTGCAAACATGCAAGGTCTGCATTGGCAACCCTTGGAACCCTGCAAAGAGGACTTTATGGGACCTTACGATCTGTGAACAGCGTCACCACCACTCACCTGTGGACTGAGCCTTCAACCAGACTACATACCCATCAACGGACTTCATCAGAAGCATTGTCGAGCATCATTGAGCATGCAGGTAACTGTCTAAATAATCCTCTCTGGCCCCTAAACCTCTGACCTGTCGAACTTATTCAACCAACTCGAGTTGGAGTTGACAAACTGTGCAAGGGGTAACAAATGTGGCACTGCGATTTTGGCCTTGTTGGGCCACATTAGCATAAAAACAATTACACTAATGTGGTGCAAGGAGGCTCTAGGCCCTCCTAAATTTGGACCATGGTGCTCTCATGCTTTCTCTTTTTTGGCTGCCAAGCACCAATGGAGGAACCCTTGTGCCCTAGTTCAAGGGGACCTGCATTACAGCCAGGATTGTTTTTGTGCAGGAAGGGGCACCTTCTCACACAAAAACAATCACAAGAGGCGTTTTCCTCTTTCTATCTGTGCTGCAGAATGCATAGAAAGAGGAAAAACAGGGAGAAATAAAGAGATTTGTCCCCATTGTGTCGTTATTATGTCACCCTTCAGGTTCTATGGGCTTTGAGCATCCCAAGCAATACCCATGGAATGCCCCTTTCACACAGTGTTCTGCTTGAAAGAGGTTTCAATTTTACAAGGCAATGAAAATTCACACAAGGTGGCTTTGCATGGCTTTGAAAACATGGGTTGGCACAATGCGCCACTGAAGAATAAAAAAAAAAAAACTCCCCGGTGGTGCTAGGGCCTAATCCATGAGGCCCTAACTTTTACCAACTTTTTAAAAGCTTCCAAACTTCCTGTTGACCAATGCTTGCTTGCTTGCGGTTGAAATAAAAGTTATTTATAAATATCTCCGGAACTGTCCGGTGAATTTTGATAATTAAGGTCTCTACAAATTTATAAAAATCTGCTCTATCTTTATAAATTAGTGTCTTGTTTCTGTCATGTCGTGTGACCTTCTTATTCTGTTGTTTGGTGCTGTTAAATGCTTTACACATTGTTCTTTGATAAGCCTTATTGCTCTCAGCCACAGCTATCCAGAGCTGAGCTTAAGGTCAAATAAACTAACCTGACTCGACCGAAGACGCTATTTGCGAGTTTACTGCACAGTAAG